>NC_059428.1:154846143-155166143 GCF_021028975.2 Sphaerodactylus townsendi
ATCTGACTGGAGTCTAGTTGAGCTGTGTAAACTAGAAGAATGATCTTTTTTCCCCTTGTTTTAGTGAACATGATTTTGATCCAGACTCCTACAAAGTTCCTTTTGTGATTCTGTCCCTGAAGACCTTCGCGCCTCACGTTCACAGCTTATTGCAGAGCCATGAGGGAACAGTGCCTTTGCTGAGGTAAAGTTTTGATATTGAACAGTGCCTTTACTGAGGTAAAGTTTTGATATTGAGCGGTGCCTTTACTGAGGTAAAGTTTTGATAGCTGCATCACAATTAGAGTACTTGTGTTACGATCCTGTGCTCAACTTCCCCTGTAATACTACAGGATTTATCAAAAGTTGTAAATGAATGATGTATGAGGTAATGTAGCATTGGTGCACCATTTTCAGGATTTCTGTTCTTTCAGCTTTCCTGACTGCTATGCCTCCGAGTTCAGCAGTCTAGAAATGGTGCCGGAAGGCCAGGGAGGGGTCCCTTTGGAGCACCTCATAACCTGTATCCCTGGTGTCAACATTGCCACTGCCCAGAATGGCATTAAAGTTGTGAAGTGGATACACAACAAGTCGCCACCGCCCACGACAGGTACAGGTTTCACTCGTTCTGTGTGCTTTGCATCTGTTGGTGGTTTGTGTCTGATGTATTTTACACTTTTGCACTTGGTGGACCAAACACTGTGGAATAGAGCATTTCACTAGGAAAAGTAATCCAGCTGACCCCCCCCCCCCTCCCCATGTCCTTTGTGCCAACAGCCTATCAGAACGGCATAATAAGGGAGGGGGCATGTCTGATGTGGGAAGAGTCATTGGGAATAAAAGTGAGTCTCCCTGTACCATTTCATTAGTGTCATTAAGTAATAGCGTAGTTTGTGTTTCTCCCCGTCCCCTTTTAGATCCTTGGCTGCTGCGTTCCAAGAGTCCCGTGGGCAATGCGCAGCTCATCCAGTTCAGCCGGGAAGTGATCGACCTGCTAAAAAACCAGCCGTCCTGTGTCGTGCCCATTAGCAAATTCATCCCTATGTACCACCATCACTTTGCAAAGCAGTGCCGTGTTTCCGATTACGGGTATTCCAAGTTGGTGGAGTTACTGGAAGCCGTTCCTCACGTGCTGCAGGTACATTTCGTCTTGTGGTTCTGTTGCAATAGGGCAGTGTCCCTCCCTCCCCATGGATGCTAAACATAAAGGGCGGTGATAAAAAACAGCCGGGGGGTGGTGGGGCTGAATGGTGGTGAAAATCCAGCAACAGCATAGCACCGTGGTGGCGAACCTTTGGCACTCCAGATGTAATGGACTACAATTCCCATCAGGCCCTGCCAGCATCGCCAATTGGCCATGCTGGCAGGGGCTGATGGGAATTGTAGTCCACTACATCTGGAGTGCCAAAGGTTCACCACCACTGGCATAGCATAACTATGCGCATTGCAGCTGTATATATGTATGAACACATCTAATTTGAATGCTATGCGCATTGCAGCTGTACATGTGTTTGAACACATCTAATTTGAATGCTCGTAATATTTGTATCCGAATAGCTCGAACGCGATCTAATACTTTTGTTTAGAAGGGTTCATAACGTTTTATTTTTCTTGCAGATTCTTGGGATGGGCGCCAAGCGCTTGTTAACTCTAACACACAGGGCCCAAGTGAAGCGATTTAACCAAGACTTGCTAAAACTTCTCAAATCCCAAGCCAGTAAACAAGTTGTTGTGAGAGAGTTTCTACAGGCTTATCATTGGTAAGTGAATGTGCACCCGCTTTTTTCTGTTTTTAAAATTACTTTAATACTAATCTGTTTATTAACTTTTGTAAAGGACACTACAATTATCGCAGTAATCTGGACACAAATAAAGCAACAATTCAACAATAAATGAAGGACAATTTAATAGTTAGTGTTCCTTCTCTAACATTCATTCTGTCAGCTCGCTCAAGAATGGTACCTTTGAGAGAGGACAGTAGTAATTCAACATTTCTGGTTCCAGAGTTTCCAAAGCCACAAAAGGAATATGAAATACATGTTCATCCTAGTCTATTAAGCTACTGACTTTTAGGTGTTTAGATTATATACTTACCGTATATACTCGTGTATAAGCCGACCCGTGTATAAGCCAAGGCACCTAATTTTACTGCCCAAACCTGGGAAAACTTATTGACTCCGGTATAAGCCGAGGGTGGGAAGCCGGCAGGCAGAGGGAGTTCCTTATTTGGGCAGTGACTCCCCCTGATGTCACTGCCCAAATAAGGAGCTCCCTCTGCAGGGATTGAGGAAGCCCAGCCAGCCAGGGTGCCTCGGAGTTCCCCCTTCACCCTCAACAAGCAGCTTCCCTGCGGCAGGGAGGTTGTCCCGGCCCCGCCCCCAGCCTCCTTGTGATGGATAGAAAATGGTGACTCGCATATAAGCCGAGGGCTGAAAAACTTGGCTTATACGCAAGTATATACGGTAACTCAAATGCAATATGATGTTGTTGCAAAACTGCCTGCCAGTTGAATTATTCTCCTCTGTGGATCACTCGTTTTTATTCCTCATTCGTGGTTGAATTGCAGGGTTATTTATGTTTTCCATATATCGTGATATTTCTACACTTGGGGTTATTTATAAAACATTAAACAACAGTTTAAAAAAAACACCAGAAGACAGAAACAAAAGCTCGAAGCCTAATGACAGAGGATTTTAAATGTTCTACTTTTAAAGCATCAAAGGTTGGCCGCTGTCATGCGCAAGCGAGAGTCACAGGGTCGATATTTGAGAACTGTGACTATTGAAAGCCCCAACTTCAGGGCAGGAAGCAAACTCCCTTTCATCATTCCTGGATTGAGCTTTGGTTTAGAATCCTTTTCCCAAGAAAGTATTGTCAGCCCACCCCAGTGAACAGTTCTGGGAGCCAGTTTTAGCGAAGAAGCTGGACAGGTTTTGCATAATAGCCTTTAAACACAAAATGCCTCTTTTTTTCTGTGGGGCATTGATTCAAATATGCGTCCATAATACATTGTTTATATCTTTGCCGTCTTGGTACGGGAGACTCAATTCAATTTTGTGGAATCAATGGGGGCTTATTAACAGCATTAGCATCAGAGGTGTGTCATCTGCCGCTGTTGAGGGTGTTGGTGGATGTGAATGGAGCAGCTGGTGGCCTGCAAGGAAGATTTAACACCAGAACTTTATAACAAGGGTCCACATCAGAACTTATATGGCAACAGGAAGAGATTAAATTAGTTAGTAGTAGTTGAAGATGTAATAGATGTTAGTTAGTAATTAGTCTCCTCCTTGAGCTCCCCTGTTAATGTTAGGCACTAGGCAAATTGGCTAGCTTAACAATAGGATGATAAATTGTTAGGGAAATTAATTTTAGAGTTAGTTGTTAGGCTAAGGAGTGGTTAAGTATTAGTGCCAGTTAGTGGGTAAATTGTGGATTAGGATGGGTTTTTTGTCTATGTCCACGGTGAGACCAGAGGGGGGGCTGGGGATTCCAGTGATACTAGGGCAGGGGAGAAATAGCGATAGGCCTAGGCCATATGAGAGACATCAAGGGAGATACGGTTATGCTCGCTCCTTGTCTGACCTACGGCCTATCCCAAGAGATGTAGTGGGGATAGTGTGGTGGGGATTAATGACTCTGCTCCGAGGTTGCTGCTATTGAACGCGAGGTCCATAAACAACAAATCTGCAGTCCTTCGAGACTATATCTACCATCAGACCGTAGACCTCGCGTGCATTACAGAGACCTGGGTGAGGGAGGGGGAAACGGTGGCCCTCAATGATCTCACCCCAAAGGGATTTACGTTTGTTCAGCAGCCTCGGACACAGGGCCGGGGTGGTGGTGTGGCGATGCTCATCCGGGGATTCGGATCAATCCTTCGGACGTCCCCATCCCACTGATCGCGGGATTGGAGTGTTTGGGCCTTTGTTGGGACTCTCCGGAGAGACTAAGGCGAGTTCTGCTGGTGTACCGGTGCGCCCTAGCATGCCCGGGCAGAAAGCCTGTCGCGGCTTTTGGAGGTGATGTCTCTTGAATAGGCGTTAGCGGTACCCTGCGCCTTTCTGGGTGCTGGAGTGACTTTAACGTCCATGTTGATTCTGGCCTCCTTCTTTGAAAGCCGTTGTTGATCTGAGTGTGTCAACCATGGCTTTAACGCATTAGGTCTCTTCCTTAGAAGTAGAACAACCGTGGGTCCCACACATCAGCAAGGCCACACTCTGAGACCTGATGCTTTGTGGCGAGGTGTGCATGTGGGCTTATCCTCTATTGATAGAGTGCAGTAGTCTGACCACCTACGTCCTTAGCAAAGGCCCGGATAGATGATGCCATGCCCTCCCCTGTCTAGGCGTTTAATGGCATATTTTTAGCCATGCCCAAGGAGAACTACTGGACCCAGAGAGGTTCCAGGAAGCTCTGCAGGAGACCTCACCCACTGGTGGCACCCTTTGATGTGAGCTGGTAGAGTGGCTGCAGGATACCAAGGGGCTCTCTGAAGCCATTGAGGCTGTCAGCCAAAGCGCCCTCTCCGCCTCCTCAAGCACCAGACTGGCTCCTTGGTATACTGAGGAGCTGCGGGCGGATGTGAAACGCAGGAACCTGAGGCCCGGCTGGAGGCGTGTGTGCCGCGGACCCTTGACGAGGAGACAAGACACTCAGATCGGACGTTTATGAGATGCGTGCGTGAAGCCAGCTCGCAAAGAGGGTGTTTTTTTGCTTCGCTCTTTTTTGCAGAAGCCTAGCTCGCGTCCGGCACAATTGTTTTAGGGTGATTCGGTCATTGACGACCTCAGCTATGAGTCCTAAATTGAGAGAAATTGGCTGTAAGCTGCTGCAGAGACGATTCGGCGAGCTACTTCATCTGGGACAAAGAATGTTGGCTCTTCGCCAAACCCTACCCGCGACCAGTTGATAACAATATAAGTGAACTAGAGGCCCCTTGGTCGCCTTTCTTTGGGTCCTCGTTTGGACCACTTCGACCCGACTTGACCCATGTCCCGGATGTTGACAGAACGCACTGGCAGCTGTACGATCTACCACATGTTCTTTTGACTCCGTGCCCTTCACTGGCTGGTGAAAGCCAGCGGGGGGGAGTGTGCTTGAGCCACCTGTTGGATATTATCAACAGCTCTCTTGAGCAAGTGAATTACGGCTTAAAGAGGCAGTGGTCCGCCCGGCTCCTGAAAAGACCACTGTTAGATCTTTGAGGGGATCCGACCGGAAATTACCGCCCAGTTTCTAATCTACCATTCCTGGGTAAGGTAATTGAGCCAGCCGGTGTGAGCAGCTCCAGAGATTTCTGGATGAAAGCATTCACTTGTTGGATCCCCTTACCAGTCCGGTTTCCGCAGACTTTGGCCATGGGACCGAGACGGTGCTGGTTGCTAGCCGTGGATGAACTCGGCTTCAATTGGACAGAGGTGGGCCGGCTGCTGGTGTTGTTATATCTCACACGCATGCGTTGACGTGGTAGATCATGACCTTTGGTCCACCATTACCTGCGCTGATATGCCGGGGTCTGCGGGTCAGCCTTGGATTGAGCTGGCCTTCATTTCTCCTCGGAGACCGGGGACTGCAGGTGACATCGAGGAATTTTGAGAACTACGAAGGCTGCATGTTACTCCCATTGAATGTGGGGTGCCGCAGGGGGCGATCCTCTTCCTGATGCTTTGTAATATCTACATAAGCCCCTTGGCAAGTTTAGTCCGGAGTTTCTGGCTGCAAGGTGCCATCCGATGCATACGCCCGATGACACTCCAGCTGCGTGAATTCACGATGGAGAGGAGCAGCCGTCGTCTGCGCCCCCTGGAGCTCTCCAGTGTTGTTTGGAAGCCGTGGCCGGTTGGTTGAGAGCGAGTCGGTTGAAGCAAAACCCTGCAAAGACGGAGGTCCTGTGGTTGGGACGAGGGAAGAGACCCGGGATTGGACTTACTGGCTTTACCGTCGATGCGTCGCTAAGCGGCGAGGTCTTGCAACTAACCTTGACTGTTAAGAGCTTGGTAGTGACTTTGGACCCGACATTATCAATGGAGGGCCAGGTCACTCAAACTGCCCGAATCGCTTTTTTATCCATCTGGGCGCACAAGGCGAGACAACACCATTAGCCCACGTGATCTGTCCCGCTTCTGACCTGGCCACAGTGATCCATGCAACGGTCACCTCTAGGCTGTGATTATTGTAACGCTTAGCTCTACGCTGGCCTGCCTCTGTTTGGTGATCCGGAAATTGAAACTCTTTAAGTTCAAATCATGCAGCAGCCAGACTACTTTTACAGGAACAGCTGAGTTGGGACCGGATTTCACTCGGTCCTGCTTACCATCTACACTGGCTGCCCATCAAGTTCGGGGCCATGCTTTAACGTGCTGGTTTGTGACCTTTAAGGCCATCAGCGGCATTGGGCCTACATATCTGAGGAGTCGCATCTCCCGTGACTGCCCTCTACTAGGGCCCCTCTGCTCTACCGGAGGAGCGGTTGCTGGAAATCCCTGGTCCAAAAAAGATCCGGGCTGGCGGCAGCCTCAACAAGGGCCAGGGCTTTTACTGCCCTGGCCCCTCACCTGGTGGAACAGGGCTCCTAAGGAGACCCAGGGCCCTGCCCGGGACACTTCAGAGTTTCCGCAGAGGGCCTGCAAAAGCGCTGACCTGTTCCGCCAGGCTTTTGGCCAGCCGGAATGACCATCTGACCCTCATACCATCTTGGTCTCCCATGGGCGGGAATGGGGTTGGGATAAGTCGCCATCTGCAAATTTTAAATTGTTTAAATTCTATGAATTTAATATTGTTATAGATTGTTTTTATATTTGTATTTATTTGATGTTGATGTACACCGCCCTGAGCCCTCCGGGGGAGGGCGGTTTAAAACTGGAATGAAATAAATAAATAAATAAATAATTTTTAGTAACCTTTATTAGGCATCAAATATTTATTTATTTTATTACATTTCTATACCGCCCTTCCCCGAAGGGCTCAGGGCGGTGTCCATCATTCATATAAACAATTAAAATCCATTTCACCCCCAATCCCAGTTAAAACCATATACAAATTATAAAATTCAAAGTTGAGATGGCGCTTAAAATTGTTTCCCCTTCCCCATTCCTACCCCCACAGGAGGCCAGATTTTTTCACAGAAGTGAGATGTTATCCCGGCTGGCCAAATGCCTGGCGGAACAGGTCCGTTTTACAGGCCCTACAGAAACTCTGTATGTCCCGCAGGGCCCTGATCTCACTTGGGAGCCTGTTCCACCAGGTAGGGGCCAGGGCCATAAAAGCCCTGGCCCTTGTGGAGGCCAGCCGGATCACTTTGGGGCCAGGGATCACCAGAAGATATAAGGTGTAGCAAGTAGGATAAATAAAGCAATATAATTAAAGAGATATCAGATATATATTGTTCAGTTGGACCGGGGGAGGCGCCCAGAGGGATGCTCCACAATTTGTACTAAAAATTGGCCATTATAAGGTACGGGAGACTCAAGGGGGGCTTGAGATCACACCAGTTGTTTCCATTCAATTAGCCAAATTATCTGAACCCCCAACACATCTCTTAAGAACCCATTTTTCCCCCCCGAAACATCCAGGTGTTTCTCGAAAGACTGGGATGTGACTGAATACGGAGTATGTGAGTTGGCTGATCTAATATCAGAAATCCCGGACAAAACCATCTGTCTGTATCAACAGGACAACGAAATGGTAATCTGTATCCCCAAAAGAGGTATGTCTATCCTTCTTGGAAGATATTCAATGCCTTATTGTTATAGGTTGCGTAACATTCGGTTTATTTCCTGCCCCAAAACGTCTGTGCGGAAAGGGCCAAATTTTCCCGACGTCTTTGGAACAGTCACGCAAAATGAGATGATATATCATACAATCCATTCTTCTCCTCACCCCATAATATCATGTAGGGTCGGACATAATTGAAGTGTTCTTGTTGGAGGGCTCTTCTGTTGTAAAAATCCACTTGAACAAGTATTAGGCAAGATCCTCCCCACCAAAGCAAACACTTTCCATATTAAGAAGGGTCTTTCCAGTGTGGACAGCTGTTGGCAGTTAGATGTTTCTTGTGGAATTCACAACGACCCCTCAGTGCTGCCTTACTGGAGTCTCAGTCTGAAGGCAAATGACAAGAGTCAGGGTCTGAAGTCATTTTGTTCAGAGTCGGAGGCCATAACTGAGCCTATTCTGTCTCGCATTTCTTTTCAGTTACTTTTCTGTACTTCTCCCTCATGTAGAACGTACCAAGGAGGAAGTCGAGAGGACGAAGCAGTTCTCGAAGGAGGTAGTCGAGCTGCTGCGCCATCAGCCCTACTTCCGCATGTCGTTCGATAAATTCATACCGTCTTACCACCATCATTTCGGCCGTCAATGCAAACTTGCTTATTATGGGTTTACCAAGCTACTTGAACTTTTTGAAGCCATACCAGATGTCTTGCAGGTAATTTTTAAACAAATATGATAAATAAATGAGATGTGGTGTGTTGCTTATTTTCATCTTTGGTACTCTTGCTTTTCTCAAAGTTTGGATCTTGGGAGTCTACTGTTGTGCTTTCTACATTTTATTTAAAAAATAAAGTTTCTGTGTTATTAGTCACTACATTTTAAGCCTCTCATACTATCGTGCTTAGACTGCAGGGAAGGTTAAACTCCTCTCAGTGAATATGCTGTCCAGTGTAGGAACCCTGGGGAATTCAGTTTAGCCTGTGCACTCCAACACACACCAGCTGGGTGACCTTGGGCTAGTCACAGTTCTTTGGAGCTCTCTCAGCCCCACCTACCACACAGGGTGTTTGTTGTGAGGGGGAAAGGGAAAGGAGTTATTCAGCCCCTTTGAGTCTCCTTACAGGAGAGAAAGGGGGGATATAAATCCAATTCTTCTATGGCAGGGGTCTGCAACCTGCGGCTCTTTCAGTCTTATACTGCGGCTCCGCGTGGCCTGGAGGTTGGAGGGTAGCGTGGGCCCCAGACACTTCTGTCCTGAATGTTCAGTGAAACGGCAAGGGAAGTGTTCTGTTCCCCAAGTAAAACACTTAAGTGCCCTGTACTCGGCCAGAACAGAGTGGGAGACTCACAAGCAAGGTGTAACAGTTTTAAGGAAAGGTTTATTTCTTAGAAGAACTGAGACCCTAACTCCTCCCAGGGTCTGACTACAATAAAGTGCTTGCTTAACTGGGGCAACTTGAAGCTTGAGACTTTGATTCTTTCTTGGCTTCTTCCAAGAAATGCCACTTTGCCTGTGCTTTCACTTGGTTCCTTCAGTGTCCTTTATCAGGATTCTACTTTCTGTTAACACCTTAGACTTAATGCTCTCTTTTCACTTTAGACTATACACCATAGACGTAAGAGATATTGCAGCCTCCCAACTCCACTGGCACCTTAGACTAACTGAGCTAAACAGGGGTGCTACTGGGTAATGAAAGGAAGACTGCCTCTAGGGGGATTTCTTAAAGGGTCAGGGTTTAACTAAAGTTCCCTCCCTTAGAACACTATACAAGGAACTAAACCCATAGGGACAACTGAGACTTAATAAGAAAATAATGAGCTTCTCTGGGGGTGTAACAGGAAGACTCGCACGTGTTGCTCGTATTCACTAAAATTTGAGCGTTACCTTTCTCCACACTCTCTCACGGTAACTGAGCTCAATTCCACCCTTAGGTATTAGAATGTGGAGAAGAGAAAATCCTCACGCTAACAGAGGTCGAGCAGGTCAAAGCCTTGGCAGCCCACTTTGTTAAACTGCTCCGCTCTCAGAAAGACAAATGCCTTATGATGACCGACGTCCTCCCAGAGTACGCAAAAACGTTCGGTTACTCGTTGCGCCTTCAGGATTTCAACGTCAGCTCCGTTCCAGCTCTAATGCAAAAACTTTGCCATGTTGTCAAGGTAAGCCCGGGGGGGGGGGGGGGATATAAAATTGTTGCTTAGTATGGTCAGAGTGGGCGATGTTGCTGGCAGGGCGGTCTTTAGGGGTATTGTGTCTTTGCGTAGAATAATGCCCAGGTTGTACAGTTCCGGTTTCAAGAGCTCTCTGCTTAAAAGGCCAGCTTCTCAGCATCTTGTCACGAAGCAAGAAACCTTTAAGATAACCCCCCCCCCCCCACTGCTTTCTTAGATGGTGGCTGATCTGAGCATCATTAGGAATGTTAGACTTTTCTTAACATGGCTTCCGTTATATATATTGTGCTCTTGCAGAAGTAGGTATCTCAGTAATGGTATTTAAAGCATAAACTTACAAAGTAGTGGAATAGTATCGCAGCAGAGACTTGAGAGTGTTCGATATGGGGCTGGGTGGATGAGCGGTATATTTTCACATTTCTGTTTTGTTCAAAAGTTATGGTAACTAATAGAGATGCTGTATTACATAGGTGTCAAACTCGCGGCCCTCCAGATGTTATGGACTACAGTTCCCATCATCCCCTGCCAGCATCATGCTGGCAGGGGATGATGGGAACTGTAGTCCATAACATCTGGAGGGCCGCGAGTTTGACACCTGTGCTGTATTAGATGGACTTTCTTTCCTGACCTTTGACCTCTTCCCTGCCTCCCCGCAACCGGACTCAGCCTTTCCAAACCCGATTTCTGCCCGTTGGACCTCCGTTTCTTCGGTTTGTCCAGATTTTATTTCAGTTCAAATTTCTTTCAGGTAGTCAATGTGGAATTTGGTAAACAGATCCAGCTTATAAATAAAAAGTCTCTCCGGGCCTTGACCTCTCAACTGCTGCTGCTGCTGATGACGCTGGATGAAAGCTCCTGCATTTCTGCAGATCAACTCAAAAGGCATTACGAAACCACGCAAAGCACCACGCTCAATCCGTGCGAATACGGCTTCATGACCTTCACTGATCTGCTGATGAGCATGCCGTACTTTGTCGAGGTGAGGAACCTGACTTGGCTACTGATGCCAACACTGCCCCGTTAACATTGGCTTTCTTGTTAAAATCCCTTTTCACCTTGCTTTGAGGCAGTTTGCGGCATTCATTACCTTCCCCTTTTGGGTGTTTCGTGGGCTTAGGCTCAGAAACAGAAACCAACAAAATGGTGCAGTGCCTGGCTTCAGTATTCAGGTCAACAGGCAAAAAAAGAGAGAAATTTGAGACGTTATGACCTTCCCCTCCATATGTAGTAGGATGTACAGTTAAACCCACTGTAGGTGGAAGGTGGAAAGAGAACATCTCCCGTAGGGGCTTTTGGTCGGTCTGGTCTTTGTTGGGATGAACAAGAAAGTGACGTTCTCTCCATTTGTGCTGTTTTTATGCGTACGGAATTTAATTTGGAATTCAGTCGTTTTGGCGCAAGCAAGACACTTGGCAAGAAACCAAGCCGTGAGCTGTGGAAAGGTCAGGATAGACACAATACCCATGCCCACCAGCCCTTTATGCTGCCCCAGCCCCTGAAAAGTATTTCAAAAACTACTGGTCTGCCTTTGGGACTGAAAGCACACGCTTCCCTGTATTGTAGTGCTTTTCTCTATACCTTTGCTACCCTTTTCAGATCTCCTGTTCCTGCCCGGGCATCTTTACTGGGGCTTATGCTCTTGCTCCTATCTGAATATTCCCCAAAAATTGCTTCAAAGTTCTGCTTTGGCAGTCAAAGTTTTATGGAGACGGCCTTGGTAATCTCCCCCAACTTGCTTCTACCCCGTTCCTCCAACTTGTTTTTTGCCTAGCAAACGCATTTTTGCTCACTGGACCGTCTTCCTGTCATCCAAGAAAAAGGGCAGGGGACTTGGAATATCTTACAGCAAGATGTGAGAGAGCCACGAGAGTGGTTGTAAAGCATGAGAGCCAGCGTGGTGTAGTGGCTAAGAGCAGGTGGATTCTAATCTGGAGAACTGGGTTTGATTCCCCACTCCTCCACCTGAATGGCAGAGGCTTATCTGGTGAACCAGATGTGTTTCCGCCCTCCTACATTCCTGCTGGGTGACCTTGGCCAATCACAGTTCTTGTGATCTTTCTCAGCCCCACCTGCCTCACAAGGTGTTTGTTGTGGGAGGAGGGAAGGGAAAGGAGCTTGTAAGCCCCTTTGAGTCTCCTTACAGGAGAGAAAGGTGGGGTATAAATCCATGCAACTTCTTCTTCTTCTTGTTGTGTGTCATTTGTCTCTTGTACAGATTGAAAGAGGCAGTATAAAGGGTTAAAGCTGGACTTTGGAGATTTTTCCACGCATAATGTTGGACGGGACTTTTTTCTTGCATGTCGATGCACAATGTGCTTCTTCACGCAAATCGGTCTCGAGGGTAGAATACGATTCGTGTACACCTTTCCTTTGCAGGTCGTCACCCACAACGAGGGAGAGTACGTCATGCTTACAGACCTGTACGTCTTCGCCAAGAAAGTGAGGTCTCTGCTGCACACGTACCATTACCAACAGATCTTCTTTCACGAATTCGCAACCGCGTACACAAAATACACCGGAGAGGTGCTGCACCCGAAAGTATACGGCTACAACAATCTTGAAGAATTGTTGGGGGCAATTCCACCGGTTTGTAGCTTGTGGGGGTTTGTTGATTATTATTACCGTACGTGGCAGGTTTACTAAAATGCAGTTTCCCAGGCTTTTTTTAAACTACAGCTACTTTGGGGTTCCTTGGCACCTCAGCTAAAGAGGAGACAGAGGCTCAGGAGAGCAGGGTTGCATGTCCGAGCACTGCAGATCTCCTCCATTGAAAGAAAAAGAAGCTTGACAGCATGCTGTGGCGTAGTGGTTAAGAGCAGGTGCATTCTAATCTGGAGGAACTGGGTTTAATTCCCAGCTGTGCCGCCTGAGCTGTGGAGGCTTATCTGGGGAATTCAGATTGGCCTGTACACTCCCACACACGCCAGCTGGGTGACCTTGGGCTAGTCACAGCTTCTCGGAGCTCTCTCAGCCCCGCCTACCTCACAGGGTGTTTGTTGTGAGGGGGGAAGGGCAAGGAGATTGTCAGCCCCTTTGAGTCTCCTACAGGAGAGAAAGGGGGGATATAAATCCAAGCTGTCTCTTTCTTTGAAAACTTTTTGGGACCACCTTGAGGCACCTGGGAACTTGACAGCCCTTCCAACGACCAAGCAAGAATACGCTCTTGGCTGGTTTTAGAAAGTGCTGCAGCGCCATCTCTGTTACAGATTGCTCTTTAGAAGATTTTGCTCTTGAATTATGGTGGCCAAGCTTTGCCGGTAGGATAATTTATGCGAGTTTTAATCCCCCCCCCCCCCCCCGGATTTTGTCATTTGATTCATTTTGCAAGCCGCTTTTTTCAGGAGGAAAGAAATTACTGTTCCATAGCAAATGAAAATGAATAAAAGGACCGAGCTTTTTCTGTCTCGTACTGCATTTAAATCCGGGAACCCAATTTGAGGTAGAATTTGATAACCTTAAGAAGAGATGTCAGCAAAGCGGTTTGGGTTTTCACACAAGGCTTCTTTATTATTGTTCAGGTAGTCTGGATAAAAGGTCACGGACACAAGAGGATTGTCGTCCTTAAGAATGATATGAGAAGTAAGTCATTTCCCAGATTTTTTTTTTGAGTGGACCATCTTCAAGAGTAGCTTTAAAACCTGCTTCTTAAAACTCAACGTTGCTGACCAGCGTGTCCTCCTACAGCTCGTTTCAGCTCGCCTGGTCCTCCTCTCGTTGATGAGAATCCTGGAAACCAATTTGCGGACTGCGACGGGCAAGCGGCCGATGTGCCGAGTTTGAGTAATTCTTTGGAATTAAAAATAGAAGCACCAAATGCTGGTAAGCATGAACAGCTTGCTGGCAGTTTTGTAGTTAAAACCTGTAGCTGTGGGGGATAATCAGGAACCAAACAGTGCGTTAAGGGTGGTACGTTAGCTCTTTCTTTTGAGATGGGTAGAATTGAGATTAATTAATTGGACCTGCTCTGTTAATGGCAGGACTCTCCTTCCTTGCAAGCCGCGGTCTAGCGAGTCTATGGGTTTATGTATCAGTGGACAGGTTTTGCACCGGACAAAAACACCATCAATGGCACAGCTAAGTCTACGGAATCCAGCCCATACTATCGCGTTTCCTATTTATCTGGGTCTGGCTTGGACAAACCAACCTAATGCTAGCCCCGGTTGTTTTCTAGGAAGCTGCCGCTAGAGACATGGGGCCCGAAGTTATAGCCCTGGTATCTGATCTGTCTTTGTTTTGCGGGATGACTCCTAGGACCAGAGTCTGGGAATAACGGGAAGGAAGTGTGCGCAGTGTAGTTTAGTGGTTAAGAGCAGGTAAATTCTAATCTGGAGAACCGGGTTTGATTCCCCACTCCTCCACCTGAGTGGCGGAGGCTTATCTGGTGAACCAGATGTGTTTCCGCACTCCTACATTCCTGCCAGGTGACCTTGGGCTAGCCACAGTTCTCTCTGGACTCTCTCAGCCCCACCTACCTCACCAGGTGTCTGTTGCGGGGAGAGGAAGGGAAAGGAGCTTGTAAGCCACCTTGAGTCACCACCTACCTCACCAGGTGTCTGTTGTGGGGAGAGGAAGGGAAAGGAGCTTGCAAGCCACCTTGCATCTCTTTCCAGGAGAGAAAGGTGGGGTACAAATCCAATCTCTTCATCTTCTTCTAATCCATAGGGTTGCCTGAGTCGGAAGCGACTTGATGCCACTTAAGGCACACATTTGTAACGGGCCTGCAATACCTTGCAGAGTCTTAGAACTATATTTTTGGCGTATTCCTCATTCCCGTAGTCACTGCTTCTGCGCTGCCAACCGCGTTCTGGCTCTTCGGCTCCGTAGGGGTCGACCCTGTGCCAGCTTCAATTAATGATGGTTTCCAAGGGTGTCTTTGGTTTTCTGCTTTGGTTGCTATAGCAGAAGTGACCTTGGGCCTTGTCTCTAGAAATCTCAACTAGCGGGGAGTGCTGAAGCACTCTCGTGAGAGGATTGTTTGACGTTGAGTGCTCGCTGGGCCATCTGCGTGTAGAGCTGTCTGCCTACTTCTTTTGAGAAGCAAGCTTTACGCCGTAACGGGCATCTTAGCGTGCTATTTATAGTTTGCCTTTCAAACAGAGTTCTCCAAGGGAGAACCAATAAACCGCCCAAGCAAAAGACGCAGCACAATAGTCAAAATACATTTATAGCACATACACACAAAATGTCTAGATTAACAGCAAATCGAGGAACACTAAACGGATTAACAGCGAATTGAGGAAAAGTGAATGACGCAGCAAATGCCCTTGGTAATACAGGAGGATTTATCTGGCATCGAAAGGCCAATAAGGAAAGGGAGCAGAGCAAACTTCCTTGGAGGGGGAGTTGTGTAACTTTTGTGCCACTGCTGTTGTGGCCAATATCCCTCTGACAACATAGAGCAAGCCTTTGAGGATAACGGGAGGCTGGGATAGGTTTGTATGCAGCGGGGTGTGCTTTTTTTTTTTTTGTTAGGTTTGATTATTTCTTAACTGCCCAGGTAGGAAATGTTAAATCAGAGCACTCACTTGAAAAATCCACAGGCTTGTCTGTAGCTCCAGATACTCATATAAAGTGGGGAGAGAGATCTGCATTCTTGTTTTGTTGTAGATATTTTGGAGATTTGTAATATATCTGGTCACTGACTGTAAATAAAGTCTTCTTCATATAAAGTGCCTCAGCCCATATACCTGCCTCAAATAGCGTTCGTTCTTCGTCTGGTTACTGGTCATATAGAAACCTAAAAACAGTTCTAGCCTTCATTCGACTTCAGGTCCTTGTACAGTAACTTGAACGCGGCCATACAACCCAGGAAACCCACAACACACTAGTGATTCCGGCCTTGAAAGCCTTCGACAATAACGCGAAGATAATTTAGACCAGTGAATCTCAACCTTCCTAATGCCATGACCCTTGAATACAGTTCCTCATGTTGTGGTGACCCCCAACCCTAACATTTATCCATTTTACAGATGGAGAACACTGGTGCAGAGAGTCTTTGGCGACCCCTGTGAAAGGGTCGTTCGACCCCCAAAGGGGTCGTGACCCACAGGTTGAGAACCACTGATTTAGACGGTCTCGTGTGCATTCAAGCACCCCCTGTGAAGATGAGATGCGGTGAGCTGGCGAACCACACGGCCGACGCCTTGCGTAAAGCAAACTCTCCTGATTTGGCCCCTTTCTCGGACCGAAGCCTCCCCCAAATCAGGAGAGTCCGTGTTGCGACGCAGTGCTGTGGGGCCGCTTCTCAAGAGGGGGGAAAGGTTAAAAAAAGTCGTAGGGAAAGTGAGGGAATAACCTGTTTTGTTTCAGAGACATGTTCTTTTTTTAAAATAGCGCCTCCTGTTTTTCTGTAGTTTCAAGTCGGACTGAGCAAGAGCTGCTTTGTCTCACAAGCACGTCTCCTGTCGATCTGCTGTGTGAGCCAGTCCCCTCCTGCCTCCCCTCCCCGCAGCTGAGGCCGGATCCTGTTGTGCTTGAATCAGTAGACCTCATTCAGTTTGAAGAACATCCGTCAAGCCTATCTGGTAAGGCCGAGCAGCCCTCCCTTCTCTCATACCGAGTCAGCAGGATTAATCGCTTCATTTAGGAGCCTAGGTGGAAATCCTGAAGTTTTCAGGTGTCCTCAGCTGTAAGATAAAGGCCTCGTGGTGTGTTTATATCTTGCGTCTTGGGCCCTTTCCGCACTGCGGAAAGGGTGCCCCTGCACCGGCAGGAATCCTGTCAGTAGAGAGCCCACGTCCCTTGCGCAAGGGAGTGTGCGAGCGGCCCGGCTACAGAGGCTGGCGCAGGAGGCTCCACACGGAGGCGCCTCTTCATCCCGCTGCCTCGTAAAGCCCTGCATTAAGCCCTGCTGGGCTTCACTAAGACATGCTTCACGCTGCCCTCCAACCTCCAGGGGGGTCGGAGGGACAGCAAGGGAGGAGTCTCAGCAGTCCGGGTAGAAGCTGACGAGAGGGATGACGAGTAGTGAGGGGACAGGGAAAACAGCGTGTTCCTGGCGGTGCCGTTCACACCGCGCCGGCGGGAACACGCTGTTTTTAAAAAAACCTCCCTGCAGGAGGGAGGTTTTTTGGGGCGGCCTGCCGCCGCTCTGGGGAGGTGGAGGGAAGCCAGGTCGGTGCTGCTGCGTTTCAGCAGCGCCGCCTGGGCAAACGGCGCCTTAGGGACGGGATTTTTGCAGAAACGGCCTTTGTGTCAGAAGGAAAATGGGCTTCCACCTTGAAAGAAAACACTTGCTAGCAATCTTAGAGCAAAGCAGAACTTTTCCACTTTCTTCGATCCTTAAATAAAGCATTTCAGTAAAGCCGGTGGCTTTCTATATCTTCTGTGGATGGAAACCCTTCTTGAAGCATTCTTCTTAACCTGGAAGGGCTGGCTGCAGCACACACAAACAGACAGTGAGATATTCCTGCTTCCAGATGCACCAACATGCCTCTGTTCGCTTGTGTGTTTGGAAAAAACCACACAGCAGACCTAAAATACCAGTAGCAGCTCTGTAAACTTCTCCCATTTGTGTTTCAAGCAGCTTTAGGTAGAATTCACATTTTTCGCTTAAAAGTGCTGTAATTTTAGAGAACCCGCGTGGTGTCATGGTTGAGAGCCAAGGACTCCAATTGAACTGCATCCCGCCCCCGCCCCCCCGCTCCTTCACACAGAAGAAGTGTTTGGATGTATACACCAACTGGTTCTCCACCTTAGAATCCACCTGCTCTTATCCATTACCCCAGAGCCTGCTGCATGACCTTAAGCCAGCCACAGTTCTCTCTGAACTCTCTCAGCCCGCTCAGAGGCAAGCAATTGCAATGTCTCTTACCTTGAGAACTCTATAGGGTCGCTATAAGTCAGCTACGACGTGACAGCACATCGCCACCGCTGGAGTTTTTAGCTCTCCATTGCTCTGAAAGTCGGTTTTAAGTGCCAAGGAGTCCAGGTTTCTTAAAGGCACTCTTGTGCCATTTCTCTGGCCAGGCACACAGGGTGGCTTTTGCTACTTCGTTCCAGCCTTCCTGCATTCACCACGCACATAGTTGCCGTCTTTATTTTCACATATCTTTCCTGCCTTCCAACTTCAGAAGATCAGATGAAATGGGGACAAGTCAATTACAAAGCTCAGATCCCAATTCCCTATACTTCTGTTTGGCTGCTTGCTGGCGTTTACGACTCATGCCCATAACTCGTGGTGCACTGAACTATCTGTCCTTCTCAGAAGTTATTTTGATATCAGAGTACTAGAGGAGATATGTCTCCAAACAGCTGTTTTAAACTCAAACACTGATCTTTTCTTTTTTCTTTTTAGAGGTGACGGTTTCAGCAGAAGGCACAAAGAAGGCAATTAGTCCTCCAGAGGCTGAGGGAGAAGTAAGCCACATCCCCCCAGCACTGGATGCTGCCGAAAACCCATCCACACCCCTCTGCCCACTGGCTGAGCCCCAGTCAAGCAAAGAAGCTACGGACAGCCCAGCCAAGAAGCAGCATAAAAACAGAGTAAAGTTGGCCGCAAATTTCTCACTTGCACCCATCACCAAGCTTTAGATCTGTTGTGTTCTGAAAGGGAAAAACACAGTTGTTCTGCACAGGGAAATACTCTTGATTGGTGCCTTTCATATTTTAAATCATTGATCTGGACGATCACTTGTATTCAATTGGGTGACCTTTGATGAAGGTTCGGTTGATTTACACTGAATTCAGCTGGGTGGATTATTTTGAAAAAAATTGAACACCGGCTTAATGTTTTACCATTCTTCTTTCATTCTGCCAGCAAAACAAAACCCCCAAATGCTAAATCTTTTGACTTTGGGCAGAATTACCTTTAGGCTTGCGATATTTCGCCCGTAGTATAATCCTACCTCTACCACCCTCTAAAACTGTAGGCTTATTTCTGACTCGCGTTTCTTTCCAGATGGTGTTAATCGAGCACACAATTGGTGTTGCGGAAAGACTGGTCAGTTGTTTGTTTTTTTAAGATCACTGTTAAAGTTGGAATAAAACCTGCAGCGGGGCCTTCCAGGTTGGATCAGGGGGGCTTGGAATGTTTCCGACCGATTGCAATAGACTCTTGTCGGAAGAGGACCGTAGAAGATTAAGTTGGGTCTATTGCAAAGCAAGAACTCCATTTTTTTTAACGCCTTGAGTAACAATCTGCGGTTCTATCAAGGAACCTTGTAGGAAATCGAGGATATTTTAAGCTTCCCTTTTATGAGTTCTTTGGGTTGATACTGATCTGGGCTGAGAGCGAGGAGGCTAGGGCTTGTGCGTTCTGAAGATTCTGCCTGTTGCGTTTGTCGATGAGATTACCGGGGAGTATTTTGATAATATTTCAAAACTATGCATTAAATGCATAAATTACAAACCGCAACGAGGTACGGAAGGAGCTTTTTCTTGTTTTTTAAGATTGAAGAGTAGCGCTGCTGCTTCCACATGCACAGAGACGCGAGCCGTACGTGGAAACGTCAAGGTTATAATGCCTAACCTTGGGTTCCCCCCCCCCCATATTTTTAAACATATAGTAAATGGGAAGCTTAACTTGAGTTTTATCTCTGTGTCTAGTTTTTATTCTAATGCTTGCTTCTAGTGTGGCGACTTGTTTCTCTCGTTGTAGAATTTTTTGTTGGCTTTTGGAAAGGCCGGCCTGCGCAAGAAGTATCAAGGAGTATCAGTGGAGTCCTTTTTTACCTCCTCCTTTAGAGAGAGCTGAAACGTCTTCCGACCAAAGCTTTTATACCCACGTTGGGTAAACTTGGCATTTACAATGGGTTGTATCTGCCAGGCAAGGATTCCCATTGCTTGTGAACCGGAAAAAAAACCTCTACCAAAGGTTTCCACTGGCTGGACGGATTTTTTTTTTCGAAAGAGGGGTGGGGGTAATAATGTATAAGGAAGATAGAAAGCGGTGTTGGATTTCGCAGCCAGCAAGTGAAAAGGAATTGCCACTCAAATGGCTATAAGCAGCTTGTTATATATATTTTTTAAAAACAAAAACGGGGTTTCGTTAAAAAAAGAAGAAACACGCCTTTTAAACGAAGCCGGGCGTGAACAGTACCGAGTGTTTATAGCCATTGTGAATGTAAGAAAAACACCGGAAGGTTTTTTTTCTAAAGATCACGGCAAGGCACAGTGTGTTTTGGGTTCTTACACTTCCTCGATTGGGATGGAGTTTATAGGGTTTTTTTTTTCTTTTAGCCTTTCTTTTAACCATTTCGTTGTAACGTCGTTCCACCATCTTTTATAGGCCACATGAAACAAATGATCACCTGGGGGGCGGGCGTGTCATTTGTATAGAAACCGTCGTCATTTTGACCAGGAATTGCAAGACACTTAAAATGCTTTATCTGACCAGCGTTTTGGTGAATGAACTAATTGTGCTGATGGTTACTCAAATACAGATTTACACCATCTGTAGAGGACGAGAACTTTTTGGATTGTTGCGTAATCCTCATCTGAATCTCTGTTTTGCAAAATTGTAGGAATATCCCTTTGGGGGATTTTGTTTTTCAAAGGCCAGCGAATTCAGTGTAAGCCTCGATGAAATAGTGGACTCAACTGATTTGGGGCAAAAAAAAAAAAAATTAAGACTATGAAATTATTTAATTTACAATGTACTGATTTTGATTCTTGACACGTTTAAAAAAGACGAACAATCACCGAAACCCTCAGTTTATGCACACACATGCGCGCGCACTTTGGGTGGAATAAGGAGATAATATCCACCTTCCTCCTGAATTGTCTGCTTTTGTTTGGACAACCTTCTCGTGTTTCTAGTGCTCTTTTGTGTGTTGGGACCAACCAATTGTCAATAAAACTTTCAAGCAAACACGGACGCTTTTATTTTTGGGTGTCGATGCAAAAACTTTACTAGGCCTGGGTCTGAGCTTCTAGTTTGGTGTAGCAGAAGGCAAGAGTAACTGTTCTGCAGAACGTTGGATGAAATATTCATAGCGCTGAATGCCGAACCTTAATCGCTAGCATTTCCAGTTAGCGACTTGTGTCATTCTCTTCTGGAGTAAGAGGGGAAACTTAGCAGAGGAAAAACTTAGCAGGTGAATCGTTTGGATATTGCAGATGAAGATTTTCCACTGGAGACGGTTCTGCAGTAGAACTTGAGGGGATGCTATCAAACGGTGGTTCTTATTTTGCTGCGAATGTGATGCTTTAGAAATCAAAGCCCGATGCCGTAAGTGGTGATGGGAGAGGGCTGCTGATTCATAGAATCGTAAGAATTGGAAGAGACCCCAAAGGCCACCGAGTCCAACCCCTGCAACGCAGGAACGCATAATCAGTTGAGTTCTGGAGACAAAGGTCCCCTGCTTGTCGTTGAGGCCACATAACGTACAGCTGAATCCCCACTGCAATTTTTTAAAACTTTGATTTCCTTTCTTGCCTTGGTGCCAAATCGCCACAGTCCACATCTGTGGGGCAAAATGAAAGGGGTATGACGATCACCGTGGCAGAAACTCTGTTGTGTATGACAGTACGGTTCCTTGCAAGGCAAGGAACAGAGAGTCCTGACTTTGGCCACGGTTGCCTTTTTGTACCTGTCACTCTCTGTGCAACCGACCTGAAAAGGTGGCTGCTAGGATATAATAGGACTAAAAGAGTAAAAAAAAACACCTCGCCACCCAAAAGCCCCCGTGGGTATCACGGTTCCCCGGTACCTACTCACACATGCTTAGAGAGCCCAGTTTCACCTGTCAAAATCATACTCCAAAAGTCCAGTGCAAAAGTTCCAGCGCTCCCAGTGACCAGTTCAAGGGTGAACCAGGCCAAAGTCAGGACAGAGCATATAGTTCAAAGCAGGAGCCGCAAGGCCAGCGGCGATTCCTCATTCTGCTTCCAGACAGCCGTGTCTTTTCCAGTTGCTTGTAAAGGCAAGGCTTCTCAGAGAGCCTGTGATGTTGCACCCCTGCAAATATTCCTCCTCACGCAGGGCCAGGGCTGGGGTGTCAGGGGCACTCTTGATTTTCTGTCTTGGATGGTCCTGCTTGTTCTCCTCTTCCTCTGTTGCTGAGGCTCTGGGGATGAGGAAGGCTTTCCACACCTGGCTTTCCACATCTACCTGAGAACTGGAGAGCCCTGCACGGGTGGGTGAATGTCTGACCCCACAGGGGCTGCTGCTCCCCATGCCAGTACCGCTGCCGGCTGTGGACAGGGGCCAGGGCTTCCCGCTGACTTCATCAAAGGAGTCCCAGGACTTTCTGGACCATCACCTGCTACCTGGTCCCTTGAGCTGGAGATGTTGAGAACTGGAACCCCAGGCAAAGCACATGCTGGAACTCTGAGCCACTCTCCCCACCCCCACCCTGGTGTTGTATGGCACTCTGAAATTTATTTGATTTCCTGTTCTTATTTTTTTGTGCTTCCTGATTGATTTAGCCAAACTGGGCCAGGGAGAGAACGCACATCTTGCCGTGACGTGCCTGCGAAGATGCCAGCCAGCCATAGATGCGGGTGAAACGTTAGGAGCTAAAGCTACCAGACCACGGCCACCCAGCCTGGGGAAACCCACAACAGCTAGATTTAGCCAGCTATTAAGGGTCCGGCGAGTGCGAGAGAGGTAGGGAAAGCGGGGAATGTTCCACAAGGACGTTTTTTTATTACTGTTTTTATTAAAACTGATGTTTCTACACCAGGAAATTCTCATTCATGACTGGAGACCATTGTGTGACACAGACACATTTTGGCATACTTCGAACACAGATGCACCTCTGTGCTCTTGGGTACAGATATAGTTACATTAATCGGAGCAGTTGGTCGCACGGCCAGCACTGCAGGACCTGTCTCGGGACAGGCGAGCCCCCAAACTGCCTTCATTTCACATATTCAAACCCTGGTCCTCCACTTGTTCAAAACCATACATCAACTTAAAAAAAATACTTTGAGGGTATTTTCTGTTGCCCAAGTAATACTGCCCATTCCTCGGGCCTGGATAGACATTCTGGTTCACTGTTGACCTTGGAAACAGTTCATGAGAGAGCTTTCCTTTCCTCCATTTCTCCCCTGGGCTGGAGGACATCTTGCGGGTGGTTCCCACTGTCCCATCGGGGAGGCAGGAAATAAACTTTTTTTCTCTTTCTGTTGGGCGGGGACTGCCCCCATTTTTTTCAGTTTAGTTCCTGCCTCCACGGGGAGCAGATCGTGGACTACCTGCTGTACTCCACCTTTGTCTTCCTCAATCCCCAAGGTGTCTGGATTCTTATTTGAGCCAGATATTTTGTTTGTTTACAGTTATAATTTCTCATTGGGCTGCTTTATGTGTATGTGGGGGCGGGGGGGGGGTTGCACATCTAGGAGAAGAGAGAGACTAAAATAAATGTGTTTTAATGCCAATGAACATCTGATCAGTTAGGGCTCTTAATGAGAATGCCCAGATGTATGTCCTTGATCTTTCAAGGACAGGTAGATTCATAGTTGGCTGCAGGAAATGCAATAGCCAAGTAAAGTATGCAGTTTACCTCAACCAGTGCTGGGAAAGGGAAGGGTTTGCCCTTGCTAAGAAAAAGAGGAGGAGGAGTTTGGATTTATACCCCCCTTTCTCTCCTGTAAGGAGACTCACGGCAGCTTGCCAACTCCTTCCCCTTCCTCTCCCCATAACAGACCCCTTGTGAGGTAGGTGGGGCTGAGAGAGTTCAGAGTGTGACTAGCCCAAGGTCACCCAGCAGGCTTCACGTGTAGGAGCAGGCAAACAAATCTAGTTCATCAGAGAAGAATCCACCGCATGAATGGAGAATCGAACCTGGTTCTCCAGATTAGAGTCCACCTGTTCTCAACCACTATACCATGCTGCCTCTCTGGTTGGAGAGGCCTAGGTGCTTGTCTAAACTTGTCTTGTCTTGGGGCAGCCAGTGCCTCAGCTTAGCTGGAGCTCCTTGGAAGAAGCCAATCCAAATGAGGACCTCCTCTCTCAGATCTCTGACTCTGAGTATTAGTTGCTTCATCCTTATATTTATATGTGCATTGCAGGCGTCAGCTATCTTTCTCCCTATTGACAGGTACACATGCAGTGCCCTGCGGTTATTTGCCACAGGTTAATCCTGAATATTGAGTGGTGCACAGCAAGAAAGAAGCCGTGGTTTCACAATAGTGCTGCACAGCCTACCGGTTTCTGTGCCATCGATTCTGAATGCTGCTGAGTGTCCATTACGGATTGATTTGGGCTTTTCAGTGTGGCCCTTTGTATGCCTTGTCCCATAATCCTTGCCCGCTAGTGCTTACCTGGATATCTAAAAAATTGCTTTTTCTGACCCTGTGATTCACGGTCACCGCATAGCATTTGTGTTCCCTCTCAGCTACCAATCCACTTAACTACTGATACTTCAATAGCTAATTCCATGTTTCATTTTATTAACTCTTCAAACGAAAAGGCTGCAAAGCCTTTGGTAGTAATACTTACACATAAAACAGTAAGCCCAAGGGTGGGCGGATGACAGGGACCGACGGCTCGTTTTACTAGTGCGCTTGTTGTACATCTTTGTGCATTATTTTTACAGTGCTAGGAAATCTCCTGAGGATCTTTTAGTGCAGTGGTTCCTCACATACCCCTTGGCAGCCGATTTTCCTAAAACTGTACCCTTGTATTAGCAAATATGTTACATAATTTTTTCCGCATACCTCTGGGGAACACGTACCCCATGCTGGGAATCCTGTCTTAAGGGCTTCTTGAATCTGCTTTCAGCGATCCTAAATATACCCTCTTGCTAGGTGGTGGAGAGTGCTATAAAATCTCAGCTGACTTACAGCAACGCCACGGGGCTGTCCAAACTAGAGAGGTTTGCCGTTGCGTGCTTCCTGGTGGGCTGAGAGCGCTGACAGAATCGTGCCTGGTCAAGCACAAGGCATCCTGTGGAGAAGCGAGGAATCGAACCCGGTTCTCCAGATCGGAGTCGGCCTCTCTTAACCACCACCCCACGCTGGCTCTTCCCTGCTAAGTCACAAGTGTTTTACTGGAGCCAATCAGGTTCCACCTTGTCCAGCTTTCTGTGAGAGAATCTTAATAACCAACCAGGCTGCCCCCAATGGGAACAGTCCCCCAATAGAACATGATCTACCTTGGACCACTTCTCTGCCTTCAGCAACATCTGCAAAGGATTTTCAGGGAGAACGTGTTTCAGACAGGCTGGCTGAGGAGCTGAGCGAACGATCGCCAAGACATGTGGAGAAATTAAAACCTCTACAGTCCAATACCTTCCCCTCTGTTCACAATTTGCCAGGATGGGGGACAATGTCACAGCAAAAGTCACTGGGAATCACAATAGTTATTTGCCAGCAGCTTCTAATACAGACTATATAGCGGTGCTGTCTATTTACAATATTAATATGCCAGCTGTTGCTCTAAGTAGCTAGCGGATTGCAGGGTTTCCGACCTGCTACTTGCCGCGGGCAAAAGGGTTGAATGCATTCTATACACAGAGACTATTAAAACGGCTATTCTACAGATTATGTGGCATTATTTTCTAGTTCACAGCTGGTATAGGGTTGGGACTTATTCTTTCCCTGTATTACATACACACACATATATATATTTATAAGGTTAAAAACTGGCATCAGGCTCCGAAACCTGAGAGCCATCGCCCTGGTGCGTGTAGTTTTAATTTTTTTAAATAAGTCCTGTTCTCTGGGTATAGCTTATATTTTAGATATAGTCTTAACTAAACATGCTTGCTGAGTGATCCGTGCAGCTGTGAAGGAGTCACCAACCAGTACATCCAGCATACAATAGCGACTGTTTTTTTAAAAAAAAAGTACAGTAAATTTCACCTGTCAAGACTGTGAATGCTTTTTATGTCCTTTTCCCTCTGCAGTTTTCACTGGATAGAAAAGGAACGCCCCCTCCCAAAAGGTACTTTGATAAGGAAGGAGCAGCCAGAGAGGAAGGGGTTACATGATAGCACATTGGGTGGCCCCACAGCAATCTTTAATAATAGCTATTCCTGTTTTCGCGATGGTGGGCTTGTTTGGAGGAAGAGGAGGAGGCGGCTCCGCTTTCTTCTCCGCTGGCGTCCCTGTGGCAATCAGAACAGAGCGTCATTAAATTCAGGGCTGCAGTTGAAACGGCCCGTCTTCTTCAACGTGGACCGCCGTCTAAGGCTGCAATTCCATCGTAATGGCGTCGTTCTCAGCCCAAGCCACCCATGGGGACATGGGGTTACGTGGCTCGCTCCGGCCACCCACGAAGTCTGGCTGAGCCGGGCCACTACATCCCCTCGAAAGGTACACAAACTCACCAGTGGGCGATCTTGTTACGTGGTCGAGGGGTTTCAACTTAATCCGGAGAAACTCGGCCATTTCTTTGTCTTCCTCTTTCTCTCTATTAAGTAAAATAACAGGTAGGGCAAAAACCATTACTTTTTTTCAGCCTGTGACCCCCTAAAGCTTTCTCCACGGCTCTGGAGAAAAGCCCAGTTGTCCTAAATCCAAAGAACTTGGTGCTTGGGCTTTCATGCCATCTTTCCCACTGTAGTCCCTTCTATCCCTGAAAAGTAATCCCTGAATGTCTGGGGTCCTTAATTATGGTTTGTAATATGGCCTAGAAGGCAGCTGTCGGTGATAGTTCTGTCTACCCGCCATACCTGACTTAGAAGCTCTAGAACAGGGGTGTCAAACTCATGGCCCTCCAGATGTTCATGAACTACAATTCCCATCAGTCCTTCCCAACATGAGCATTGGCTATGCTGGCAAGGGCTGATGGGAATCGTAGTTCATGAACATCTGGAGGGCCACGAGTTTGACACCTGTGCTCTAGAACAGTGATGGCAAACCTTTTTCAGACCGAGTGCCCAAATTGCAACCCAAAACCCACTGATTTATTGCAAAGTGCCAACACGGCAATTTAACCTGAATACTGAAGTTTTTGTTTAGAAAAAACGGTTGGCTCTGAGGGGTGCGTTACTCAGGAGTAAGCTTGGTGGTAGTCGGTGGCTTTGCTTTGAAGCAACCGTGCATCTCTTCCAATGGGTGAATCACGACCCTAGGAGGGTTTACTCAGAAGCAAACCCCATTGCCAGCAACCGAGCTTACTCCCAGGTAAAGGATTGTTCTTTTGTTCTTTGCATGAAAATCAGTGGAGTTTAACAGCGCTTAACAGGGTTACCTACACTGCTTCCCCAAAAGTTGGTCTTAGGTTTAATGCTAATAATTGAGCGCAGCAGCCCAGGCCAGCCTAGATGTGGGGGGAGGGCTCTCTGTTTGCGCGTGCCCACAGAGAGGGCGCTGAGTGCCACCTCTGGCACCCGTGCCATAGGTTCGCCACCACTGCTCTAGAACAACCAAGGCAGTGCTCTCTGTTTTTCAAAGGACGCCTTGTTTATCCCCGGGCGATTGCTGTTCAATACTTCCGGGCTTACCTTAATCTTTCCACCTCTGCATCGTCAACCAGGAAATCTCTTTTCTGTACCAGTTTATGGATCTTCTGAATCAGCTCATCTTCTCTTTGTTTTTGCGGCTTCGTCTTGTCTTTTTCTGCCCGGAAGAAAAGGAGTGGGTTGAACGGAGAGAGATGGGAGCCGGCCGGTTTTTCTGCTGCGGCAGGAAGGAGGGGCGAGGCCCTGTTTTGACTGTAGAAAAGTTAGGCTGGAGATCATGGGACCTGTGCATAAACGCCATGTGGCGTGGAGGTGGTAGTACGAGGGGCGACCTGGCAGGAACAAATGGAACAGCTCGCTGGAACCAACCCGTGATTATATTTTTCCAGTTCCAATTCTGCAGAAAGTCGGTTTCCATGGTACTTTTATTTGGAGGGGGGGGGGGGGGGGGCTTTGGCAGTCACAAATGTTTCCACTGCTCCAATCTGTGAGCTCCTGGCTAACACCCTATGTTGCGCTTGTGACTTGACAACTCGGGCTAGTTAAAAAGAGTCATACCTTCCAGCCTCAACTCAAGGAGCAGCAGTGGCGTAGTGGATAAAGCTCGTGTATCTAATCTGGAGGAACCGGGTTTGATTCCCCGCTCAGCCGCCTGAGCTGTGGAGGCTTATCTGGGGAATTCAGATTAGCCTGTACACGCCAACACACGCCAGCTGGGTGACCTTGGGCTAGTCACAGTTCTTCTGAGCTCTCTCAGTCCCACCTACCTCACAGGGTGTTTGTTGTGAGTTTGTAAGCTCCTTAGAGTCTCCTATAGGAGAGAAAGGGGAGATATAACTCCAACTCTTCTTCTTCAACTCCGCTGGCGGTAGAATACAATTATTGGATTTGGAGCATTTGTGTGTTGGTTTTGCTGGGAGGAATTTTTCAATATTCTGACCCCAGGTGGTAGATTGGATCCACCCAAGGGGACTAAATGGTTCCTGGGCTTTTACCCTTGTGGCTTCGTTGCCCAAATCTGAAGAGGATTAACTAGTTGGTCCTGGGATATGGTTAATGCTTCTTTACAAATTGCTGTAGGAGAGAATAGAATGTTTATGTATACTCCACCCTCTCCTGGTGAACTGGGCTCAGGGCAGCTTGAACCATACAAATGACATATGTAAATACAAATTTGAAACCACACTTATGCTATTAAAATCATCCCTAACGATATACATTCCTACAGTTGGCTGCTAAATGTTAGGAAGTCATCTAGGAAGAATGGTGTACTCTAGTGGCTGCGCAGTAGTAGAACAGAAGGACCAGACACCAGAAGGAGACAATGGAAAGAGACCAGAGAGACAAGAATGGGCTTAGACCAAGCCTAAAGGTATCCTTATTTTAATTAAACTAATTCCATTGGGTTAGTGTTAACACTTAAAAGGGAAAAGTCTCAGAAAATTTTGATCTTTCAAATCACACCTGTTTTGGCCCCTTGCTACTCTGTCTCAGAAAAAGATGTTAGCTGAGGTGCAGTGATTGAGAAAATTGTACGCTTCCTCGTTAGAATATAGTCCCACGCAAATATGAGGATTATCATTTGTTTTTACATGCCGCCTTTGTCAAAACCATTATTTTGTGCATTATTGAACATGGTACTTTGATACAGGAGCATTCATAGTTCGCTGAACGACTATCAAATGGATGGTAGGAGCATGGCTAGGTAGGCACTAGACCCAGGTGAAGTATTCTACAACAAAGAACCAGGGGGCATTCATTGAAAATGCTGGGGGGACTAATAAAAGGAAACACTTCTTCACGCAACGTGTGATTGGTGTTTGGAATATGCTGCCACAGGAGGTGGTGATGGCCACTAACCTGGGTAGCTTTAAAAGGGGCTTGGACAGATTGATGGAGGAGAAGTCGATTTATGGCTACCAATCTTGATCCTCTTTGATCTGAGATTGCAAATGCCTTAACAGACCAGGTGATCGGGAGCAACAGCCGCAGAAGGCCATTGCTTTCACATCCTGCCTGTGAGCTCCCAAAGGCACCTGGTGGGCCACTGCGAGTAGCAGAGAGCTGGACTAGATGGACTCTGCTCTGATCCAGCAGGCTCTTTCTTATGTTCTTAAGGCCATTGCTTTCACCTCCTGCCTGTGAGCTCCCAAAGGCACCTGGTGGGCCACTGCGGGTAGCAGAGAGCTGGACTAGATGGACTCCGGTCTGATCCAGCTGGCTTGTTCTTATGTTCTTATAAAGACAGTCAGGCATGTTGCGTTCTCTAGCAGACAATTATACAGCCCCGCTGACATCTTTTTCTGACTGTACATCCCGTTTCAATCCTACTCTTTTCCTGTTCTGTGCGGAAGTTTTTGTTTTGGCAGTTTCAAGTTGGTAGGTGGGCATTCCGTCTCGATTTGGAGCTTTTAAATTGCGGCTGGGGGTTTACTTTTTCTTGTGGTGCTAGCAACTGTTGCTGAAAAGTTTACCTGGGGTCGCTACTAAGTTCTGCAGTTCTGTCTTAAGATTCATGATGTCCTTACACAACTGGATGTCATCCATCCTACAGAAACAAGAAGAAGAAAAAATGGACTATAATATGTGTTGATTAAGTCGGTTTCTAGAATCGGTTCCTGGGATTCATATTTATTGCAGCAAGTTCTTTTTGTGTTGAGGTCCACTTGGCGACAAGGAAGATCCTGCTGCGATGCTTTTTCCTGCGATTTTCTTCCTTGGAGAAGTTTTCCAGGGAAGCTGTGAAGTATATTAATCACCCATCAAAAACATACTCACTACCTATTTTTTCTAGCGGCAAATAGTCTCCCATACCATTTTTTTTTAAAACTCACATTTGCTGTCTCTCATTTTGATGCCTTTTCCCAAGCTGGCCACTCTTCACAGCGGGGAGTTTTTAAATTTCTAATGAATGATTACGTAACATTGGTGCAGTTTTCATGGTAAGACATTCCAACCGTTATAATTAAAGTAGGATTAAATTTTAATTAGATATGCAAGAAGAAGACTACGGGCAACTCCTCTGAAGTTTCAGCGTTCTTCTAAAAATTGCAGTCGACAAGTTTTGTCAACCAAAGCCCCAAACTTTCCACCATGGTGTGAAATCTCACAGTTTTCACCCGCAAGCAACTTTCCCCACCGACTCTTCCCCTTTCCCTCCCCTGTAGTTTAGTTGGTTGCTGCCAGGTAGTTTTATTGTATTTTTGTATGCACGTATTTATGTATGTAATGATGGGCTGTTGCTTTTTTAATACTGTAAGCTGCTTTGAGTCCACACTCGGTACAGAAAAGAAGGGTACAAATATAGAAACAAATTAAAAAATTCCCCTTTCAATGTGTGATTTCCCTGCCTGTTCCTTTGACTTAATGACTACGCTGAGAGTTTTGCATTGCAGCTTCCCTTTTGAAAAAAAAATCCTCTGGACAGCTCCTCTTAACGGATTTATTCAAGGATTCCGGTGAGTAGGAAAAAGCTTTGCTACCTTTTCTCTGCTGGCAGGTATTTTTTAAATTCCTGCTTGCCACGATAGGACTGCTTTATTAACTGTCTGATCAAAGTGAGTCCTCCATAACAGTGAAAATTCTGTCTTGTCTCCCCTTTGTGGTATTGGCTGGGATCTGTGCATGTTCTTTTATTAAAATGTAATGATGCAGAGGTCATGTTTATAAAATAGCAAGAGGATAAAATAGCAAGAGGGTATACCTGTTTTATTTATTTATTTATTTATTTATTGTTTCGATTTATAAACCGCCCCATCCCCTGGGGGCTCTGGGCGGTGAACAACATTCACATAAACAATTAATTAAATCGATAACAACAGTTATTGCCCCTCAGTTGGGGAGAACAGCACATTATATATAGTTAAGCAAACAAATAAAATATGGAGTTACCATGAGCCCCAAATTGAGTGTGTGTGTGTTGTTATGGTTGCTTTCTGGTGTTGCTTGACTTTGGATCCTGGAGGTTCTAAATTTTGGTTGCCTTTAGTGAAGAAATAACTGTTTGCTGTAGGAATACTCGAACTAAAGGCTTATCTCTTGTGAAAACTATCTGCTTATCTGGTTGTGGTGGGTTTTCCGGGCCTTGGGGCCGTGGTCTGGTGGATCTTGTTCCTAACGTTTCTCCTGCATCTGTGGCTGGCACCTTCAGAGGTGTATCACAGAGGGAAGTCTGTTACACACAGCAGACTTCCCTCTGTGATACACCCCTGAATACACCCCTCTATGATGCGCCTGGCCTCCACCAGGGCCACGGCTTTTACGGCCCTGGCCCCTGCCTGGTGGAATGCTCTCCCTCCAGCTGTCCGGGCCCTGCGGGACCTTAATGAATTCCGCAGGGCCTGTAAGACCGAGCTATTCCACCGGGCCTTTGGGGAGGCCAGCTGCTGATATCCGTGCCCGCAAACATCAATTGAGGCCCGCTGTTCCCCTCTTAGAGGAGTTTAGCAGTCAGACGCCATCTGTACTTAAATTGTTTGTAATAATTTGGGCGCTGCTTTTAACTTTTTAACCTTACTCTATATGATTTTATTTATCCACTTGTTTGATGCTACTGTTGTGAACCGCCCTGAGCCCTTCGGGGGAGGGCGGTATAAAAGTGGAACTATAAATAAATAAATAAATAAAACAAGATCCACCAGACCACGGCCACACAGCCTGGAAAACCCACCACAACCAGTTGAATCCGGCCACGAAAGCCTTCAACAATATCTGCTTATTCTTCCGCAGAGAGGTAACATTTCTGGAAAATTTGAAACCATTGGTCTGAGGGCAGTTTGTAAGCAACACCAGGCTTACTGATGTTCAAATTGTGTCCCTGTACCTTTCCTCTAAAAAGGGCTAAAAACATAGATTTTAAAAAATTATATCTCCATGCTTTGGCAGCATTTCTGCGGCAAGTAAAACTTATGCGAGTTATTTGCGGAGGCTGGCTTAAAAGTGCGAATGGAACACAAAAGCGCTGCCTAATTGGAAACAGCTAGAGCTGGCCTGGGACTAATTAACTTCTCTGGCCAGTTAATGAAAATGGGAGTCGGGCCTGGAACGAGTTTCATTATTGGAGATGCGGTGTCAGGCCTCTGCACTCTCAGCCGCACGAGTTTTAGTTGCTGTTCTGGAAATACAGCTACAAATGTTGCAGCTTGCATAGAGTATGTTACGCTTGAGCTCAGCCAAAAGGCCGAGAAGCGTTGCAGCTCGAATTTAGTAGCCTCAAACCCAATCTCTGGAATGTTAGCACGGGTTGCAGATATTGTACCTACTGGAAGTTATTGGGAATCTGCTGGGGCCAGGTGCCAGCACATCTGGCCAATGCCGATTCAGACTTCAGGTAGGATACTTGGATAACGTGTTCAACCTGTACCTTTGTTAACAAACTATTGCAAATTTACCAGGGTTTTGGTTCAGGCACAGTTCAAAAGCATGCTTTATTTTAACTTGATAGTTTGTGAAATTTCGGCATACGGTCAATCACGCAATCCTAATTTGCCTTGAAAAATCTGATAACTATGTCATGCGCCCTTCCCCGCCATGTCCCCGCGTGGCCAATCTCCCACCGGGTGTCAGCTGTCGGCTGGCGATCCTATGTCTCACCCCGCTTTAGGATTGCACTGTTACCGTTGCTACCACCTGGACATACAGGGGTGAAGTTTTCTCATCTTTGTTTTGCGGACGCTGTGGTGGAAAAGCATCATGGAAACATGCTTAAATGCACCGGGGTATATTATTGTCAAGGCCAGAAACCTAAATTCTGTTCTCAAATGTTATTTAGCAAGCCTACAAAGTATGGTGAGTTTAGATATCACATTCCAGCTCCAATGCTGATAATCAGTTTTGGTATATGTCATTACTTCATACACTTTATAATTCCATAAATCCACTATTTAAAATGGACTTAAAGGGTAATTCACATGACCTTTTGTATATATTTTTTCCTTCCTGGAGCAGCACTGGCGTAGGAGGTTAAGAGCTCGTGTATCTAATCTGGAGGAACCGGGTTGGATTCCCACCTCTGCCGCTTGAGCTGTGGAGGCTTATCTGGGGAATTCAGATTAGCCTGTACACTCCCGCACACGCCAGCTGGGTGACCTTGGGCTAGTCACAGCTTCTCGGAGCTCTCTCAGCCCCACCTACCTCACAGGGTGTTTGTTGTGAGGGGGGAAGGGCAAGGAGATTGTAAGCCTCTCTGAGTCTCCTGCAGGAGAGAAAGGGGGGATATAAATCCTCTTCCTCGTCTTCTTCTTCTTCTTCTTCTTCTTCTTCTTCTTCTTCTTCTTCTTCTTCTTCTTCTTCTTCTTCTTCTTCTTCTTCTTCTTTGTGCAACGGCATTGATCTTTCCCTTTCATTCGCCTGGTTGGAATTCCCTCTGTGTACAAACATCCTCCTCAGAAATCTGTTAACATGAATCTCAGACTGATGCTAAAATAAGTGTTTCAGATTAATTGCGTTGCTAAATGCAGCAGAATCACCGTGTGGGTCAGGAACTAGATCTCTCCTGCTTTCTTCTATTCCACAAACCTTTGGCAGCAAAAATCAACAGTGTTTTTCGCATAGCTGGACAGGAGTCCCACCCCCGCGAGGTTTTCCCGAGGCTGTTTCCTCCCTGCCTCAGCCCACATGTTTTCTTTCTTTGTCTCTAGCAAAAACTTCAAAATGAATCATATTTGTAAAGGCCAAGAGCAGGGCTATTGAAATTACTGCCTGCTCATCCTCGTTGCCCTAAACCAGGGGTCTGCAACCTGTGGCTCTCCAGATGTTCATGGACTACAATTCCCATCAGCCCCTGCCAGCAGGGGCTGATGGAAATTATAGTCCATGAACATCTGGAGAGCCACAGGTTGCAGACCCCTACCCTAAACCTTGACAAATACACCCTTTGTTCAGTAGCAGTGCATTTGTTTTTTTAATTAATTTTATTGATAAATCAACATAAATCAGACATACATTATTTAAGTACTTTTAAAATATTACAAATGCCTTTCAATTAAATCATATCTACTTTCTCATCTTATTCCTAATTCCTTTTTGCATCAACTAACATTACAACATCATCTTATAGAACTTATATAACATATCTTCCTTACTATTCTGATAAATTTCTTTTTACTTCCTCTATTTTATATTATTTAAGCAGTATCTTAGTCTGACTTCCTACTTGCTAATGAAGCTAGTAGGCAGTAGCAGTGCATTTGAAGTGTTGTCAGGATAGCATCTCTGTGCACTATGAGGACTCAGGTGTCTATTCTGTGGTTTTGTTTTGGGGTTTTTTTGTGCAAATATAGCTGCCAAGATTGGTTTGTCAAGAATGAGACTCGGTGTGGTGGTGGGGGAATGCACACGAAGGAACTTTAACCTTTTCTTTTATTGGCGTTTCCTGAAAACTTCCACAGAAACAGTCCGTTCAGAGGGAGAGAAATTAGACTCGTCTTCATGACTTCCCACCCTCGGCTTTAGATTTTTCTCAGTTTTATTTTTATAGCTGTGAACGATTATGCCTTTTGGTGTGTTTAACACGGGAGCCTCTTTGAGCAAGGACCCTGGAGTGTAAAAATTTCCTGCATAAATCTAGTAAATTGCCGCTGCCAAGGGACAACATTACGGCGGTTCTTAAAATATCTGACCCACTTAATGGCTTCATGGAGGGTGCTGGAGGTGGGGGGGGGGATGCTTTTAACCCTGGGGCTGCCAATGTCAAGAGAAAATTATAGGGGAAAAACAGCTAGATCCAAAACTCTGCTGGCTGGAACCTTCTTGTCAGATGCGCTTTGTTCCTTCAGTTGTTTGATCAATGAGAAACGGCAAGGGAGCAGGGCTGCCGGCATAAACTCTTGACGAAATCGAAAGGGCAAACTGGAAATGTGGAAAATTTGGAACACACAGACCAAGCGACGGAAAGGTGATGAATAAACCAAGACAGATGGCTCCCACCCTTCCGTGGATACAGTTTTATTGCAAAGCCTTTGTGCCGTTTGGCGTAGAAACTGTCAAGGGAAATGAGGACTTCGAGAAGCAGATTTTCCTCTGACTCACTGCATCCATACAGAATTTTACAGCAAAGTGTTTGTTTGATTTCGTAGGGCAACAGGTGTGTTGCTGTTGCTCCCGATTGCACAATCACACTGGTATTTCCCTTCACTGTGCTGACAGGTTATAATTTCCAGAAACAAAGGATAAACAAAGGATAAACCTGGTGGGCCACTGCGAATAGCAGAGAGCTGGACTAGATGGACTCTGGTCTGATCCAGCTGGCTTGTTCTTATGTTCTTACCGTGGTTATAATTTCCAGAAACTGAGCCTAAATTGTGCTGTGAATCTATTCCACACAGAAGTTCCCCAATGCCAAGCAGTAGCATACAAAACGCTTTTCTGTCGAGGCGGGCCATCTGTCTAGTTTCAGATACTTCAGACACCGGGCACCCGTGAATTGGAGAGGCCAGGCTTTGAACCTGAGCTTTTTCCAAAATGTGGGCAATAGTGTTTTCTGGAAGCAATGAGCAAGAAACCATGAACCGAAGCCAGAAAGTCCAGTCAGAAGATAAATCAAGGAAGGTGAGGTGTAAGCTAGTTGAAAAGATGTTCTAAAAATGGATGTTAAGATAATGGGGGACACATGGAGTGGCAGGAAGATCCTTCCAAATAGGGGATGATCGTCCCAAAGTCTGTAAAGGAATTAGATCAAGTGAACATGATCGTCTGGCTCACGGAAGCATCTTGGCAGCTGCCTTCTGGTGATCGTAGATGTGTAGTGTGGTTTTATGACACCTACAAATATTCACAGTGATTACGAGACCGAAGAAGCCAGGGTTGTTATCCAAAGAAAAGCAATGGCAAACCACCTCTCTTAGACCCCTTCCGCACATGCAGAATAACGCACTTTCAATCCACTTTCACAATGGTTTGGAAGTGGGTTTTGCTCTTCCGCACAGTGAAATCCAGCTGCGAAGTGCACTGAAAGTGGATTGAAAGTGCATTATTCTGCATGTGCGGAAGGGGCCTCAGTCTCTTGCCAAGTCAACCCATAAGTCAGTATCAACGTGGCGGTACTTGACACATGCGTGCACATTATGGTATGGCAGTAGTTAGACATTTGGGAGTGTGATAGTATTATATGTATTTATTTACAGAGAACATACACAAAATGCCTTTTCAGCCCCACTGACCTGTGTAGTTTCTATTCATTCAGCAAACGTCTGGGCCACCTCTCTGTAGCCCCTGCTCATGGTAGTTTACAAAATAAAGTATAATCAAAACATAAAACCCCAACAGTGATTAAGCAATAAACCCACAATTAAATCCAGTATTAAAACCCCGAGCCAAAGCACAGAAAAGGCATAAAACTTTGAGAAGTTTAAAAGTTTAGGCGACTTGTCAACCTTGAAACAAAAAGGGGATAATTCCAGGGGAACGTAAAAGCGAAGGGCATTTATTCCACAGGTCACGCACCCCTGCTGAAAAACGCCTGGTTTGTAATCAGCGCATCTGAAGGCATGCATTAACTTGATAAATCAAAACCCAAGTTTTGCATGTGTTTTATAGTCTGCTCTTTTCAAAATCAGACTGATGTTCTTCTTGAAGCATTTTTCATTTTTGACAGTTTCGAGCTGCTGTTTCTAAAACCCGACATCCCCAAACCATTTGCTCATTCTTCCAACAAAGGGATTGAATCTTGCTAGAATCTTGCTTCAAGAAGTGGGCTATTTACTTACATGAACCGGAGTTCCGACTCTCTTCTGACCAACACTTCCCGGAGCCTTTGGATCTTGGTCATTTCCAGTTCAATTTCCTCAGGCATCATGGTGTTTTCCGCCATTGAAATAATGTCAAGTTGATCTGTGTGGATTTAAGGTAGACAGGAAGTGGATTAAATTGTCCCAGGTAGGCTTTTAATACAGGAAGTGGCTTAAATTGACCAGACAGGCTTTTTCAAGAAGACCAAACCCTTTGTATGCAGGCACATGGGGTGCGCTGTGAATTCTGTGCAGGAATTTCTGTGAGGTAGTTACAATGTGTGGATGCTCTCAAATTAAGAGGTGCATGGGCATCATAATCTGCCACACACAGGTTTACTAACTGGCTTGTTTTTACTGGTATAATTGGGCTTTCCCATTTCTACCTAAGAACATAAGGAAGAGCCTGCTGGGTCAGAGCAGAGTCCATCTAGTCCAGAACTCTGCTACTCGCAGTGGCCCACCAGATGCCTTTGGGAGCTCACAGGCAGGAGGTGAAAGCAATGGCCTTAAGAACATAAGGAAGAGCCTGCTGGATCAGCGCAGAGTCCATCTAGTCCAGCACTCGGCTACTCGCAGTGGCCCACCAGGTGCCTTTGGGAGCTCACAGGCAGGAGGTGAAAGCAATGGCCTTAAGAACATAAGGAAGAGCCTGCTGGATCAGACCAGAGTCCATCTAGTCCAGCACTCTGCTACTCACAGTGGCCCACCAGGTGCCTTGGGGAGCTCACCTGCAGGAGGTGAAAGCAATGGCCTTAAGAACATAAGGAAGAGCCTGCTGGATCAGACCAGAGTCCATCTAGTCCAGCACTCTGCTACTCGCAGTGGCCCACCAGATGCCTTTGGGAGCTCACAGGCAGGATGTGAAAGCAATGGCCTTAAGAACATAAGGAAGAGCCTGCTGGATCAGCGCAGAGTCCATCTAGTCCAGCACTCGGCTACTCGCAGTGGCCCACCAGGTGCCTTTGGGAGCTCACAGGCAGGATGTGAAAGCAATGGCCTTAAGAACATGAGGAAGAGCCTGCTGGGTCAGAGCAGAGTCCATCTAGTCCAGAACTCTGCTACTCGCAGTGGCCCACCAGATGCCTTTGGGAGCTCACAGGCAGGATGTGAAAGCAATGGCCTTAAGAACATAAGGAAGAGCCTGCTGGATCAGCGCAGAGTCCATCTAGTCCAGCACTCTGCTACTCACAGTGGCCCACCAGGTGCCTTGGGGAGCTCACCTGCAGGAGGTGAAAGCAATGGCCTTAAGAACATAAGGAAGAGCCTGCTGGGTCAGAGCAGAGTCCATCTAGTCCAGAACTCTGCTACTCGCAGTGGCCCACCAGATGCCTTTGGGAGCTCACAGGCAGGATGTGAAAGCAATGGCCTTAAGAACATAAGGAAGAGCCTGCTGGATCAGACCAGAGTCCATCTAGTCCAGCACTCGGCTACTCACAGTGGCCCACCAGGTGCCTTTGGGAGCTCACAGGCAGGAGGTGAAAGCAATGGCCTTAAGAACATAAGGAAGAGCCTGCTGGATCAGACCAGAGTCCATCTAGTCCAGCACTCTGCTACTACAGTGGGCCCACCAGCTGACCTTGGGACCTCACCTGCAGGAGGTGAAAGCAATGGCCTTAAGAACATAAGGAAGAGCCTGCTGGATCAGACCAGAGTCCATCTAGTCCAGCACTCTGCTACTCGCAGTGGCCCACCAGGTGCCTTTGGGAGCTCACCTGCAGGAGGTGAAAGCAATGGCCTTAAGAACATAAGGAAGAGCCTGCTGGATCAGACCAGAGTCCATCTAGTCCAGCACTCTGCTACTCGCAGTGGCCCACCAGGTGCCTTTGGGAGCTCACCTGCAGGAGGTGAAAGCAATGGCCTTAAGAACATAAGGAAGAGCCTGCTGGATCAGACCAGAGTCCATCTAGTCCAGCTCTCTGCTACTCGCAGTGGCCCACCAGGTGCCTTTGGGAGCTCACCTGCAGGAGGTGAAAGCAATGGCCTTAAGAACATAAGGAAGAGCCTGCTGGATCAGACCAGGGTCCATCTAGTCCAGCTCTCTGCTACTCGCAGTGGCCCAGCAGGTGCCTTTGGGAGCTCACCTGCAGGAGGTGAAAGCAATGGCCTTAAGAACATAAGGAAGAGCCTGCTGGATCAGACCAGAGTCCATCTAGTCCAGCTCTCTGCTACTCACAGTGGCCCACCAGGTGCCTTTGGGAGCTCACCTGCAGGAGGTGAAAGCAATGGCCTTAAGAACATGAAGAGCCTTCTGGATCAGACCAGAGTCCATCTAGTCCAGCACTCTGCTACTCGCAGTGGCCCACCAGGTGCCTTTGGGAGCTCACCTGCAGGAGGTGAAAGCAATGGCCTTAAGAACATAAGGAAGAGCCTGCTGGATCAGACCAGAGTCCATCTAGTCCAGCTCTCTGCTACTCACAGTGGCCCACCAGGTGCCTTGGGGAGCTCACCTGCAGGAGGTGAAAGCAATGGCCTTAAGAACATAAGGAAGAGCCTGCTGGATCAGACCAGAGTCCATCTAGTCCAGCACTCTGCTACTCACAGTGGCCCACCAGGTGCCTTGGGGAGCTCACCTGCAGGAGGTGAAAGCAATGGCCTTAAGAACATAAGGAAGAGCCTGCTGGATCAGACCAGAGTCCATCTAGTCCAGCACTCTGCTACTCGCAGTGGCCCACCAGGTGCCTTTGGGAGCTCACCTGCAGGAGGTGAAAGCAATGGCCTTAAGAACATAAGGAAGAGCCTGCTGGATCAGACCAGAGTCCATCTAGTCCAGCACTCGGCTACTCGCAGTGGCCCACCAGGTGCCTTTGGGAGCTCACAGGCAGGAGGTGAAAGCAATGGCCTTAAGAACATAAGAAAGAGCCTGCTGGATCAGACCAGAGTCCATCTAGTCCAGCACTCTGCTACTCGCAGTGGCCCACCAGGTGCCTTTGGGAGCTCACCTGCAGGAGGTGAAAGCAATGGCCTTAAGAACATAAGGAAGAGCCTGCTGGATCAGACCAGAGTCCATCTAGTCCAGCACTCGGCTACTCGCAGTGGCCCACCAGGTGCCTTTGGGAGCTCACAGGCAGGAGGTGAAAGCAATGGCCTTAAGAACATAAGAAAGAGCCTGCTGGATCAGACCAGAGTCCATCTAGTCCAGCACTCTGCTACTCACAGTGGCCCACCAGGTGCCTTTGGGAGCTCACCTGCAGGAGGTGAAAACAATGGCCTTAAGAACATAAGGAAGAGCCTGCTGGATCAGACCAGAGTCCATCTAGTCCAGCACTCTGCTACTCGCAGTGGCCCACCAGGTGCCTTTGGGAGCTCACCTGCAGGAGGTGAAAGCAATGGCCTTAAGAACATAAGGAAGAGCCTGCTGGATCAGACCAGAGTCCATCTAGTCCAGCACTCTGCTACTCGCAGTGGCCCACCAGGTGCCTTTGGGAGCTCACCTGCAGGAGGTGAAAGCAATGGCCTTAAGAACATAAGAAAGAGCCTGCTGGATCAGACCAGAGTCCATCTAGTCCAGCACTCTGCTACTCACAGTGGCCCACCAGGTGCCTTTGGGACCTCACCTGCAGGAGGTGAAAGCAATGGCCTTAAGAACATAAGGAAGAGCCTTCTGGATCAGACCAGAGTCCATCTAGTCCAGCACTCGGCTACTCGCAGTGGCCCACCAGGTGCCTTTGGGAGCTCACAGGCAGGAGGTGAAAGCAATGGCCTTAAGAACATAAGAAAGAGCCTGCTGGATCAGACCAGAGTCCATCTAGTCCAGCACTCTGCTACTCACAGTGGCCCACCAGGTGCCTTTGGGAGCTCACCTGCAGGAGGTGAAAGCAATGGCCTTAAGAACATAAGGAAGAGCCTGCTGGATCAGACCAGAGTCCATCTAGTCCAGCACTCTGCTACTCGCAGTGGCCCACCAGGTGCCTTTGGGAGCTCACAGGCAGGAGGTGAAAGCAATGGTCTTAAGAACATAAGAAAGAGCCTGCTGGATCAGACCAGAGTCCATCTAGTCCAGCACTCGGCTACTCGCAGTGGCCCACCAGGTGCCTTGGGGAGCTCACAGGCAGGAGGTGAAAGCAATGGTCTTAAGAACATAAGAAAGAGCCTGCTAGATCAGACCAGAGTCCATCTAGTCCAGCACTCTGCTACTCACAGTGGCCCACCAGGTGCCTTTGGGAGCTCACCGGCAGAAGGTGAAAGCAATGGCCTTAAGAACATAAGAAAGAGCCTGCTGGATCAGACCAGAGTCCATCTAGTCCAGCACTCGGCTACTCGCAGTGGCCCACCAGGTGCCTTGGGGAGCTCACAGGCAGGAGGTGAAAGCAATGGTCTTAAGAACATAAGAAAGAGCCTGCTGGATCAGACCAGAGTCCATCTAGTCCAGCACTCTGCTACTCGCAGTGGCCCACCAGGTGCCTTTGGGAGCTCACAGGCAGAAGGTGAAAGCAATGACCTTCTGCTGCTGCTGCTCCCGAGCACATGGTCTGCTTAGATTAAGGAGGATCAAGACTGGTAGCCATAGATTGACTTCTCCCCCAACAATCTGTCCAAGCCGCTTTTAAAGCTATCCAGGTTAGTGGCCATCGCCATCTCCTGCGGCAGCATATCCCAAACACCCGTCACGCGTTGCGTGAAGAAATGTTTCCTTTTATTAGTCCCAATTCTTTCCCCCCAGCATTTTCAATGTACACCCCCTGGTTTTAGTTTTTGCTTAGTTGCCAGATGAGGCAGGGTTTTCAAGGCAAGGGACGTTCAGAAGTTGTCTGCCATTCCTCGCCTCTGCATTGAGAACCTGGGCTTCTGTAGTGGTCTCCCGTCCAAGCACTGACCAACATCCTGCTTAGCTTCCAAGATCTGATGAGATCTGGCTAGTCTGGCCTACCCAGGCCTTTTGGGGGGGGGGGGGGGGATCAAATGTCCTGGCTGAAACACTGCACTGGAACATCAAGAAAAAGTTGCTACAGGTGTGAAGACAAATCAAATAAGAAACTGACATGAGTTAGGCCATCTCATACCAGTGTGGTGTAGTGGTTAAGAGCAGGTGCACTCTAATCTGGAGAACCGGATTTGATTCCACACTCCTCCTCCACCTGAGTGGCGGAGGCTTATCTGGTGAACCAGATGTGTTTCCGCACTCCTACATTCCTGCTGGGTGACCTTGGGCTAGTCACAGTTCTTTGGAACTCTCTCAGCCCCACCTGCCTCACAAGGTGTGTGTTGTGGGGAGAGGAAGGGAAAGGTGTTTGTAAGCCCCTTTGAGTCTGCTTACAGGAGAGAAAGGGGGGATATAAATCCAAACTCCTCCTCCTCTTCTTCTTCTATAATACTACTACCACTACAACTACCACTAACAATACTACTACTACTACTTCGGGGTTCTCACCCAGGGGTCCTTCCTGGCCTGCTTCTCCTAGGTCAGTGGTGGCGAACCTATGGCATGGGTGCCAGAGGTGGCACTCAGAGCCCTCTCTGTGGGCAAGCACAAACAGAGTGCCCTCCCCCCCCCCCCCACACATCTAGGCTGGCCTGGGCTGCTGGGCTCAATTATTAGCATTAAACCTAAGACCTAGTTTTGGGGAAGCAGTGTAGGTAGCCCTGTTGAGCGCTGTTAAACCCCACTGATTTTCATGCAAAGAACAAAAGCACAATCCTTTGCCTGGGAGTAAGCTCAGTTGCTGGCAATGGGGCTTGCTTCTGAGTAAACCCTCCTAGGGTCGTGATTCACCCATTGGAAGAGATGCACGGTTGCTTCAAAGCAAAGCCACCGACTACCACCAAGCTTACTCCTGAGTAACACACCCCTCAGGGCCAACCGTTTTTTTCTAAACTAAAACTTCAGTATTCAGGTTAAATTGCCGTGTTGGCACTTTGCGATAAATAAGTGGGTTTTGGGTTGCAATTTGGGCACTCGGTCTCAAAAAGGTTCACCATCACTGTCCTAGGTCCTTTTTTAACTCGAGATGTTTCGGGACTGAGAACCCAGGCCTTCTGTAAGCCAAACCCTATCACTGGGCTGTGACCCACCCCAAAATAATTACAGTGATCAAAAGCAGTTGCATAATTTGCAATCAAAGTAACTATCTAGGGAAGGAAGCCAGAGAACGAACCAGAGAAATGTTTACTGCCAAGCAAGCATTACCATGAAAGTAATTACAGAAAAATCCATCCATCCAGTTATTAATATAATATGAGAGGCCTGTGAGATAAAAGTCGAAGCAGTTTACATCAAGTTTGGAAAAGCCAGACGGTTAACGTAATGGTAGCCAGGACACTCTGCTCGTGCCAACCACAAAAAGCACGTTACTGACCCTGCCGTAGACATCAAGTTGATCTGTGCCGATTTAAGATAGACAGGAAGTGGATTAAATTGGCCCGGAAGGCTTTTAAAACAGACTGACTTTTTGAAACTTCTCTCTTATCCCTCCCTCCATTTTCCTAGAACTCTCTAACCAGGGCTCCCAGGCACTGGGGAAACAAACGAAATGAATAGCCTTCATTTCAATCCCCATTCGTTTTTGTTTAAAATGATGAACGGGTGAATTCTTTGAAATTTTTTTGACAACGAATGCACATCTCTAATGCCGTTCCTGCCCGGAGGTAGATGGCCCAGTCTAGCTGGATCTCATCAGATCTCAGAAGCGAAGTTGGGGCGACCTTGGCAAGGATTTGGATGGGAGACCTCCTGGGGATACTGGGGGGTCATAGTGCAGAGGCAGGAAATGGCAAACCACCTCTGAGCCAGCTTGGCATAGTGGTTAAGAGCAGGTGCACTCTAATCTGGAGAACTGGATTTGATTCCCCGCTCTGCCACTCGAGCTGTGGAGGCTTATCTGGGGAACCAGATTAGCTTGTGCACTCCAACACATGCCAGCTGGGTGACCTTCGGCTAGTAGCAGTTCTTTGGAGCTCTCTCAGCCCCACCTACCTCACAGGGTGTTTGTTGTGGTGGAGGGAAGGGAAAGAAGATTGTCAGCCCCTTTGAGTCTCCTTACAGGAGAGAAAGGGCGGGGGATAGAAATCCAAACTCTTCTTCTTGAATGTGTGTGCGTGGGGAGATAGTTGTACATTTCCTGTGTTGTGCAGAAGGTTGGATTAAATTCCCTTTAATGCTCTTCTAGCTCCACATTTCTGTGCTCTGCTGCTTTGTCACATCTTGGTTGGTGGTTTGGGCATTGGCATGCGTTCTTGGGGCAGGGGGAAGGCGATCCCCGCAAACCCACTTTGTCCCTTACCTCTAAAACCTCACAGGCTTGCCGCGAGTCAGAGATGACTTGAAAACCTGACGAGAAAATCCTTCCTCGTATCAGAAGAGAAACTCCTTTAACCTTCCTCAAATCGGCTCTCGTTCCACATACGAACGAGCTCCTTCAAACGAGTTGCGGAAAGCATCTCTTAGCAACAACCCTTCAGGAACGGGTTTTTTTGCAACGCTTCTGAACCATGCCCTGAGTTAGGCCTGTCACCTTCAAGGTCTCCAGTAATTGAAGGAGCCGCTCAGAAGCACACGGAAGGCCCACGTTTGAGCCGATGAAGGGAGAGGCAGATGGCGCTGCTTAAAACGGCATCATTAACAGAAAATTAAACGATTGCAGTCAACTGGTGACATCCATTAGCCGGGCGGATGAGTTAACACTTCGGGTAACATGGCGGTGGAAGAAAACGGGGAGGTGGTGCTGTCAAGGTTGAAACAAGTCAGGAAGGTCCTTCGATCAGCCGCTGTCCCCGTGGCGTTCTCGAGCTGTTTTGCTGCCCAAGCAAGCTGGAATGGTAGCTAGGAGAAAGATCCTGCCCCCTGTACGCACATGAACACCCCTGCAGCTCTATCTTTCTTCATTCTTCCATCTCTGTGGTGGTGGAAGGGGCTGTCAAGTCACAGCTGGCCTGTAGGATTTTCAAGGCCAGAGACATTTGGGGGTGGTTTGCCATTTCCTGCCTCTGCATGGGCCAACAAGGAGAAGAGTTGGATTTATACCCCACCTTTCTCTCCTGTAAGGAGACTCGAAGAAGAAGAAGAAGAAGAAGAAGAGGAAGAAGAGGAAGAAGAAGAAGAGGAGGAGGAGGAGTTTGGATTTATATCCCCCCTTTCTCTCCTGCAGGAGACTCAAAGGGGCTTACAATCTCCTTGCCCTTCCCCCCTCACAACAAACACCCTGTGAGGTAGGTGGGGCTGAGAGAGCTCCGAGAAGCTGTGACTAGCCCAAGGTCACCCAGCTGGCGTGTGTGGGAGTGTACAGGCTAATCTGAATTCCCCAGATAAGCCTCCACTGCTCAAGCGGCAGAGCGGGGAATCAAACCCGGTTCCTCCAGATTAGATACACGAGCTCTTAACATCCTACGCCACTGCTGCTCTCCCAGCCTCCCCGGCCATCCCCAGAGGCTTACAAACTCCTTTCCCTTCCTCCCCTCACAACAAACACCCTGTGAGGTGGGTGGGGCTGAGAGAGCTCCGAAGAACTGTGACTAGCCCAAGGTCACCCAGCTGTGTGGGTGTGTTGGAGTGTGCAGGCTAATCCCTCAGATAAGCCTCCACCACTCAGGCGGCAGAGCAGGGAATCAAACCCGGTTCCTCCACATTAGAGTGCACCTGCTCTTAACCACTACGCCGCCGCTGCTCCTGAGTTCTGAGAAAACCGTGACTGGCCCAGGGTCGCCCAGCAGCTTCCGTGAAGGAGCGGGGAACCGAACCCGGTTCTCCAGATTAAAGTCTACCTTTACACTCTCGATGAGGACGGCTTTTCTCCCCCTCTGCCTCTATCCGTCAGAGGCAGACAAAATTGCATGCTTTAAAGAGCAGAGTATCACGCATAGCCTGAAATGTGTGTTAATTATTGTGTGGGAAAGCTCCTCAGAGGGCCTCTACTGAGCCCACATACTGTGCCGTTTTTAAACGCAGATAATGCCAAGACGGTTAAGAGAACCATTAAATATGATTTCCCGATTTGCACCTAAAAAGAACATCTCTGTCCCTTTGCCCTCTCCCTTCCCGTTTGGAACAGCTCTGTGTTAAAAAAGAGATTCCCCCCCCCCCCCCAGTGGCTCCATGTGATCTCTCCTGCGGGTTGCTCTTTTTGCACGTCTTTCCTCTTTTTTTATAATTCGCCTCGCATTATTAATCACTGCCGCGAAAGGGCGACTGCTGGCAGCCCTCCAAAGCTTTCTGGGACACGATTCTGTACTTTGCATCTTCATCTTCGCGCTGAGTCCTCTCCCGGAGTATGGAAAGGGAAATGGTTTGGGACCTTGTGCATAGAGCAGTGGTGGCGAACCTATGGCATGGGTGCCAGAGGTGGCACTCAGAGCCCTCTCTGTGGGCAAGCACAAACAGAGTGCCCTCCCCCCCACATCTAGGCTGGCCTGGGCTGCTGCGCTCAATTATTAGCATTAAACCTAAGACCAAGTTTTGGGGAAGTAGTGTAGGTAACCCTGTTAAGCGCTGTTAAACCCCACTGATTTTCATGCAAAGAACAAAAGCACAATCCTTTACCTGGGAGTAAGCTCGGTTGCTGGCAATGGAGCTTGCTTCTGAGTAAACCCTCCTAGGGTCGTGATTCACCCATTGGAAGAGATGCACAGCTGCTTCAAAGCAAAGCCACCGACTACCACCAAGCTTACTCCTGAGTAACGCACCCCTCAGAGCCAACCGTTTTTTTCTAAACTAAAACCTCAGTATTCAGGTTAAATTGCCGTGTTGGCACTTTGCAATAAATAAGTGGGTTTTGGCTTGCAATTTGGGCACTCGGTCTCAAAAAGGTTCACCATCACTGGCATAGAGAGTAAGGGCCGTTGAATTAAGCATCCTTTGCTTCAGATAAACATAAGAAGAGTGGGATTTATATCCCCCCTTTCTTGCCTGTAAGGAGACTCAAAGGGGCTGGCAAACTCCTCTCCCTTCTTCCTTCACAACAAACACCCTGTGAGGTGGGTGGGGCTGAGAGAGCTCCGAAGAACCGTGACTAGCCCAAGGTCACGCGGCTGGCGTGCGTTGGAGTGCGCAAGCTAATCTGGTTCACCACAGCTCAAGTTGGCAGAGCAGGGAATCAAACCCAGTTCTCCAGATTAGAGTGCACCTGCTCTTAACCACTACATCAAGCTGGCTCTCTATGCATAGGATCGGGCAGGAGCAGCCAAAAGATGCATCAGGTTGCACTTCCATGGCTGGTTGTAATCCAGATTATGATCCCTCGCTCCCTGTGCCATCTTAATACAGCACCCCAAGACAGTTCAAATTCCACAGACCCTGAGATCCCACGGAGTTAAGGAAGTCCGGTGATTTGCTTTCAAATAGCCAGTTGCATTTTGAACTGTACGAGGAGGAAGGGCTCGGGAAGAACCCTTTGTCCGGTGGGAAGCGGCATAGTTTCGTAGCAGCCCTGAACCCACTCGATTCCTTGCTACACAAACATCTGGCGAGGTAGGCTAGGCAGGGAGACTGTCCCTAAACTCGCTAGCAAACAAGCAAGGATTTGAACCTGAGTGTCTTTGGTACTAATCTCTTACGTGCACACACCCAGGCACCCAACACTAGTTTCGTGGTGGGTGGCGATCTCCTGCTATTAGGACTGATCCCCAGGGGAGAAAATGGCCACTTTTGAAGGGGGACAGTATTGTACCTTACAGAGTCCCTCCTTATCCCATAATCCTGCCCTCTCCAGGCCCCGCCCTCAAGAGCCTCCAGGTATTTCCCACTTGGGTCCAGAGTACCTGGGACCCCGGAACCACTGGTCTGATTTGGCTTCCAGAGAATCTCTGTGTCCGCAGAACGTTTAGAAAGCCAAACAAAGATTTTAATTTACATATTGGAAGCCCCCCAACCACGCACAGCTAATAAACTGAAAATAAGATGGATCAAATCTTCCGCTGCCAGATAATTCAGTGAAACCTGAAGCGCAATATTATCCTTGTTACTTACTGAATACCTCCAGTTTTAATCCCAGGGACGAACCCTTTTTCAGTTATGCTCAAGGATTAAAATCAGTCATGAGTCTAATGGTTGCTTTTGCCACACGCACACACACACCTTTCTCATAAAGTGTCAGAATTTTTCTGTCCATTCTTGTGGTTTCCCTTCCTTGTGAGGGGATGCTGTAATTATCTCCTGCCTGCTGTGTTCGTCAAGGTTTTTAACAACTCAACTTTCCTAAGTGTTTAATTGCGCAGCGTTTTAGCAATGCGGGTTTCCCCCCCCCCTTTCCCCCTCCTGCCAAAGGGAGGAAGAGGAAGGAAAATACGTCTTTTGTATTTCTCGTTAGTTGTGAATTTATTTATTTATTTATTTTGTTAAACTTATAGGCCGCCTTATCCCCGAAGAGCTCAAGGCGGCTCACAATATGGCTGTTCAATCAAACAGCAAATCAACAACATAAAACATTAAACCATTAAAACCTAAGCAGCAGTTTGCAACAATAAAAGCTATAAATTAAACAACCAGATTTATAAAACAGAGTTGTTTAAGACAGGCACCCGATCGAAGGCTAAAAAGCTGGAGTCTTATGTTATTTTCCTGTGGTTGCAGTTACACTGTTTCCTTAAAAGTTTACCATTGTATTAAAACAACTGATCAGAACAGTTTAGCTGTCATAAGAAACCACTGATGAATAATAATAGAGAGAGAAATTAGCAAGAGCATCCTAAGTAATTGACCAAAAAAAGAGACCTCTTCAATATTGCTAACTCAAATCTTTAAAAATGCAGCAGACAAACCAAAAATACACCCTTGGAACCTAATCGTGTAACACAGGAGCAAGAAAAAGCAGGTCAATTATTATTTCTCAGCCAAAAGCTTGGGAGAACGTAACAGTTTTTGGACCTAGCGCCTGAAGGACAACACAATCACTCCTGTTCTATTTACAGTTCGGGCGAAAGGGAAGGAAGGCATGTTTCTACAAGCGCAGCAAACTCCCATCTATCAGGATCGAAAGAAAATCCCTTGATGCAAAACTCTGATAGGGTGATAGGTCTGTGAACGATGAATCTAATCTGTGCACCTGCTCACAATTTCTGTTGAGCTGTCAGAATGTTAAAAGGAATCTGCCTGTGTGGCCCCTTCCAACTCTATGGTTCTGCGCACATGCTTGTCCCGGTCTTTTGTGATGCTGCCAGGCATGTGGCATATCATCTTGTCCCATGAAGGCATAAACCTGTCTTGTCCTGAGTCTGTCAAGTCCAGTTTTGACTTCTCTTGACAAGCAGTGACTCTACAGCAGAGTCACACCTGCTTACCGAATCCTTTTAACTGAACATGATCGGGACTTTCTACATGCAAATCAGATGGACTATTTTTAGTGCTGAGAGCAGCAGTGGTGTAGTGGTTAAGAGCAGGTGGATTCTAATCTGGAGGAACCGAGTTTGATTCCCCGCTCTGCCGCTTGAGCTGTGGAGGCTTACCTGGGGAATTCAGATTCGTCTGTGCACTCCCACATACGCCAGCTGGGTGACCTTGGGCTAGTCACAGTTCTTCTGAGCTCTCTCAGCCCCACCTACCTCACAGGGTGTTTGTTGTGAGGGGGGAAGGGCAAGGAGATTGTAAGCCCCTTTGAGTCTCCTTCAGGAAAGAAAGGGGGGATACAAATCCAAACTCCTCCTCTTCTTCTTCTTCTTCTTCTTCTTCTTCTTCTTCTTCTTCTTCTTCTTCTTCTTCTTCTTCCCTTGTCTGCTCTCCAGATGTGGTTCTCCGGGGTGTCACGTCAAGATCTTTCACATCACCGAATCCTTTTGAAACTGGAGATGCCAGAAATTCAACCTGGTGCTATTCTGCAGACCCACAGTGCTTGGGAATATAATGTCTTGGGGGTCAGTGTAGAATGGAAGCTTAAGAAAATGTCTAGTGCCGTGGTGGCGAACCTTTGGCACTCCAGATGTTATGGACTACAATTCCCATCAGCCCCTTCCAGCATGGCCAATTGGCCATGATGGCAAGGGCTGATGGGAATGGTAGTCCATAACATCTGGAGTGCCAAAGGTTTGCCATCACTGGCTAGTGCATCATTTGTGGATTTTACTGCTCAAACCACGAGGTCTCCAAAGCGGATACCTGCTTGAGGACATCTTTCCAAATAAATCTTTTCACATAGTTTATGAATGTTTTTAGACGATCCACCTATAGCCAGTTGACCATCTACATTTCCCCCTAGGCCCAATAGCTTGTCCACTGTGCTCTTAGCAATTCCATATTTACATAAACACTAGGTCTGGGCTGTTCTCACCAGTTTATGACCGATGGATTTTCATCCAGAACTGGGAATGTATGAGTGCGCTAACTGTTTCTAATTTTGCTGCAAAGGCGTTGTTGGTTAAAATGCTTCTAATGAATTGCATGTTTGGTTGTGGTGGGTTTTCCGGGCTGTGTGGCCGTGGTCTGGTGGATCTTGTTCCTAACGTTTCACCTGCATCTGTGGCTGGCATCTTCAGAGGTGTATCACAGAGGGTGTATCACAGTGTGTAACAGCCTTTCTTCTGTGATACACCTCTGAAGATGCCAGTCACAGATATAGGCGAAACGTTAGGAACAAGATCCACCAGACCACGGCCACACAGCCCGGAAAACCCACCACAACCAGTTGAATCCAGCCGTGAAAGCCTTCGACAATACATCGCACATTTGTTGTTATGTGGGGTTCAGCTGCCAACCTCAGCCTTTCCAAAAGTAAAATATTTTAGTGTGGGATAAGTGCGCATTTTTTCTTGTGTGCATGCCCACCAATCGTGCATGCAGGGGCACTGAAGTTCCATGCTCTGTGCATTCTGGCATTCCACGTGACTGGCACATCCTGTAGTGAATTGGAACATTGGTAACACATCGTAGGAAATTGCTTTTTTTTTAAATCTATTTTTTTAACATCAAGAATGCACATTGCAACAGGAGGCAAACTCCACAGGGGTTTTGCAGGCTGTATTCTTGCCCACATTCTGTCTTAGATCTTGCCTGTGAAATTCACACATGGTTTGTGCATGATGCCGTCACACACAACAGGACTTTTTTCCCCCCTGGGGTTGGGAGGGAGCACCAGAAGCTACTGCACCCTAATAAAATAACAAGACTTAAAAAAAAATATGGCTGTAGTTCTACACACAGTTACATGGACTTATTTTCTTTGAAGTCAGGAAGTTAAGCTCAGGTAACAGCCCAGGGGAATGAATGGCTAGGTATGATTAATCTCTTCTACAACCTGTGTGGAGAGAGCAGCTGTTCCCTTCTACAGCTGCCGGTTGTGGAGATTAACTAGGCAGCTGAAGTTCAGGTGCCCAAAATCCACTGGTGTTCACCTAAGCCAGTGATGGCGAACCTATGGCATGGGTGCCAGAGGTGGCACTCAGAGCCCTCTCTGTGGGCACGCACAAGCAGAGTTCATCATGTGGGGGGGGGGAAACGCCCCCCCCCAAACATCTAGGCATGCCTGGGCCGCTGGGCTCGATTCTTAGCATTAAATCTAAGACCTAGTTTTGGGGAAGCAGTATAGGTAACCCTGTTAAGTGCTGTTAAACTCCACTGATTTTCATGCAAAGAACTAAAGTGTGATCCTTTACCTGGGAGTAAGCTCGGTTGCTGGCAATGTGGCTTGCTTCTGAGTAAAGCCAACAACTACCACCAAGTTTACTCCCGAGTAATGCATGCCTCAGAGCCAACCATTTTTTCTAAACTAAAACCTCAGTTGGGTGCTGTGTGGTTTCCGGGCTGTATGGCCATGTTCTAGTAGCATTCTCTCCTGACGTTTCGCCTGCATCTGTGGCTGGCATCTTCAGAGGATCTGATGTTGGGAAAGCAAATGGATGTTGAAAAAGCATGTACTTGCTTTCCCAACATCAGATCCTCTGAAGATGCCAGCCACAGATGCAGGCGAAACGTCAGGAGAGAATGCTGCTAGAACTCGGCCATACTGCCCGGAAACCACACAGCACCCAAGTGATTCCGGCCATGAAAGCCTTCGACAATACATAAAACCTCAGTATTTAGGTTAAATTGCCATGTTGGCACTGTGCGATAAATAAGTGGGTTTTAGGGTTCAGTTTGGGCACTCGGTCTCAAAAAGGTTCGCCATCACTGACCTAAGCTGCATCTTAGCAGCTGGTTGGCTGGGGGAGATCCTCAGCCGAATCGAGACTTCCTGGGATGCAGTTGCAAAGAAGTGGAAGTAAGAAGAGGATTTATACCCCACCTTTCTCTCCTGTCAGGAGACTCAAGGTGGCCTACACGCTTCCTCTCCCCACAACAGACACCTTAAAGTGAGGTAGGTGGGGCTGAGAGAGTCCGGAGAGAACTATGACTAGCCCCAGGTCACCCAGCAGGAAGGTAGGAGTGGGGAAACACGCCTGGTTCACCAGATAAGCCTCCGCCACGCAGGAGGAGTGGGGAATCGAACCCAGTTCTCCAGATTAGAATCCACCTGCTCTTAACCAGTACACTATCCCACATGCCTATAAAACCTAAATAGATAAATAGCAGTGCGGTCAAATTGTGAGAGGTTGTTTGTTTGTTTGTTGAGCCTTTCGGTACATGTTGAATTTTGAGAAAATGTAGCAGGGGGCTGCCAGTGATGCAAAGCTAATTGCAAAATGCTAAGAGATGCCACAAAGTAGTTGGAGGGTTCCAATAGTCCCGGTTCCAAGTAGTCTTCAGAGGAGAACGTTCTATAGGTGCAAATTTCAATGCCATAATTCCTCCTTTTTCAAGGAGCTGGACGAATGGGGGGGTACGATGCATTTTTCCTTTTGAGCAGGTTGCTGTGTGGTTGCTGTTTCCAGAAGGGGTGAGGTGAGGGTGATTTGCATGGTTGTGGGACAAGGCTGAAAAACCCAGACACAGCTAGAGCCAGCGGGGTGTAGTGGTTAAGAGCTGGTGGATTCTAATCTGGAGAACCGGGTTTGATTCCCCACTCCTCCACCTGAGTGGCAGAAGCCTATCTGGTGAACCGGATTTGTTTCTACGCTCCTACGTTCCTGCTGGGTGACCCTGGGCTAGTCGCAGTTCTTCGGAACTCTCTCAGCCCCACCTACCGAACCAGGTGTCTGTTGTGGGGAGAGGAAGGGAAAGGAGCTTGTAAGCCCCTTACAGGAGAGAATGGGGGGATATGAATCCAAACTCCTCCTCCTCTTCTTCTTCTGGTTTGTGTCTGTGTTTACAGTTGCCACCCTCCAGTTGGTGGCTGGAGATCGCCCACTGTTACAACTGACCTCTAGGTGACAGAGATCCACTCGCCTGAAGAAACCAGCCGCTTTGGACGGTGGATTCTATGGCATTATGCCACAGTTGTCAAACTTGTGGCCCTCCGGATGTTATGGACTACAGTTCTCATCATCCCCTGCCAGCTGGCAGGGGATGATGGGAACTGTAGTCCATAACATCCGGAGGGGCGCGAGTTTGACAACTGTGAAGTCCCGCCTCTCCTCAGACCCCTTCATAGAGTCCACCCTCGGAACCATCTTTGAAAGGAATTCTGGGCACATTTTGATTCACCGAAGAAAGCAGCGGAGAATGTCTGGGCGACTCCTGCGAAGTTGATTCCTCTTCCCCGCCCCGATGAAGATAATAAAGTGCTGCGTTTAGAATAAAGTGCTGCATTTTGCTCGAATCAGCAGCTACAGAGGGGAGGGGGTGGGATGGCGCCTTGTTCATTGGCAATTTTGGAGCGGCCGTCGCCCCTGCTTGCATGCCCAGGGCGGAGCGCGGAAAGCTTGTATTTACAATTGGTTCTGGCACCCAGGAGCCTTTGTTAAGCTGGCCAGTTTGGCAAGGTCTGTCGCACTGTTGCACAGTTTCAGATCCCCCCCCCCCCCAAACACACACACACTTGGCACAGCGAGAAACTATGAGATCAATAGCCCCCACCTTCTTATCGCTTGGACCCAGGTCTGTCCATGCTGGGCCCAGGCCGCACGCTTTTGAGATGTCAGATGTCAAAGGACAGATGTCTCCCTTCCCCAATTCTCTGCCGCCTCCAACCGTATGTCAACAGAGGGCTATCTTCATTTGCGCCTTGGTACACTTTTAACTGAGACAGCAGAGAGGGTCGCAGAAAGGGCCGGGGGGGGGGGGCTCCCTTTTTTGTTCAGGAGGGGCCACAACACGGTCGCCTCTCCGTGTCGCTGTGTGCCATCTCTTCCTGTGCGTCTGGGCACCAGGCAACCCTTTCCAAAGTGCTGATGCAAAGATCTGAAGGGAAGGGAGGCCCCCTCCCAGATTCCCCTCCTCCTCACCACCCCCTGCAACCCCCCCCCCCACCAAAGAGCAATTCCTGCCCAAGCCAGAAGCAAAATTACTCACTTCTCCCCAGCCCGTCGGCCTTCCATTCCGTCTCGTCGACTGCCCCGTAGCGCCGGAGAGGTTTTTCCGCCTCCATGCTGGCCGAGATGGATCTCTTCAGTTCCATGCTGAAGCGCCCACAGCCGCTGAGCTCTGAGCTCTGGCTTCTGCAGGGGGGAATTGGGTAGGGGGGGGTCCCCTCCTCTCAGTCCATCCCAGTTGGAGGGAGAAGGGGGGGAGAGAGGGAGAAGAGCCGGACCACCCACGTCAGTATTGTTTGTTTTCAACAGCACTAGGACAGAGGCGCTTCTTTCACCGCATCTCTGCCCCGCTGGTACCCAAGAAAGAACGAGGCTGAAAGGATGCAGCACGCATGCGCCGTGCGAAAGATGCTCCTTAGGACCGCCGGAGGGGAAGGAGGGGAAACAGTGGAGACAAACATGCTCTAGTGGGGAAGGAAGGAAAGGATTGCGTTCCTGGGGGGGGGGGAGGGGGGGAATAGGCAAGCAAATGCCAAAACGGAGCAGACAAAGAGGGCCACTCTTCTGATGATGTTGCCATGGAGAGTGCAGTGCGACCTCCAGCCGTCCCTTTCGGATGCGTTGCCAGCCTCCAGGTGCCGCCTGGAGACCCCCCTGCTATTACCGTCGATTTCCAGAGGACCAGCGTCAGTTTCCCCTGGAGAAAAATGGGGTTCTTTGCGGGGGAGGGCTTTATGGAGTTAAGAACATAAGAACATAAGAACAAGCCAGCTGGATCAGACCAGAGTCCATCTAGTCCAGCTCTCTGCTACTCGCAGTGGCCCATCAGGTGCCTTTGGGAGCTCACCTGCAGGATGTGAAAGCAATGGCCTTCTGCGGCTGTTGCTCCCGAGCACCTGGACTGTTAAGGCATTTGCCATCTCAGCTCAAAGAGGATCAAGATTGGTAGCCATAAATCGACTTCTCCTCCATAAATCTGTCCAAGCCCCTTTTAAAGCTATCCAGGTTAGTGGCCATCACCACCTCCTGTGGCAACATATTCCAAACACCAATCACACATTGCGTGAAGAAGTGTTTCCTTTTATTAGTCCTAATTCTTCCCCCCAGCATTTTCAATGAATGCCCCCTGGTTCTAGTATTGTGAGAAAGAGAGAAAAATTTCTCCCTGTCAACATTTTCTACCCCAAAAGTTATTCCCTGCTGTACTCTTAGGATGAGATACCGCTGGAGGTTTAAAAAAAAAAATCTTTATTTATGCCTTTTCGTCCAACCATATTTACAAAACACACAACTATTTTAAACATTAGTTATACATCAAACATACACAACCAAACCTAACAGAGACAGAGATGGTCCAACACCCAGTATGTTGTGTGTGAATCCTTATATCTACACCCTATAATTTTCCTCTATAGTTCTAATATCACATTTAAGTCAACATTGACTCTTGCACCTGTGGTGCTTATCTTAATCTCTAAACACTTAACACCCTAGTGACTTATACTACCCCACAATTCCCACATAAAACACATAGGGGACTTCCCCTTCGACTCATTCCTGTTATTTTCTCTCTTTCCTTCTAGTTCTGGAGAATCCTGTATTGCATTGCTTTACCTTACTCTTTATCATACCATTCTTTCCACTAGTTTTGTTTTTCCCTGCTGTTCACCATTTGCTCACTTCTCTGTTAACAGCTGGAATCTAGTAATAATTGTTCTATTTTATAATATTTCTATCGTATACATTTTTACATCTTATATCTGTATCTGTATATGTAATGAAGTTTTTCCACGGTATCCATTTCTTTGTATCTTTATTCTCTTTTTTTTTGCCATTTCGTAAATGTTCCGCTGGAGTTTTTTATGGCGTCTTTGCAATGTTGTATTTTGCTTTTACTTTATTGACGGACAAAGCTGAACACAAGTGGGCAGGTGCCCAGAGACAGACAGCCTGCCCCCATCTCTGTGTGTCCTCGTGGTCTCTGCCATTAGGAACTTGAACATGTCATCTGCTCAGTTCTTTTCCTTCGGAGTTCTCCCCTTCTTAATATTCTGTGTAAAAATGTGAAAGAGTGGTTTTCTGACATTGCATCTTAGGAAGTGGGAGCGGACTCTAAGAGTTTATACTGGAATAGTCTTTAAGGTTTATGCTGGAATAGTCTTTAAGGAGCAGCAGTGGCGTAGGAGGTTAAGAGCTCGTGTATCTAATCTGGAGGAACCGGGTTTGATTCCCAGCTCTGCCGCCTGAGCTGTGGAGGCTGATCTGGGGAATTCAGATTAGCCTGTACACTCCCACGCGACGCCAAGCAGTGATCTCTTGGGCTAGTCACAAGTTTGAGCTCTCTCAGTTCTCCACTCCACTCCTCACAGGGTGTTTGTTGTGAGGGGGGAAGGGCAAGGAGATTGTCAGCCCCTTTGAGTCTCCTGCAGGAGAGAAAGGGGGGATATAAATCCAAACTCTTCTTCTTCTTCTTCAAAAGGTGATAGAAAAAGAATAGTTGGGATTTATATTCCACCTTTCTCTTTTGTAAGAAGACTCAAGGTGGCCTACAAGCTCCTTTCCCTTCCTCCCCCCACAACAGACACCTTGTGAGGCAGATGGGGCTGAGAGAGCTCTGAGAGAACTGTGACTAGCCCAAGGTAACCCGGCAGGAATGTAGGAGTGCGGAAACGCATCTGGTCCACCAGATAAGCCTCTGCCACTCAGGTGGAGGAGTGGGGAATCAAACCCGGTTCTCCAGATTAGAATCCACCAGCTCTTAACCGCTACGCCACGCTGGCTCACTGGACTTCTAATGTTTTGATTCTCTTGGCCTCAGTCAGCCTTACCTGTAAAATGGTCACATTTGTTTGCTTGCCAGGTCTCTGTGCAGGTGTTTGTAGGGTGTGATGCAGGAGTCTGTAATGCAGATTCGGATCTGCAAATACCTGGTAATTGGGGGTGCCGTTTTGTCATTGCCTCCATACCCTGCTGGTTTTAGCTGGGAAAACCCCACCCCACGTCTTAATGAACGGTCTCCTTGCAGAAACTATCAGGCTGTCATTGCTGACCATAAGCAAACTGTCCGGTGGGAAAACAGATTTGCCTTCTTGTTAGACCTGCAAACACACTGCTCTTCCCAGGGCGAATCTCCCAGTGCTACCATTCTTAGCCCAGAGGTTCAGGCTAAGTATATCCTGGTTGTGGTGGGTTTTACAGGCTGGGTGGCCGTGGTCTGGTGAATCTTGTTCCTAACGTTTCGCCTGCATCTGTGGCTGGCATCTTCAGAGGTGTGTCACAGAGGGAAGTCTGTGATGCACCTCTGAAGATGCCAGCCACAGATGCAGGCGAAACTTTAGGAACAAGATCTACCAGACCACGGCCACAAAGCCCGGAAAACCCACCAGAACCAATTGAATCCGGCCGTGAATACATTAAGTATATCCTTTCCTGATCTGCCCCTCGGAGATTCCCTTCAAACAACTCGGAAGCATGGGAGACATCATTTCACAGAGTGCTGTTGTGTATTCAGAGGAAAAAAGCCAGACAGCACCGTGAGTCACAAGCAAAGGAGCAGGTGGCCGTGATATTTTACAGCCAGTTTGCGGGGAGGGGTTTGGCTGTGCGGCTGGGCTCCTGCAGGTGGGCTGGGTTGATTCATTGGGTGTCATAAAGCACACGCTGGTGTAGGAAGGACGATCAATGCCCATCTGGCCTGGGGAGGGAGATGCAGAGAACAACAATTTAAAAAGACAATGGCCGCCCCATTTTAGCATCCTCTAGCTCAGTGGTGGCGAACCTTCTCAAGACCGAGTGCCCAAACTGCAACCCAAAACCCACTTATTTATCGCAAAGAGCCAACACGGCAATTTAACCTGAATACTGAAGTTCTAGTTTTTAAAAAATGGTCGGCTCCAAGGCATGCGTTACTCAAGAGTAAGCTTGGTGGCAGACGGTGGCTTTGCTTTGAAGCAACTGTGCAACTCTTCCAATGGGTGAATCAGGACCCTAGGAGGGTTTACTCAGAAGCAATCCCCATTGCCAGCAATCGGGGGGTTAACAGCACTTCACAGGGTTACCTACACTGCTCCCCCAAAACTAGGTCTTAGGTTTAATGCTAATAATTGAGTCCAGCGGCCCAAGCCAGCCTAGATGTGTGGGGGTGGGGGTGGGGGTGACTCTGTTTGCGCGTGCCCACAGAGAGGGCTCTGAGTGCCGCCTCTGGCACCCGTGCCATAGGTTCGCCACCACTGCTCTAGCTCTTCAAAATAACAGCCAAAATGTTTTGCTCAGACTTGGAGTGTAGAGAAGAATGTAAAGAAAGGCTGACTCGCCAGATATTAACGTGCGATGCCATGTTCTCTTCTAGTTCTCGCTGGTCCTAGAAGCAGTTTGCAGCAAAATTGGAAAAACACTCCAGGTAAAACTTTTGTGTATAGCAAAATGTTCTGTGGGAAAGCCAGCAAAAGCGGGGAAAAGTTGACTGTTTTAAACCACCGTTGTTTGAGATAGGTAAAAAAAACACCCTGAACTCTCTAGGAGAAAATAATTTTTCTAACATCTGACATCTATTGTGTACAATATTGTGTACAATATCCTTCAAGAAGGATATTGACAAGCTGGAACAGGTACGGAGGAGGGCAACCAAAATGGTAAAACGTCTGGAATCCATGCACTTTGAGGAGTGACTGAGGGAGCTGGGGATGTTTAGTTTGGTGACATGATAGCCCTGTTTAGATATTTGAAGGGATGTCATGTTGGTGAAGGAGCAAGCTTGTTTTCTGCTGCTCTAGAGACTAGGACTAGGAGTCATGGGTTCAAGGTGAAGGAAAAGAGATTCCACCTAAACATCAGGAAAAACTTCCTGACAGTCAGGGCTGTTCGACAGTGGAATGCACTACTTTGGAGTGTGGTGGAGTCTCCTTCTTTGGAGTTTTTTGAACAGAGGCCTGATGGCCAACTCAGGAGTGCTTTGATTGTGTGTTCCTCCATTGCAGGGGGTTGGACTTGATGGCCCTCGGGGTCTCCTCCAACTCTATGATTCTATGATCTACTAACAGGAATGAATCAGGAACTGAAGGGACCTTTTTCAGGCCCTCTGACTTTGAGCAGTCAGGCACTAGAAAACTAGTTCAACAAAGGCGAAGACGTGAAATTCTCTTCCAGGCATGTAGGAGGGGCTTTGTGTGCCCCGGAAGTGATGTGATCCTACTTCATGTAGCAAACACTGGGTTGAAACCAGTGTGGCATCTAAGTAGCACAACCGCCATCGAAGGGGCAGTTGACAGGGTTGGAAGGGGGGGCATCAAGGGGTAACAAATTGCCAGAAATGACACTTGGCCTTCCTTCCCCCAGCCTTCCTTATTCCAGTCTTCATTCACCATTGATGTCCTGTCCAATCAGTTTAGATTGCTGCATATATCTTGGAGTCATCATAGACCTAATTGGGCCATTATACTTTGAGTTTTACAATGTCACATCACGCTCTTCAATCAGTATCGTGTGAGTACCTGTGGCAGGCCCGCTGCTAATATCCCTGCCAGGATTTGGTAGTAGAGATCAAAGCAAGCGAAGCATGAAATAGAGTCGGCCGAGCAATATTTCAAAGGGCTAATAATGGTGGCTCTGATGTGTCCCCGACACGCCAGAATTACTGGCGTGACAAAACAGGCCAAAGTGGACGTAACAAAAGGCGGGAGATGAATTTTCCAGCAAGTTTCTCCCAGCTCGGGGTACAAGACTGGTTTGTTAAAGCACGCACGCACAAAGGATACTATAAAAAGGAAAAACTGGGTTTACCCCTAACTTACCCCTAACAGCAGTGGCGTAGGAAGTTAAGAGCTCGTGTATCTAATCTGGAGGAACCAGGTTTGATTCCCAGCTCTGCCACCTGAGCTGTGGAGGCTTATCTGGGGAATTCAGATTAGCCTGTACACTCCCACACACGCCAGCTGGGTGACCTTGGGCTAGTCACAGCTTCTCGGAGCTCTCTCAGCCCCACCTACCTCACAGGGTTTTTGTTGTGAGGGGGGAAGGGCAAGGAGATTGTCAGCCCCTTTGAGTCTCCTGCAGGACAGAAAGGGGGGATATAAATCCAAACTCTTCTTCTTCTTATATCTCAGATGTTGCTGTAAAAAGGAGGAGGGACCTCCTCTTAAATAAAAGATTGCAGACCACTGGCTCCAACAGAGTTGCTTAGCTTTCTCTGGTGCCCTTCTGCGGTCTGTGATCGTATGGGTTGTACTAAGAAAGGCTGGAGAACAGACTTGTAAGCAAAGAAGATATCTGCCCCTTTTTTCTGCCTTATATATTCATGTCGTTTTGCCATGCTAATTATATTGACCAACTCAACAGTTCTGTTGGTACTGCCTTCTAAACAGTCAGCTGAAGCTGGCTCTGTTAATTTTTAACCTCACAACAACCTTGTAAGACAGGCCGGGCCGAGAACAAGGCGGTCGGTAGAACTCGCTTCGTCAGCTGCTTTCAAGAACAGTTCTCGGAGAGAAAAAGTTTTAAAAATCAAAGGCGAGGGACCGTTCTGATAAAAATGCAAGGGACGTTGACAGAGCATGCAGCAATTGGGATAATTATCACAGATGCTTGACAGGTTGTTGTGACAGCCCTGAAAATACAGTCAGTCGGACAGGAGTCATTCAATCATTTTTGAAATCACAGGGCCCTCTGCCCCGTTTCTTTAATTCACCACTGGCTTAACAAATACTGAAAAATAAAAAGCTGTAATTAAAAACCACTGAATGGATTTAGAATGCTGTTTTCCTTTACGTTACCTGCCACTCTCATAGCATTCATATATCTGTAGACACAAAATAGACTGCAGTGAAAACACCACTCTGGAGCAGCCAATTTTACAATAAATTATTCATGATAAATTATTTCCCTAACTAACTTGGGATCGTTAAATGCATGCACGGATCCATACATAGCAGGAGGAACAGTTTGAGAAAGAAAAATACCACCAGCATACAACTATTAAAAAAACAAAACAGATTTGAGTCAGGGGATTTTGGAAAGTTGGACTACAGTACAAGCTACATGAGATATTGGTGATCCATTTGGATCCACCCTCAAAAGAGAGCCGCTAGTAGAGACTGATACAGATCAAGGGCATGGTGCAGAGGACAGGGAGTTGCCTTTTTGCCCGAAACACCAGCGTGGTGTAGTGTTTAAGAGCAGGTGCACTCTAATCTGGAGAACTGGGTTTGATTCCCCTTCTCTGCCACTTGAGCTGTGGGGGCTTCTCTGGTGAACCAGATTAGCTTGTGCACGCCAACACATGCCAGCTGGGTGACCTTAGGCTAGTCACAGTTTTTCAGAGCTCTCTCAGCCCCACCCACCTCACAGGGTGTTTGTTGGGGGTGGGGTGGGGAGGGAAAGGAAATTGTAAGCCCCTTTGAGTCTCCTTACAGGAGAGAAAGGGTGGGGGATATAAACCCAAACTTTTCTTCCGCCTCTGTTTTCTCTAAGTAGTAAGTATATACAGAAAACATTTTCTGTTGGGAATTCAAAGAACTAGTCCAATAGAATCCAGTCATGTCTCAATATTCCATTTCCCTCTCTTCCAAATATTGCTAGAAAATTAGACCAATATTTCTCTGCAGCAAGTCTGAATGCTGCGATGCCCGAATGTTTGCAGTGTTCTGTAATAAGCGAACGGCTTCAATTCCAGGAGATGCAGACCAGCAAAATGTAAATTGCCGCACAGCCAATACAAAACTGGCTCTCTTCCGGTGAATGCAGAAGTAAAAACATTTTACTGGATATACTACTGGCCACTGGTGACTCCATCAATAAAACACCTACTAACAAAATGTAAAGCAGACTGGCATTCTGAAGTCTAAACAGCTGCCCTGGCCTAAATAGGAGCATACCTGTACACCTGTTGTTGTGTTATTGCCCAATCTACCTGGCAGTTCTCCTGCATAATTTCCTACCGAATAAACGGGACTTGAGTAAGAAGGTGGATGGAACTTGCACGGGAGCATGTTGGATTTTGTCCCGAGGTTCTCAAGAAAGAAGCGTCCAATTATGTGAAAGACACGCAGCCAAACCACAAGGCAACACAAAGCTTTGCTAAAACATGACAAATTCTGAATGGAGGAAAAATGGGTTTGCACAGGTGTCATTTTCACTGAAAAACCCAGCTTGTGACCAGTTCGCTCAGAACTGTCTACTCTGACTAGCAGTAGTTCTCTGACCTCTCAGGCAGAGCAAGTTTGTTCCCCAGCACCAGCTATGCCAGATCCTTTGAGTCAAGGGTCTTCAACCTGGGCGCCATGGCAACCGCCGAGGATACCTTTTCTTTCAGGCACCTCTGATGTGCAAAAATCCCCCTTTGCCCTGCACCACCACATTTGGACTCTGACGGGTGATGAACACTTTGCAACAGCGACATCTTCATTTCTCCAGCGATTTCTCATCCACACTGGCCTCTTGGCGGAACAGCATCAAAGCAGATTTCAGAGTGCCGTCCCCGCGTTGTTGCGAAAAGCAGAGAAAAGTCATCCAGACAAAACCGCACAGGCCGGTGTATGCGGTCCTCAGGTGCACAGGGACCAGGCTGAAGTTGGAAAGCTGTTTGAGAAGGAAGCAAAGTTAACAAACCAGATAAACATCCTGTTTTTAACCCTATTCTGTTTAGCATGCACGGTTCTCCCATCCCTATTTTATCCACACAATAACATCTATAACCATCTTTTGCACTGAGCTTGCATTCTAGGTCTCTCCAGCACAGTATACAGGTTGTGAAGTCAATAACACCGAGGCCCCTTCCACACGTGCAGAATAATGCACTTTCAATCCTCTTTCAATGCACTTTGCAGCTGGATTTTTACTGTGCGGAATAGCAAAATCCACTCACAAACAATTGTGAAAGTGGATTGAAAGTGCATTATTCTGCGTGTGCGGAAGGGGCCAGAGTGTGTGAACCTTAATTTCAGACAGGGGTATATTACTAACCCAGCGCAAGACCTGGACAGTATCTCATTGCCTCTTTCCTAAATTCCTCATGCAGTGTTGGCAGATAAACAAGTGAGGGCCGTTCCACATGCGACGGCTCTCCAAAGAAATCATTTATTAAAATTAATCACGTGGTTTTTTAAAAATTTCTTCAGCCACGGTTTCTGAGGCAAAAGAGATTTGAAACTCACCTGCACAAAAGGCCAGTACATCAGCCCAGTCTGGGGGAGAAAAAAAAAAACAGTGATAATTTGATCATTTCTAACCATATAGAAAGTAGAGGGGAAATGCTCTCAGTAACTATAAAATAATACCCAGCATAGAGACAGTGGATAGAGTGAAACATTTCTCTGTTTCTTCTAACTTTCAGTGTCACCAAAACCGGTTTGCTTTGCAACAGGCTAAAGAGAAATAGAAATACTTCACATAGTGACTAGTTTTGTTCGAATCCTTAGAGACAGGGGCTCATATTAACACAGAAAGATGACAGAGTCTTTGTATGACTGCTCAGCAGCTCAAGGTAAACAGAACACCCATGTTGCAAAGGCAATAAACCTCCAAATAGCTGGTTTGCTTGCACAATACACCTTGGGAGGGATGTCGCATTTGTCCCCCCGCTGATGACATATGGTTGTCACGAAAACACAACAGATCTCAGTTCTAAACCAGCAAAACTCTTTTTAGATCCTTATCCCTCATGGTACATTTAATTTTTTTTAATGAAAATGAAAGTACCCTCAATAAGCCGATTCTTAAAAGAAATGTTCAGTATTGCCATAAGCTGCTCAGAAAGAGGACGTGTTGCAAAGACAGAATCCCTGCGTAAGTATTGGTTGAGGGAAATTTCGGTTTCACCTGCTCTTCTGGGTAGCACAGACAGTTTTTCTCTTCAAGCTGCGGATTTGAGAACTGTTGAGCAATATTACGTTGCCTGGTTTTAAATACAAGATCAGCCGCTAAGCTGGAAGGATTATGTAATACTTGAGATGTTGGCACATTTTCCCAGGTGGATGAACAAAGCCTTCATGAAGGAACGTTTTGTTTGGCTGTGAATGAGAAATGACTCTGAAAGAGGTCTTAATTTCACACCTGCAAAGCTTCTTCGCCTCCCAAAGATGCTGTTCCCAGAACTGAGTGTTGCCAAAACATACGTCAGGAAAGGGAAACAAGAAATAGTGGGCACTTGGGAAATGAGATATTATTTTCACATCATTGTGAGTTCCCACTTGCAATTTCAAGGTAGTGAAATTGGTGGTGTATTTTTTACTTTGGTTTCTACTTTCGGTGTTCATGCATGGTTTTTTTTTTACTACTTTAGATGTTTATTTATTTACTTGGTTTATACCCCGCCTTTAACACCTCTTCTCCATTTCACCCTCACAGAAACCCTGTGAACTCACCCTAAATTCCAGACTGGGGGTTCGAATCCGAGTTTCTCAGATCTACTCTAACCGCCATGCCAACCCAGTGCCTGTGTTAACTTCATCTAGCATGAGAAAGTATGGTATAGTGGTTAGACAGTGCTGTCGTAGAGCGTTTCCCCACTTATAGCCCCATATGCTGCGCGCTACTCTCAGCGCGTGTCATTTCTGGCACGCGCCCGGGGGTCATCAAAAGGCGCCGTTTTGAAGAGCGCCAGGAATGACGTGCGCTGAGGGGGCGCGACAGCGGCAGCGTCGGGGCAGCTGCGTTGTCGTCGCCCTTGTAATGGGGAGTGCCGGGGGACCCCGCGCTACTTGGCTACAGTAGCACGGAGCAGAAGGTAAGTGGGAAAACGTCCTAGGGACTCAGATTTAAATCCCCACTCTCTCACTTGCTGGGTGACCTTGGGCCAGCCACCAAAACTCAACCAAATCTTCATGCCAGAGCTTTTGCGAATGGCATGTTGGCAGACGGGAAAACAATGTATATAACACTGAGCAACATGGAGGATAAAAATGTGAGAAACAGATTCACACTCTGGCAGGGCAGACGGGAAGATCTTGGGTTCTCTGATGGTTCTGTGATTAAATAATGCAAGTACATTAAATATTCTGTTGAACTCACCTTATACGTGTTCCAAAACTTCTGTCTGCAGTCTAAGAAAATATCTTCTTTCCCTTGAAGCACGCTCATGCCTAGTGACAAGTTTTTAGCCAAGTCAGAATACGCCGCAAATTCATCTGAAATTTCATTTTCTTTGTTTACTTTTAACGCGCAGGCACAATGAGGCAAGTCTTTCTTAGGAGAGAAGTTTGAGGTTAAACAAAGATGGGTGGAATTGCTGGTCCCATGACACACAGGTCACAACAAGCCAGCCGCCTTGTGCTGAAATCCACGACACACCCACACCAAAAACAATTCAATGTGCGTCACTCCAGTGAAGACTCAAAATGGCTTACACTGTTCTCGCCTCCTCCGTTTTATCCTGACAACCCTGTGAGGTAGGCTCGGCCAAGAATGTGCTGCCCCAAGGTCACCTAGCATGTTTCCATGGAAGAGCAGGTGTTTGAATGGGTGTGTGTGTGTGCGTGCGTGCGTGCGTGCGTGCGTGCGTGTGTGTGTGTCAGATACTAATATGATATCCTGGGATGCCAACGTCCAGATGGGACCTGGAGATCCCTTGGAATGACAGCTTCCAGAGATCAGTTTCCCTGCAGAAAACGCCTGCTTTGCAGGGTGGGCTTTATGGCATTGTGCCCCACTGCAGGTCCTTCCTTCTTAGGGATGCCAGCCTCCAGGTGGGACCAGGGGACCCCCAGGAATTACAGCTCATCCCCAGACTACAGAGATCAGTTCCCTGGGATAATAGGGATGCTTGGGAAGGTGGAGTGAGGTACAACGCCCCTGGCTCCACCTCCAAACCTTCAAGGGTTCCCCAATTTAGACCTGGCACAGTGGCACCTGCTGAAGCATCCTGGGGCGCTCCTGAGGCTTGCACGCTCGTGCCGAAGCGTCCTGGGGCGCCCCTGAGGCTTGCACACTCCATCCCATTGGGGTGGGATCCTAGCAATTTCGCCCACACACCCGGGCAGGGTGCTGTGGCTGCTCCCGCCCGCTCTCCCCCCGCCCTGCTCACCGCTGTAGAAGGCGAGGATGGCCACCGGGGCGCCCACCAGCTGGTCGCCCAGCACCTTGGCCCCCACGGCCAGCGGTGCCCTGCCGGGCAGGAGGCGCTCGAGCAGCCTCAGCCAGGCGTAGCTGAAGTTGCCGTGGAAGAGCAGCGCCACCAGCGCCACGTGCCGCGTCTGCCGCCAGTCGCCCGCCGGGCCGCCAGCTGCAGCCCCCAGACGCTGCTGAGCCGCGTCGCCCGCCGCGAAGAGACCCCCGTAGAGCAGCACGTTGCACGGCCACGGCCAGCGGCGCGCCCACCGGCCCAGCATCGCCAGGGGCTAAGCGGGCTGTGGCTGGCTCCGCCCCCCCCCCCCCGCCGCCGCCTCCTCTCCCTCCCTCCTCTCCCTCCTCCGCACTCCCCACCCCCAAATCCAGCCCGGCACCGTTTCCATGGAGCTGTACCAGGTCTGTGCAAACGGCGATGCGAAGGCAGCACCAGCGGCCTAGGGAGGGTGCCAGCCTGCAGGTGGGACCGGGGGATCCCCGTGGGTGGCCGCTCCCTCTCCAGACTACTGAGGTCGGTGGTTCCCCTGGAGGAAAGGGATGCTTTGGAGGGGGGGAGGGGGCGACTCTGTCCTCCCCAGACTCCATCCCCAAATCTCCAGGTAGGGATGCCAGCCTTCAGGGGGGACCTGGGGAGCCTCCATGATCGTAGTTCACCCCCTGGAGAGAACGGATGCTGTGGAGCACAGGTGTCAAACTCGTGGCCCTCCAGATGTTATGGACTACAGTTCCCATTATCTCCTGCCAGCATGATGCTGGCAGGGGATGATGGGAACTGTGGCCCATAACATCTGGAGGGCCACGAGTTTGACACCTATGCTGTGGAGGATGGGCTGTGTGGCGTTGCACCCTCTGAGGCCCTTTCCCCCCTGGCTCCACCCCCAAACCTCCAGGGGCTCCCCAGCTTAGATCTGGCACCCTGCCCGAGCAGGCCACCTGCCCAGGTATCCTGTGGATCATTTGCTCCTCTTTCCAGGGAGGTTTAGCTGGCCAAACAGCGATGCAAGGACAAAGCAAGGGTTTAAGGAGGATGCCCATGATCTGCAGGTGCATATGATGCATACGTTATTTGCCTCTTGTGGCAATAGATTGAGATGCAAAGGTGCCAATCATTTTACACACACACACACACCACTGCCCCGATCCCCCCTGGCTGCCTCAATCCCTGAGCCTCCAGATGCGTTGCCCCCGACCCATCCCTTCCCGGTCCACCCTCTGCCTGATTGGGAGGACCTGACGAATGACAGCTCTTTGACCTGCCATCCATGCCTGTGGCACTTTCAGCAACAGGCCACAAGGCGGCGTGCAAAGCTTGCTTAAGGGGGTGTGATGGAAATAGGGAGCAGGTGTGGCAGTTCTCTGGCCAATCTCCAGGTGGGTTGCCAATCGCCAGGTGAAATTTCCTGGAATGACAACTGATCCTCCCCTCGTTTGGCAGCCATCGTGTCCTGTGCCTCCAGATCCTTTGCCTCTGACCTGTCCCTTTCTGCCTATTTGAGAGGACAGGAAGAATTAGAATTGGCTCTTTGCGCTTTGCTCCAGTGAGGCTCCCTGTGTGAAGTGCCAGCAAATCACACCTGACTTATGGCAACTGGGTAGGGTTTTCCAGGCAAAAGAATAGCAGTGGTGGTTTGCCATCGCCTTCCTGTCTTCATAGGGCTTAGGATCGGTGCCTAAAGTGCCTAATGGATAAGGTGGCCCTGCTGGGGCAGGAGGCACCCAAAGAACCCTTGCTTGACACCGCATCGAAGGCACCCCAGTTTGATCCCACTGAATGCAATGTCTCTATTGAATGCACCCCAGTTTGACACCATTGAATGCAATGTGATTCCACTGACTGTACCCCCAGCCAATCGTATCCTGCAGGTGGAACCCAAACAGGACGCGAGAGGACTTTGTCTTTATGCACATCCTCCCCCCTTCAGCTATAACTGCAATATGCAAGGAAATGCACGCCTTTCCAGGGACATAACCAGACACCCAGCGTCTGCAGACGGGACGCGCTTTAATGCGCATGCTCAGTCAGAGGCCAGTCGTCATCTTCCTGGGGGTCCGTTGGAACGTTCCATTTTCTAACAAAAGGGGGGAGCCAAAAGAAAAAAAATGGAGGGGAGGCTTTGGAAAATAACCCTTTGGAAGAGGCGCGATGGGCGACCCACCCTCTTCCATCTTTGAGGCTGCTCTCACCCTTTGACAGAAAAGACTTTGCGCTTTGGTATCGTCCTCTGCGTCGGGAAGGTCGCACTACTACGGGAACCGGGAAGGCCGCGCTACGGAAGCCGGGAAGGCAGCGCTTGCCCGCCCAGCCTGGTAGGTGAGCGCGCAACGCCCCCTCCGGCCGCCGGGCGCTTCGTCAGCGCTGCCAGCGTGGAGCCGGCGGAGGCGAAGGCGGAAGCGCCCGGAGGAGAAGGAGGGCCGCCCGGAGCTTCCCCCGCTGCCGCCTGCGGAACCGGCGACCATGGAGAGCTCCTTGGAGAAGGTCGGCGCTAGCTCTGAGGGGGGTCAGAGTTGGGTTGCCAAGCTCCAGGGGCCGGCTGGAGAGCCTGCAAGGGGCAGAGACCCGCTCCAAGGGCCGAGTTGGAAGGTGGGCTTTATGGCGTTATACCCTACAGAAGCCCCTCCCGAAACCCGCCCCCCTCAGGCTCCAACCCCCCAAATCTCCAGGTATTTCCCAACCTGGAGGTGGCAATCCCTGTTATAAAGGGGGGGGGGTCTGTCTTGTGTGAGGTAAGGGATCATAAGGGATGTTCAGCAATTGTGGGATGTCTTTTTTAATCGGGGGGGGGGAGGGCAACGACTCGTTTTCATTTCAGATTTGTCATTTTTCCCCCTAGGGGGAAGGGGACTGCAGCCAAAGTGGTGTGCATGAAGGACCACATTACAGCCTAGGGTGGGTCCCATTGCAGATGTTCAGGAATCCAATTCCCCATCAGTTTTTCTGTCAGCATGGCCAATTGGCCATGCTGGTAGGGGCTGATGGGAATTGTAGTTCTTGAACATCTGGAGAGCCGCAGGTTCCCTACCCCTGGTCTAGGGAGTATTGGGGTTGCCAGGTTTCCCCAGCCACCAGCAGCAGAGGGGTGGGGTGGGGTGGGGCATAGGGTTGCTAGATCCAGGTTGGGAATCTCTTGGAGATTTGGGGACGGAGCCTGGGGAGGACAGGGGATCTCAGTGGGGCACAGTGCCCTAGATCCCACCCTCCAAAGCATCCATTTTCTCAAAGGGAACTAACCTCATCTGGAGATGAGCGGTCATTCCAGAGGATCTCCAGGTCTCCCCTGGAGGCTGGCATCTGTACCTGGAGATTTGGGGATGGAGCCTGGGGAGGACCCCTCAGTGGGGTACAATGCCACAGAGCCCACCCTCCAAAGCCACCATTTTCTGAAGGAAAACTGATCTCTGTAGTTTGGAGATGTGCTGTAATTCTGGAGGATCCCTCAGTCCCCCAGAGAGACTGGCATCCTCAGACTTAAGCAATTTAGTAATCTATTAAATGTGAGTATCGTCATGTGTCATTTATTATGGTTTTTAATGTACGCGCAGAGCTCCAAGCTGCTCTGGATAGTGGGCATGCATTAGATAGGTAGGTTGGACTGTAGGGGTTTGCTGTGTGATGAAGCGGTTAAAGTGTAAGACTAGGAATTGGGAGAACCAGGTTTGAATCCCTGCCCTGGCATAGAAGCTTCCCAGGTGACTTTGGGCCAGTTGCATATTCTCAGAGGGGCCTATATCACAAGGTTGTCGTGAGGAGAAAAGGGAGGAGAGGGGAGGGTTGTCAGCCGCTTTGGGTCCCCATTTGAGAGAAAGGCGGGCTATAAGCAGCAGTGGTGTAGGAGGTTAAGAGCTCGTGTATCTAATCTGGAGGAACCGGGTTTGATTCCCCGCTCTGCCGCCTGAGCTGTGGAGGCTTATCTGGGGAATTCAGATTAGCCTGTGCACTCCCACACACGCCAGCTGGGTGACCTTGGGCTAGTCACAGCTTTTCGGAGGTCTTTCAGCCCCACCCACCTCACAAGGTGTTTGTTGTGAGGGGGGAAGGGCAAGGAGATTATAAGCCCCTTTGAGTCTCCTACAGGAGAGAAAGTGGGGGATATAAATCCAAACACTTCTTCTTCTTCTATAAATGAAACCTAATTTTTAAAAAAACAAACAGTGAAGATGCTTCCAAAATGATAGAGCATCCGCTTGCGGAGCTGCCAGTGCTTCGGAGTCCCAGATTCAAAACCTCTGATGTTTCCACTCTGAGAATTTCTGGCCGCAGGACTGGGAAAGGCCGGTCCGGTCACGTCAGTCAGAGCCGGTGTAGTTTAGAGATCAGGGTGTCAGATAAACGTGCGCATGATGGAATCCCCTTCTCAGCCACAAATCCCATTGTGCGACTGTGCGTCAGTCATTCTCCCTGAGCTTAGCCTGTCGAAACAGGATAACACCAGGGAAGGAAGAGCCGCATACCCAGTTCTGAGCTTTTTGGAGGAAAGGCCGAGCAAACATGAGAGGCGGATAAGAAGAGCTGAGTTCCGGGTACCTGCTCTGGTTGGGGAAATCCCCTGGAGATTTGGTGGGCGTAGACTGGGGGAGGGCGGGGTTTAGAAAGGGGAGGGACCACAGGAGGGTACAATACCTTTGATCAGAAGTCACCAGTGTAGAGTTGCCAACTTCCAGGGGATGGCTGGAGATCTCCCGCCATTACAGCCGATCTCCAGGCAACAGAGATGACTTCACCGAGAGAAAATAGGTGCTTTGAAAGGTGCACCCTGTGGCACTAAACCCCACTGACGTCCCACCCAGCAAGTGTTTGCAGAACGTAGGTGGGGCCAAAGGGAGACTTTTGCCCAGCAAACCTTCTGTTGGGCCCCTAGCAATTTGACTGGCCGTGCAGATTTTTAAAAATAAATGTTGCTTCATTGGCAGCACAAGAATCTTCACTGTGTGACTGAAGGTAGGCTGGGACAACCGTTTGGCCGTCGTCTTCGCCTTCTGTGGTGGCCGTTTTGTGGTCGTGCCTTCCCCACTGTGTCAGACTTCCAAAGGTGCCCTGATGCTCAGAAAGGTTGGGGATTCTTGCCACAGAGCATATCCTCCAAAGCAGCTATTTTCTCCGGGGGCAGCTGATCTCTGTCACCTGCAGATCACTTGTAATAGCAGGACATCTCCAGGCCGTGCCTAAAGGTTGGCAACCTTACATTGAGCACATGGAACCAGTGCTTTGACTTAGTGGTCAGGTAGTCTTTGACATTCATCAGCTTTGGCTTTATAGCTGTGTGGACTGATGGGCATAAAAATCCCTGACGCTCCCTACGGAAAGCAAAGCAGGATTCTCGCGTCAGACCTTGAACAGCTGCAGTGAGACAGAGCAGACAATGCCAGGACCGGTGGTCTAATAGAACTTACAACTGTTTCCTTTGTTCTTTGGAAGATGTACTCTATGGCATCAAAGGTGCACTCTAAGGTATCAAAGGAGCAGAAGTGGCGTAGTGTTTAAGATCAGGTGCACTCTAATCTGGAGAACTGGGTTTGATTCCCCGCTCTGCCACTTGAGCTGTGGAGGCTTATCTGGCGATCTAGATTAGTTTATGCACTCTGACACATGCCAGCTGGGTGACCTTGGGCTAGTCACAGTTCTTCAGAGCTCTCTCAGCCCCACCCACCTCATAGGGTGTTTGTTGTGAGAGGGGAAGGGAAAGGAATTTGTAAGCCCCTTTGAGTCTTCTTACAGGAGAGAAAGGGGGGATATAAATCCAACTCTTCTTCTTCTTTTTATTCATATCAATATTCTTTCTAAGTTCAGAAAATTCAGATGGGAGAAATTACACGGAAGAGTCCTGTTTCAGATAGACTTCTTTTGTGTGGGGATATTATTGAAATCATATTTAGCTCCAAGAATTACGGTGGTTTTTTCCCCCTGAAGCAATGACCACCCCTAGAAAACTCTCAGTGACTTTATTCAATATATTGTTCCAAACTTGGATTGGAGAAAACATTGTACACGTTTGACTTACTGCGTGGGTGGATTTTATCGTTCTTTCAAGGTGAAATGGCGCGCCTGAGTATAATATACCGAAGGTGCCTCTGCAAAGCATTTTGACACTTGGTAAAAGCTCTGGTGTGGACAATAACACTATTACTTTAGACTTTGACCTTCCGGATAGTTATTGAAGTAGTAAAACTGTACTGTACTGTTTACGACTGCAAACAGGAGGTCATATTATTGGATGTTCTTCCATTTGAGAAAAAAAATCCTAACCGTGGAAAACCAGCAGTGCAAACAGCGAATTCCCGTATGTCATATGTTTCTGTTCTTTATTTTTTGTTTGCTTGAGCTGACACCTGCTTCCCTCCCGAGGCTGTTCACTGCGAAGCTGCTGTTTTTCAAAGAACTTGAGCACCTGCCCAGTTCTACAGACAGGCAAAATGCTTCTTTTTAAAAAAACGGTATTTATCAGTGAAGTATTGAGCAGCGAATCACAATCTTTCACTCATACCAGAAGACTAATCTTTTGGTTCCGGCCTGCCAGGGAGTGAGATGGCAGAACTGGCTGAGCCTCTTGAATTCCAAACGGCCAATCACATTTTGGGGTGCTCCCTCCAGTGAAACATTCTAAGCACCCAATTCTGGCATTAATTAAAGCACGTCTCTGGAGTCAAATGACAAACCCTTTCGGAAATATCGAGAGACTTCTCAGATCATGTCAGCAACGGACGCTGTGGACTTTGCTTCAGAGATGCTGAGGTTTTTGGGTGTACAAAGAGCGGCAGTTTGTAAGGCTAACATGAGTATCTCATTTTCGAAATCACAGATGGTTGACCCGACCTTAGCGGAAATGGGGAAGAATCTCAACGAGGCCATGAAGATGCTGGAAGACAGTCAGAGGTACGTGGCAATGATCGCCTTCAAGAACAGTCCAGGAGTGTTGAGGATAACTTCCTACTTGATATGGGACAGGCTACTGTTGAGAGTAACGTTATTTTGCTCGAACAGAATGACAGTTTATTGTCGAAGGCTTTCACGGCCGGAATCACTGGGGTGCTGTGTGTTTTCCGGGCTGTATGGCCGTGTTCTAGCAGCATTTTCTCCTGACGTTTCGCCTGCATCTGTGGCTGGCATCTGATCCTCTGAAGATGCCAGCCACAGATGCAGGCGAAACGTCAGGAGAGAATGCTGCTAGAACACGGCCATACAGCCCGGAAACCACACAGCACCCCAGAATGACAGTTTTTGATTCCTGTCTTGATCTAGACTTAATTATAACTAGCATCAAGTTTCCTGTGGCCAATGGCACGCTTCATCTAAATAAGAACAGGCCAGCTAGGTGTGAGGCCTGCTTTATCTTTTAAAACCGTGTCCTCTCTCGGATAGGCCTGGGCCGATCCATGCAAACAGCGACCCCCAGCCTGCATACTGGTATCACGAAGGGGTTGATTAGACCTAAACTAGGGCAACACAATCGGGTCAACTTATTGTAACCTTAAAGAGTTTTCAAGGCAAGAGACCAACAGAGGTGGTTTGCCATTTGCTCTGCCCAACAACCCTGGACTTCCTTGGCGGTCTCCCATCCAAGTCCCAACCAGGGCTGGCCCTCCTTAGCTTCTGAGACCTGAAGAGACCAGGCCGGTCTGAGCCATTCACGTCAGGGTTTCGTGTACATAAGTGACTGCGAATAATTCCACTGGGGGAGATAATGAAGTTACGGTGCTTGGCAACAGCATTATGGGGTGGTGGCATGGGGGAAGGGAGCAGAATCCAAGCGACTCATAATATTGTGTGTTACAACTAGGAAAGCTGAGGAAGAAAATGAGAAGAAGTATACAAGGAAAGATATTCCTGGCCCACTTCAAGGAAGGTAAGTAACCTTGTAGACCAGTGATGGCGAATCTTTTTGAGACTGAGTGCCCAAACTGCAACCCAAAACCCACTTATTTATCGCAAAGTGCCAACATGGCAATTTAACCTGAATACTGAAATTTTAGTATAGGAAAAACGGTTGGCTCCAAGGCACGTGTTACTCGGGAGTAAGCTTGGTAGTAGTCAGTGGCTTTGCTTTGAAGCAACTGTGCAACACTTTGAATGGGTGAATCACGACCCTAGGAGGGTTTACTCAGAAGCAAGCCCCATTGCCAGCAACCGAGCTTACTCCCAGGTAAAGGATCACGCTTTAGTTCTTCTCATGAAAATCAGTTGGGTTTAACAGCGCTTAACAGGGTTACCTACACTGCTTCCCCAAAACTAGGTCTTAGGTTTAGTGCTAATAATCTCCCTGAAATAATTGCACTATTATCACATGAAGAGGTCTGTGCCCACGTGCCCACAGAGAGGGCTCTGAGTGCTACCTCTGGCACCCGTGCCATAGGTTCGCCACCACTGTTGTAGACAGATTTTTTTAAAAAAATCATTGCTTCTTATTTTAACCAATAAATGGTCGTGAGGTTTTTTTTCTTGCATCTTTTAAAGTTCTTCTACCAGGGCGGTGGCTGCAGGAAATCAGAATTAGATCTCAGGGTGTGTGTGGGGGGGGGGGGGGATTTAATTTTGCGACAGGGTCTTTGTGGATTGCTGGTGACAGAGTTTCACTCCTGGCCTTTCCAGATCTGAGTGTTAAACAAGATGTGATATCAGTGTGTCTGTGAACCCTGAGCAAGCACCGGATTATTGACCCGTGGGGTGACATCACATCACAGCATTTACTAGGCAGACAATGTTTATGGGGTGGTTTGCCATTGCCTTGTCCACTTCAGAGGTGGTTTGCCATTGCCTGCCTCTTCATCACACCCCTGGTATTCCTTCAAAGCCTCCCATCCAAATACTAGGCAGGGTTGGAGCTGAGAGTGTGTGGCTGGCCAGAGGTCACCCAGCAAGCCTCCATGGCAGAGTGGGGATTCGAACCTGGATTTCCCAGATCCTTGACCGACACCTTAACCACTACCCCATGCTGGCTGTCCTGCCATACAGTCCCAAATAATAAAAATGTTATGTCCTTGTTAACAAAAACGTCTTTCTAAAATGTGCACTATAGAATGTATATGTTTATATTTGAAATTGATACTTCCCTTCTTCATTGTATTGTCATCGATCTGCTCTATTTACGCCATCTTAATCTGTGTAAGACATAACTCTTGACTTGCCTAGTAAACTTGTAGGATGAACACCTTGTTTTCTTTCCATAGCGGGCAAGATATGGTGAGCATTCTCCAGCTAGTGCAGAATCTTATGCACGGGGACGAAGAGGAGGAATCTCTGCAGTCTTACAGGTAATCTTCAGGGGCTCTGTCAAAAAATTGTCTCTTGAGTTTTTACTCACTTACAGCCCAATCCAAGCGGGGGAAGTGCAGGACACCTGGAATCGGCACGTGCTCACGCCGACAGACTTGTGCACCTAAGGCGGTGGGAAGGGGAAATAGGGCAACAGGAGGGTGCTGCGGAGCTCTGCAGCTCCCGACCCAGAAAAGGCCTTGGCCTTCAAAGCTGTGTTAGTGTAAAAGTAAATTCTGGCATGGCTGGGGCAGCCTAGGGACGTTCCCAGGGTGCAGCTGATAGCAGTCGGCTTCCACTGGTCTTTCAGCCTGGGAACAGCCCCAGCGTGGGCCTGTAAGTTACACCACGGATACACGTGGCATATGTTGCTTTTCTCAATGGAGTGGTCTGGGTTGCAGTGGAATTTTTCCCCCTTGCTGGTTGCTGCACTGCTGTAGAAGGCTTTCCCCCTCTCCCCAATCTGGATTGCGCTGTCCGACACTTTGTGTCCCAGTTTTCACAGAATGTGGCAAAGCCGCTAACAAAATTATTTTTAATAACTGCAATTAAATAATACATTGTATATTAAAACAGTCTGGATGTGGTCATGTTCGCCCCCTGAATGAAATATTTTTATTGTCTGTTTTGAAAACCTAATAAAAGCAATTGGGGTTTTAAAAACAACAACAACAGAGAGACAAGTCAGCAAGGGGTTGGTGCTGAACAGATAGATTTCACTTGACCCTTGCTGGCAGCTGGTCTTCACTCATTTTTCTGTTCATTCTTCTTCTTCAACAATGGGACACACTAGTTTGTATAACAGTGGCAATGCTAACTTCTGTCTGATTTTGTAGACTGCAAAATGTGGGCGAGCAGGGCCACATGGCGTTGCTAGGACACAGCCTGGCTGCGTATATTTCCGTGCTGGACAGAGAGAGACTAAGGAAACTGACCACCAGAATCCTTTCCGATACAACCCTCTGGCTCTGCCGGCTCTTCAGGTTTGTGTGTTACAGTTTGCATTTGGACTGACCTCTGTTGGCTGTCTCTGTGGTGAGGGGAGAGAAAAGCTCCTTGCGGTTTAATTGAAGCCACAGCATGGTTTATTGGGACAGTTTTTAAAGTGAGGAGCAGATGATACAGGAAGAACCTTGTTTGCCGCATGCCTGTTCCTCGGAAAGAAGGTTCTTAACAATTATGCGCCATTCATTAAGGAAAAAAAGAACGCTTCTTTTTATATATATAGGAGTACTTCTCTGTGCCTCTCTCTCTCCATACATAACAACATGGTTTCGACTTCATTTACTCTGTGTGCCATGCTGATCGGCTTTGCAGAACAAATCCGGAGACTTGCCAAGTTCCAATTTAGATGTAAACATCCTCTCTTTTCCTCTCTGTTTATTATCTTTTGCATTTGAGGAAGAGCCGTAATCACCAAATGTAAAACCTAGGCTGGCGAACGCTGTCTGAAATTCACCCAACAAGTTCGAAGGAACAGACAGTCGCAGTTTCCGCTCCTCCTCTGGGTACGGGTTCTGTTCACATCGAAAGGGATGACCAACCACAGCCCGGGACCAAAGGATCATGTGCCGTTGGAGCACCTGGTCCTGACAGAACCCACCCGGGGAATCTTGGAATCATCCTAACCGGAATCGTAAAAAGAGAGAGGCTGAGTCTCCGTAGTTCTTTCTAAAATCTGACAATTTTGTGCTTGTTGCCGCAGGCTTCCTTTGTGGAGAACTTCATCAATCTATCAAAAGGCGTTCTTTCCTAAACCGACACTCCCTGAGAGTTGCTCAAAAGCCACCTTTTCTGTGTCTTCCCATTTGTGACCTTGAAGCTGCCAGGAAGGGAGGCAGAGACATGTGATCTTGCTGGATCTAATTCCTGAGCTTCTTTTCAGTGCAGAGCTACACATTAGGTGGGGGAAACTGGATTCCCAGCCCTCCATTTCCAGCACTTCTGTGCCCATATTCTCTTCTATTAACATCCCCAGCCCACATTATTTCTATCAAAAATGGTTTGGACACACAAATTTGGCCAGGTAATGTGCCCCTCCAGTCCCCGCACTGGAGAGAGAATGCAATACCTTTTTCGCTTGAGCACATATTGCTTGTTGCCCAAGAGGGGCCCTTTCTCTCTAGAAAAGGGGGATAGATTGGAATCCTTGTCCAGACAGGGAGGGGCAATTTAGCCCTTGATTGCTTGGCACTAAGGAAGAATGTTGCTTTTGGTTTAAAGTTCACATTCTGAAAACTGGAACCGCTTAAGCTGTAGGTGGCATTTGTAATAATTGTATGTGTGCAGAGCGCTGTCAAATCACAGCCGACTTTTGGCAACCCAGTAGGGTTTTCAACGCAAGAGACATTCAGAGATGGTTTGCCGTTACTGGCCTCTGTGTAGAAACCCTGGACTTCCTCGGAGGTCTCCCACCCAAGTACTGACCGGGACTGACCCTGCTTAGCTTCTGAAATCTGATACGATCCGGCTAGCCCGGGCCATTCGTGTCTGTGCTTGCAATTATTGCCAGGGTGGGGGAGAAAAAACGAAGATCTGGTCTTGAACAAGCCGTTTAATTTTCCTGTGATCCGTTTTTTTCTATGTGAATTGGAAGAAGAGCAATTTTCCCCACATAATATTTGTATTAGACAGCCTTAAAGTGTGAATTTTTTTAGGTGCAAATGACTTTTCTGAACTGAAAACCCAGATTGGGTGTGGTTTTAACGAACCGACCCCTTTTTTCCCCCTTGTGAGCTCGCGTTTACTTAATAATTTCTCCGAACAGGTTTGAAAATGGGTCGGCGTACTTCCACGAAGACCGTCGGGAGGGCCTCTTGAAAGTCTGCCGGCTCGTGATCCATTCTCGCTACGAAGACTACACAGCTGAAGGTTTCAACGTGCTGTGTAGCAAGCTGCCGATGATCTACATCAGTTCTGCCGCCAGAGAGGGACTGGGCCAGTCGCTTTGCAACCAGGTAGTGCCAAATGTCAAGAGTTTTCCCTTAGGGTTTCGCGTCATATAAACACAAACCCGGTTTCCTGAGTCCCTTTTTCCATCTGTTTCTCCTTATAGCTCGGATTGCCCCTTTCCTGCTTGTGCCGGGTGCCGTGCAATACTATGTTCGGGTCTCAGCATCAGATGGTAAGTATCACCAAAACAGCAGCACATTGCCTCGATTGTTCTCAGTGGTGGGATTCAGCAGGTTTGCGCCACTTTGCTAGAACCGGTTGTTAAAATGGTGCTTGTAAACAACCAGTTGTTAAATTATTTGAATCCCACCACCGGAACCAGTTGTTAAATTATTTGAATCCCACCACTGTGCATAAAGAACGTATTCTTTTCCTTTTCTCCCTATTGGTGATAGGATGTCGCTTTTCTGGATAGGCTGATTAAAGACGACGCTGAGGCTGGAAAGCTGCCCATCTTGCTTGTGGCCAATGCTGGTAGGTGCTTTTAGCAGTTTCTGATGGGCTGTTTTCCTCCCATGCCCTCCCCTTCTCCCCCACAGCCTTGAAATTAGCAGCTCTTTCCATGTGACACTCCAAGTTGTTTTGCTTGGGCTGAGTTTTCACTCTCATGGCAAGCTGCTGGCATGTCAACAGTACTGACGTTTTGTATTTTAGTTACAGTCATAGACCAGCAACATGAAAACAATAATTCAATGAACTTCCGTGGCAGGGTAGGGAGGATTCAAACCTGGGTCTCCCAGGTACTCGACCTACACTTGGACTTCCTCTGGGCGTGTGTGCATGGCTTTGCCTCCCGCAGCAGATTCGGCCCAGCACCCTGTGCTGGTATTCCAAAGGCACCCGCAGGCTCAAAAAAGTTGGGCTCTGCTGCCCTAATCGCAACACTAATTATTTTTTTAATATTTTAATTTTATTCAATTTGCAGCCTGCCCTCCTTCTTACGGCATCAGGGCAGCCTTCCAACATCAATCCTAGACTGGCTTTCAGGGTGTCAAGGTCCCCCTTCCTGTCCAACCCAGTGAGCACATCCATCTGCGAATGTGAGGGGAACGTCCCACCTGTGGATTTTGAAGGGGAGCAGTCACATGGGGTTGTTTGAAAAATGGGATGCTGTGTGGTTTCCGGGCTGTATGGCCGTGTTCTAGCAGCATTCTCTCCTGACGTTTCGCCTGCATCTGTGGCTGGCATCTTCAGAGGATCTGATAGTAGGAATGGAAAGCAAGTGGAGTATATATACTGTGAGGTCAAAAGGTGAGGCCCTCTGAATAGAGTAGCCTGGTATGTGAGTCACAAAGAAGTCTGTAGCCTGGGAGTAACAGTGAAGATAGCAAGGTCATTAGGTGAATGGATCTGAATAGAAGTATCCTGGCCTTTGTTTCCGTTGATTGATATTGTCTATAGTTGTTGTCCTGTGTTTGTGTGGAGCTGATTTGTCACTGTCTTGATTCTAGAGTTTTTCAACACTGGCAGCCAAATTCTGTTCATTTTCATGGTTTCTTCCTTCTGGTTGAAGTTGTCCATGTGCTTGTGAATTTCAATGTTTGAAAATGTTTGCAAAACGTTTTCGGGGGCTTGTGCGGAAAAGGCCAGGAAAAGTTTGAGATCTGCACCGTTATATCCAAGGTTAAATTGTTACTCTGAGAATGGGCTGTGTGTGTGTGTCCTTTTTTGATGCAGCACAACTTTTCCCCTTACGCACAACAGCATGCTAAACTGATGCAAGTTGAGAAACCAAGCCCGGACAAAAACCTGGTTTGGAAGAGCCCAGGATTCTCATAACAATTCTAGGAGGACTTTGTTTTGAGCGGTTGCGGCCATCAGTGGCCAGTCCTTTTAGACACAGGTTTATTTATCTCCCCGCTCCTTCATTGCAGGCACGCCAGGAGCAGGGCATACCGACAAACTTGGGCGTTTGAAAGAACTCTGTGAACAGCACGGCATGTGGCTCCACGTCGAAGGGTATGTATGACTCACTAGTTGGGATTAGAACCGTTTTTCATTTCACGTTCGTCTACATCATGAGATGCACCAGCCTTTCCACAGGGGTAAAAAAATGCAGGCAGGAGCCTTCCTGTCCCGTCTTAACATTCCTTCAGCTGCTCCCCCTAAGCTTCAAACTGACTTTAAAAAAAACCTTCTAAATTGAAATGCTTTTATAAAAAACATAAGAAAGAGCCTGCTGGATCAGACCAGAGTCCATCTAGTCCAGCGCTCTGCTACTCGCAGTGGCCCATCAGGTGCCTTTGGGAGCTCACATGCAGGAAGTGAAAGCAATGACTTTAAGAACACAAGAAAAAGCCTGCTGGATCAGACCACAGTCCATCTAGTCCAGCACTCTGCTACTCGCAGTGGCCCACCAGGTGCCTGGGGGAGCTCACAGGCAGGAGGTGAAAGCAATGGCCTTAAGAACATAAGAAAGAGCCTGCTGGATCAGACCAGAGTCCATCCAGTCCAGCACTCTGCTACTTGCAGTGGCCCACCAGGTGCCTTGGGGAGCTCACAGGCAGGAGGTGAAAGCAATGACCTGCTGCTGCTGTTCCCGAGCACCTTATGAAGGAGACTAGGTGTGGGAAGCTGTTGAAGAAGAAACAGACAGAAAACCTTAGTATGTCTTGTGGATCTGAGGCACATATTGGTGTCAATTCCACTCCCCTGGGCACTGCTCCTAAAAGAAGGATGGAGAAGGATTCAGACGTGCAAAGTGTGGTTTAGTGATAAAGAGCAGTAGAGTCTAAACTGGAGAACTGGGTTTGATTCCCCACTCTTCCACATGAGCGGTGGACTCTTATCTGGTGAGCTGGATTTGTTTCCCCACCGGTTAGTGGATTTGTTTCCCCTGGTTAGTGCTTGGATGGGAGACCACCAAAGAAGTCGAAGGTCGTTACACAGAGGCAGGGAATGGCAAACCATCTCTGAACATACTTTGCCTCGAAAACCTCATGGTGTAATCATAAGTCGACTGTAACTTAACGGCAAGAGAGAAAGACTATAATAACAAGTTTCCAGAGCATGTGTGATATACCTGTGAGCCCCCTGCCCTGGTCAAAGGCTTCTCTGATATAGAGTTCTAAAATATTTAACATGCTGTTCTCAAGCAAAAATGAGAACCCTTCTAGCGGAAGGAAGACTGTTAACGTTTGATTTGGGCTAAATATGTTCTTTTTAATTATTTTTTTCCTCCCGCAGGGTGAATTTGGCTACGTTGGCCTTAGGTTATGTCTCTTCATCGGTTCTGGTGAGTTGAGGGGGATCTTTTTAATGATGCTTCTTACGTTGCTTTATAAAGGCCGAGGCTAACCTCTTGCAACGTGCACTTGCATCTCCAAGATAACGGGAAAAAGAAGGCCCCGTGAGCTTCTGTCCTTCAGTCTCTCCGTTTATATTTTGCAGTTCTTGCCTAGTTTTCACATTCATCCAAATTTCACAGGCCATCTCATTGTGCTGTGACAAGAATGGAAGTAGCCTTCTGCAGATAGGAGGGGTTTGGGCGTCAGAGCTTTTCTGGAGCCCTTAAAGCTGCAAGAAAATATTTCAGAGGGATATTGTTCATTTTGCATGTTTGCGGATTAAAGGCTGGGTGTTATTGGCAGCCCCAAATAAACTACTTGGCACACGTTAAATGTAAAAGGGGAAATATGTCCCTGGATACATTGCAAAACTTCCGTGAGCTAAAATTTGCTACTGAACGACTTAGAAATCGTACGAGCCGATGTAAGTGGAGGATACCATTTAAGCAGCTATTTGAATGTGAAGGATCATTCTGTGTTGGGAAAAGCTTTTGGAAACGGGGATTTTCAAGATCAGAGAGGGATGGCTTCTAAATTAGTTCAGCGAAATTTCAAATCCAAAGTCACTAAAGAAAGGGTATTCTGAAAAATAATCTCGGGGAATGTCAGTGGGATGAACGACCCTTGTAAAACTGGAGAATCTACTCAGAAGCTGGTAGTGTGCTAATCAAAGGAATTCACATTAAAGATATTCAGGCTCAAGTACTACCATACTCAAAGCTGGGAGCTTTGTACACAGCGAGCTTCCATGCCGAGCGGGGCTTGAACCGGGGTCTCTCGGATCCTCACCCTAACACTTCACCCACTGAGCCTTGTTGGCTCTCCATCATGAAGCTGGTATTGTGAAATAAAAACGAATCTCTGCATCTCTTTTATCTGTATCCTTTTTGTGACTGGTGTCTGCCTTTCCTCTGCCAAGGGCCTCCGTAGGGAAAGGCCCAGATCTCCATTCACAAGCTCGTTTTCTATATTGAGTCATTTTAATGAAGCAAGCCTTTATTGGCATAGACAACAGTACAACAATAATAAAAAACGGATTAAAAAGCATATACAAAACAGGAAATAAATGTTAGGTCGAAGGAAATCTACTGGCGTTTGGTAATTTCCAGAAGAAAGTCTGCCACTATCATACAGAGAGAAGGATCAGGGTTGTTCAACAAGTAGTGTAATCTAATTAAATCGGGGAGATGGGGTAAATGTAAAGGAGTAAGATTCACATACTTGGATCTGATTTTCTTGAATCTGAGACAGTGTAGTAATTGGTGGGCCAGAGATTCAACTGAGCCATCGTTACATGGGCACAATCTTTTAGCCTTTTCTTGCATATTAAATCTGCCATGCAACAAGGCAGAAGGCATAACATTAAACCTGGCGAGCAGTATGGCTCTCCTTTGAACGGGGTTTATTAAGCAGTACAGGTAGTGTGCCAAGCGGCCCTGTTCAAATGGGAGAGAAAAATACAGGGGGGAGCACGTTTTCTTGGCTGTGGTGATTAGGGTAGATAACTCTCTTTCCAATAGTTGACCTTTTAATTTCCTATAAGCAAAGTGAATCCACTGACAGTCCAATAGAGGCAATTTTTTCTTCTATACTCTGGTTTCTCTATATTGAGTCCTTTGGAGTCGCGTTGTGAAGAAAAGTAACAACCGTTCCCTGCTTTCTTTTAGGCAGCGACCAAATGCGACAGCATGACCCTGACGCTGGGACCTTGGTTAGGTCTCCCTGCAGTGCCTGCCGTGACCCTGTACAGACACGAGGATCCCTCTTTGGTAAGGTGGTCCACCGTGGCCACGTGGCTTGGCCTGGCTCTCTAGAGCTCATGCAGGAGTGCCCCGTGGGCCAGAGTTTCTGGGTTCCCTTTGACACGTGGAGCACCGTGGTGCAAACGGCCGGGGGATAAAAATGGAGCTCATTTGAGCAACAGGCTGGGGTATGTAGCTTTAAAATAACAGCATTGATAGTTGGTTGAGTATCATTTTTTGTTGTTGCTTCCAGTCCTTGGCTGCTGGTCTGACTTCCAGCCAAGCGGTAGAGAAGCTCCGTGCCTTGCCTCTGTGGCTGTCTTTGCAATACCTCGGACACGACGGGATTGTGGAGAGAATAAAACATGCATCTCAGTTGGTAAGGAGCGTGGGATTTTGATGGTGTTCATATCTCTCTGGATCGCAACCACGGAGGCTTCCCATTGGCAGACTGTCAGCGACGTCACTGGGACTCCGTTTTCTCTCACGCAGGACTTGCATTTTGGACGATTTTGGTTTGGCACCTCTCTTGCAAGTCTGATTTATGTGCAAACGCATGTGCTATGGTTTGAAGTATTATGGCAAGTCCTGTGTTTTGAAAGCTGATATATAAATTTTTCTTTTATGTACACTGAGAGCATATGCACCGGAGACAAATTCCTTGTGTGTCCAATCACACTTGGCCAATAAAGATTCTATTCTATTCTATTCTATTCTATTCTAAACTGTTTATTAAGTTTTGTATGCGTATTACGATGAGTAGGACTTAAATGTCCCCATGGAAATTTAAACTGAAATAAGAATTATAATTATTGGCTGGCCAGTGTACTACCCCTGTTTCCCCGAATATAAGACATCCCTTGAAAATAAGACGTAGTAGAGGTTTTGCTGAAGTGCGAAATATAAGGCATCCCCTGAAAGTAAGATGTAGCAAAGTTTTTGTTTGGAAGCATGCCCGACGAACAGAACACAGAAAAATAAGACATCCCCTGAAAATAAGACATAGCGCATCTTTGGGAGCAAAAATTAATATTAATTAAATTAATTGGGGTGGGGTGGCGGACGCCTCTATTATTGTTATCGCTGTTTTAAAGGTTTTAGTAATTTATTTATAATCATATTTTATGTTGTACACCGCCCAGAGCCCCTAGGGGATTGGGTGGTATAAAAGTCCAAACAATAAATAAATAAATAAATAAAATAATATAAGACACTGTTTTATTTTCGGGGAAACACGATACGCGTATCATTGTTTTCCCATATCTCTTTGCTGGCCATAACATGCATAGTGGGTTAGTTCTGTTCTTCATTGCTGGCCAAACGCTCCTGAGAAGCACACAGTAAAGACTCGAAGACGGCCGGGTGTGTCCCTCCCATGTTGCTATCGATAACCTATTCTCCATGACTTTGTCTCACATCAAGTGTGGAGAGCCAGCATGGTGTAGTGGTTAAGAGTGGCGGATTCTAATCTGGCGAACTGGGTTCGATTCCCCCAGTCTCCCGTATGAAGCCTGCTGGGTGACTTGGGCCAGTCACAGTTCTCTGTGAACTCTCTCAGCCCCACTTACCTCACCAGGTGTCTGCCGGGGGGAAGGGAAGTCTTTTTGAGACTCCTCATGGTTGAGAAAAGCTGGGTCTGAAAATCAGCCCTCCTTTTCCAAAGTCCATTATTGCATCTCTTGGAAATGATTTTTGTCAGTTAGTTGCTTGGCAGTACACACTGCGGCATCCACAGCGCAGTATACATCTAATAAAATAAACAAATAAGATAAAATGCCTCTGGTTGTCACACCCATCCCAGGACAGCGTGGGGCGTATCTGGTGGAGGGCGGTCTCTTTTTGCACGCCTGCGTAATCCCGGTTTGTGCAGTTCCTCGCTGCATTTTGTGCGAAGTGCCTTTCTCCCTCCCAATTTTCTCGTTTCCGTTTAGAGTCAGCGGCTACTGGAAAACCTGAAGAACCAGGATTTTATTAAAACCTCAGTAAGTTTTTCCCGTTTGTTGGTGTTTGTGTGAGTCTTAGAGCTAGCGCATCTGTTTCTGCAGTTATCAGCTGCTGAGAGGCTCCTTTGCGGTCACTCTGTCCCAGTATTCTGTCGCCGTCTCCAGCATAACAAGAAATCGGACAATGCAGATGTAAAGGCTGCGCAAAGAGGGGCTAGTTTGGTTTGCTCTTTGTCCTTTTTTAGATGTCCCGTGCTCGAGAGAAAGGCCCGTGCTCGAGAGAAAGATATATTGCGGCCGTAAAATCTGTGACAAGCATATTTGAAGGAGCAATTGTGCCTGTTTACCTGAAGGTCCATTGCAGCTCTTTGCCCAGACTGAGTGGCATACAGCTTCTGGATTTTGATGGCTTTGCTTAGCCCTCAGGATTCAACAGCCACGAACCGATCCAATCCCTTTGTAAAACGGCAGGCTTTTGTTACCTCTCGGGGTGGCAAGTTTTATAAGCCGATTGTGCGTTTTCGTTTGAAGCGCTGCGTTTCATTTTCTGTTTCAACTGTCACGTGATTAGGTTCGATGTTGCTGTAGTCTCTTTAAATGTAGAGACAGGTTGTATCCGTTTACCCAAGCTTTTAGTTGGTTGTGTCTTTATGTTTTGTGATTGTTTTTGCTGATATTTAAAAGGAATGTTTACACAGCTTTGATTTTCCATAAGCCTTCTTGAGCACTTTTATTGGCAAGAAATGATTAAGAACAAGGTCCAAATTAAATTATCTCACTTAGTGACTTCAGGGATTGAGTTTATAACACCCCAGTCCATTTAACATTATCTGCCATTACTGTGGCAGGTATTTTTCTCATACAGGAACATTGTATCTTAATTGTGAGTTGAACATTCACCAAGAGCCTTCGAAGTTGATTTTATGCACCAAATGTTATGTACCAAAGTATTGCAGTATTTCTTATAATGTATTTCTTATAATGCTGATGCATTCCCCTTTTCTCTTTTCAAATTGCATTTCCAAGGTTGAAGATGAACTTGGCTCTCCCGTGGTGGTCTTCCGCTTTTCCCCTGAGCTTCCACATTTAGGTAAATAACTTGCTGAAAGTAAAATCTCTCCTGGCCTTATCTTAGTATGAACATTTTTATTGCAGTTTGAGTGCATGTTCTGTCTGCATCGCATGGAAATAATCAGTGCCTTTGGATCGCAGGAATATTACCTGCATTGCATTTTAAAATGATCAGCAGAACGTTGGTTCCTGCAGTTTAAATGTAATGGTGGTACAGTCACCTGAAAGAACATTGAACTGGCTCTCTAGTTCCAGTGGCCCTCTCAGCAAGTCCTATGGTTTGTTCTCTCTTAAATCTGGACCACAAGGTTTAAATCAAGATCCGATTTCTATTCAGGCATTTCTACAATTAATGATCAGTGTTGGTCCGAGCTGCCGGGTTTCAACATGAAATTACAAAGATTTGTCTTGTATTGTATTGTCGACTCTAAAATGTCGTAAGTCAAAACGTTTCTTTTCTTCTTTTAAAATCCAGATAAACTATTACGCGCCGGCCAGGGTCCTATGATAGCCGGCAACGAGAGATACGTTTGCGATACTTTTAATCAATGGGTAGGTGTGCCGTTCCTTGCTCTTTTCCAGCAGTACTAAACATCGGGTGGCCAGAACCAGCCAGATCTGTGTCTGTCAAAATCCCGATGGTTCTGGAATTGCTTGTAGAAAAGGCCAATCCTGTCCTATCCATTTAGTATTGTGACAAGTCTGTAGCCTTGGAATTGAAAGTTTCCTACAGGAGAGAAAGGGGGGATATAAATCCAAACTCTTCTTCTTCGTCTTCTAAGTTACCATGGGTAGCCCCTTAACACTGAGATCCAATGTGGTGTAGTGGGTAGACCATTGCACTAGGACAGGGTCCCCAACAAGATCCCTGTGGGCACCACAGAGCCTAGTGACACCTTTTCCTGTGTTTTTTCAAAATGGGTGGGGGCAGTTGTGGCTTTTGCCCAGCAAGGCTGCTCATTTGGCCATCAGAGATTTGATTTGTTCTACAGATTTTTTACAATTTTGCCGTGGCGGCACCTGCCACCACAGTCCAGTGTGTGACTGAAGGGAAGCCGTGGCTGGCTCCGCCTCTTGTGGCTTCGCCAAGTGCACTGTTTCAGAATTCCAAAGGTGCTCGCAGGCTCAGAAAGGTTGGGGACCTTGGAAACCCATTGGGTGACTCTTGAGCCCCTGCAGTCTCTCCACCCGACCACCTTGCAAGGTTGTTGTTATTGTGAGACGAAAGGAGAGGAAAAGAGTGCAGGGTGATGTGCTGCTTTGGGGTCCAGGAGGGAAGAAGAGCAGGATTGAAACAAAAAATATTTTAACATCTCTACGCCTGGCTTTCTGTTTTCAGCTGGGGGATCAGCTGGCACAGTTAGTGCCGGCCAGCGGAGTTGACGTGGTGGAACTTGAAGATGAAGGCACTTGCGTCCGCTTCAGCCCCTTAATGACTTCTGCAGGTAACTGGATCTCAGGTGTATGTTTCCCGACCTAGTAAATCCTCCCTTCATTGTTCCATGTCGTGTTGTTGTTTTTTTAAATCATGTGCATGTCCTGTTCTGTTGTATGTCTGTGTGATTGTTTGATCTAAACGCTGCTGGCCTTGAAACTAATCTCAGTGGTCGGTTTGACTAGATTTACATATGCAAAATTCAGATGTGCAGATCCATATAAAAGCTTGGGTGCCGTCCCCAAACGGTGAAAAATCAGATATGAATGCAGAGAACCGGAAGACTTCTGAATAGGTTTTCACTGTGTCATGGGGAAGCAATATTTGATTACCTCAGCGTTTTTTTTCTGACTGGCTTTGCATATCAACTGAGGGATCCTCAAATGGATTAATGGTTCGCACCCTCTTCAGCTGTCAACCAACTCATTTGCTGAAAGCTAATATTTGACAGTTACAGAAACAGATTATTTGCTTTTCTAAAAGAGGTTAAGAGAGACGGGCTGGCATTTGCCTCTTAGGAAAAAGCACAGGAGATTCTCAAACGGCTGGTCCGTACAAAGAGGCCTAGAAGAGGCAGGGAAAAGCATTGAAAAATGCAAAGCTGGTTTTCGTCGATAGCAGCGTGCGTGCCTTGGCCCCTGCTGATGGATACGGCTCTTCAGTTTTAGGAACCGAAGTGCAAGATGTTGACCAGTTGGTGGACTGCTTGAAAATGAAGGTCCCGGTGTTGACTTGCACGCTCCAGCTGCGAGAGGAGTTTGAGCAAGAAGTGAAAAGGACGGTCGGGCTGTCCTACGTGGAGGATATCAGCTGGCCGGGACTTGGAGTGCTTAGGTGAGTGCCTCTTGCCGGGGGCTCTTCAAAGTGCCATGCCGAAAGCTTCAGAACATGCACCCCCTCCACCCCCCGCCTCGCGCAGCTTGTGGGTGCTTCTGGAATCTGGAGAAACGTTAGTGAGCAACCCAGCAAATTGGGTTTCATGTTTCAATCCAAGTAACTTCCACTTGCCAGCTGCAGTCACAACAGAGTCGCTTCCTGGCATCTCCTTGAGCACCCTTGCGCCGTGGAGGCAAAGGATCTGCTTTTGGGGATCTGCTTTTCCAAGCAGTGGGGAGCATTAGCTCCCACAGTGCTTTGAATTTTGTCCCCAAGAGTCAAGAAACAAACAGGAGCCAGGAAACACACAGTGGGTGCCCAGGGGACCATATGTGCCACTCTGGGATCACTTTGATCTACACAGTAGATTTGACTTCACATCTGACATATAGCTGCAACTGAAATTATTCCCTCAACTTTTCAAAAATATGGGGGGGGGTTGTGTGTGTAGGATGGGTGGAAGTTTACTGTTTGGGCAGTGTGTGCAGTGGAGACACTAAAGATTTTGTGTGTGTGTGTGTTCAGTAGGATTTTATGATTCCCCCCCTCACAGAAGTATTTATTTACATGGTTCTCCTTGTGATTTTGAAAAGGTATGAAGGGCAGAACGAAGACAAGCAGGAAGAGAAAGAAATGGAGAAGATCACCCTGGGGCTCCTGAGAAAGTTGAACGAACTGGAGTCGGATCTGTCCTTTTCTTTAGGTGACTTAGCGATGTCTAGGAACAATACGGGTAGATCTCTGCATTAAAAAAAATGATAAGATCTCCAACCACCCAGCAATACCGCTCTCTGCAAAACTTGAAGAATGTTGCATTTAGTATCTGTGTCCCTCCTCAGGGTTGTGAGAAGCTCAAGACGATTCTTGGTTTGCACGCAGGGTGAAGGGACCTGTAGAGAAAATGCATTTTTTGTTGGAGGTTTGAATAGAGTAAAACCTCCACCTTAAAAGTTTCTCTTTCTCTGCAGAGTAAAGGTGTGGGGGAGATTAATTAAGAACATAAGAACGAGCCTGCTGGATCAGACCAGAGTCCATCTAGTCCAGCACTCTGCTACTCGCAGTGGCCCACCAGGTGCCTTTGGGGGCTCACATGCAGGGTGTGAAAGCAGTGGCCTTCTGCTGCTGTTGCTCCCGAGCACCTGGTCTGCTAAGGCATTTGCCTTCTCCAACCTCAGCTTTACAAATACATATGGAAGATACAGGGAACAGGCTTCAGCACAGAGGAGTGGAGTCTCTGTCCTTGGTCCTCTCAGTGGGCAGTTCCCACATAGGCAGGTGGTAGCAGAACTAGGCTCAGAAGAAGACGAAGAAGAAGAGTTGGATTGATATCCCCCCTTTCTCTCCTGAAGGAGACATTAAGGGACTTACAAACTGCTTTCCCTTCCCCCCGCCCCCAACAAACACCATGTGAGGTGGGTGAGGCTGAGAAATCTCCAAAGAACTGCGACTAGCCCAAGGTCACCCAGCTGGCATGTGTTGGAGTGCACAAGCTACTCTGGTTCCCCAGATAAGCCTCCACAGCTCAAGTGGCAGAGCGGGGAATCAAACCCAGTTCTCCAGATTAGTGTGCATCTGCTCTTAGCCACCACACCACGCTGGCTCTCTCAGGAATGGGAAAGAAAAGCCCATCCAGGTGCTGAAACAGCAAGGTGGGTGTCATGTGCCAGGTGGGGACCTTGGGCAGCCACGGATGCCCAGGTGCCCCAGTGAAATAACACCTGCAGATCAGAGGAGAAATGTCCCGCCACAAGGCCCACTAAGGGGATCCTGACACCCATCGCTGGGCTTCAAGTTGTTCCTTCCATTTTAAAACCAGCCTCTGCGATAGATGTAAAACCTCCTTCTGGCTTATTTATTTTTTTGACTCATGGTTCCCCCTGTACCCAGGTCCTGAATTTGGAGGGGAGAAGAACTGTATATACATCGGGATGGTGACAGAAGATCTAGACGTGTCCGAGCTGGTTGAGACGATTGCAGCGACGGGCCGAGAGATCGAAGAAAATTCCAGAGTACGTATTTAAAGCTGTCTCTGAAGCTCCGCCATGTCAGCAAAGCCAGTCTGCCCACCCTTATCTCATAACTTGTCTTGTGGTTAACATTGCTGTTCACCCCTGATGGACAGTACAGTTGTTATTCCCAGAGACTGGCTGCATTTGTCTAACACAGCAAAAACAACACGTGGAATTCTGCGGAGGACATTATTAGTATTGGCTGTAAATGGTTTTTGTAGCCTGTTAACCCCCAAGTTGCCACTGGACTTGGTTTAAATTTGTTGCCCTTTTTTGTGGTTAGCGTTGGCTGAAATCCACAGAGCCATTTCAGATATCTCAGAGGCTTATATAGTTATTTTGAGCTATTTCCACCCATTTGAAGCCAATGCTGCCTTTGAGCAAGGAAAACTGTTTGTTAGTCTAAGATCTGAACCCTGTCTAATGCGGAGTCCGATCATTGGTCCAAGAACAAGAGTTTGGATTTATATCTCCCCTTTCTGTCCTGTCAGGAGATTCAAAGGGGCTTACAATCTCCTTTCCCTTCCCCCCTCACAACAAACACCCTGTGAGGTGGGTGGGGCTGAGAGGCATCTGAAGAACTGTGACTAGCCCAAGGTCACCCAGCTGGCATGCGTTGGAGTGCACAAGCTAATAAGCCTCCACAGCTCAAGTGGCAGATCGGGGAATTAAACCTGGTTCTCCAGATTAGAGTGCATGCTCTTAACCACTACACCACGCTGGCTCTCTGGTCAGTATTATCTGTTCTGATTGGCAGCAGTCTAAGTTTAAGATCTTTTTTTGTTGCCTGTCACCTAACGGATTCTTGGACCAGCAAAGTAGACAACTGTGAGAGGGGAGTCACAGTCCGTACCAAACAGTTTCAGACATTTATCGAAACTATCAGAAAACCAGTCCCTTCCCCAAACAGTGATGTTGTGTTATTTTTAAAAAACTACATTATTTTAATCGAGATAGACCCAAGCGGTTCTTTTGGGCTGCGATGAAAATGCCAGGCGAAGCTCTAACACCCCCCCTCCCCAATGCTTTCCTCTTTCTTATCAGCTGTTGGAAAACATGACGGAAATCGTGCGCAAAGGGATCCAGGAAGCTCAGGTGCAGCTGCAGAAAGCGAATGAGGAAAGGCTCCTTGAAGAGGTGAGGATCTAAGAATAAACAGCATCTTGGAACAGACCCTTGTAGGCTGTTTTTTTTTAAAAAAATGCATAAATACAAAACATAACGGAAGTATCAAAAGACGCACTATAACTTTGGACTTTGAACAGGAAACTGCAACCTGGCCTATCACATTAAACGTGCCCTCTAAGTACCTTGGAGCCAAAATAGTTTTTATCAATTCGCCCAGCAGGCTTCACGCAAAGGAGCGGGGAAACAAAATCCAGCTCACCGGATAAGAATCTGCAGCTCGAGTGGAGGAGTGGGGAATTAAACCTGGTTCTCCCAGTCAGAGTCCATTGCTCCAAACTGCTACACCTTGCTGGCTGTCAACACTGTTAATGCTGTGGCAATCCTCCTGCAACAGCTGTCTTATGACAGGCATTTTGCCGCACCATGCCGTGTCAGAATTCTGAATGTGGCCACAGGCTCAAAAAGGTTGGGGACTCCTGGTATATAGAATCCAAGCCCCAGTGTTGGATCCTTTGACCTCAGCAATGTGCTCCGTCCTTATTCCTGCCCCTCTACTGAAGAGTGCTTATAACAGTGACTCCACCAGTATCAGTGGTACCCTGAAATGGGTGGCAGCCACTGCTGGCTCCAGAAGAAGAAGAAGAAGAAGAAGAGTTTGGATTTATATCCCCCCTTTCTCTCCTGCAGGAGACTCAGCTTACAATCTCCTTGCCCTTCCCCCCTCACAACAAACACCCTGTGAGGTAGGTGGGGCTGAGAGAGCTCCGAGAAGCTGTGACTAGCCCAAGGTCACCCAGCTGGCGTGTGTGGGAGTGTACAGGCTAATCTGAATTCCCCAGATAAGCCTCCACAGCTCAGGTGGCAGAGCTGGGAATCAAACCCGATTCCTCCAGATTAGATACACGAGCTCTTAACCTCCTACACCACGATGCTATTTGCATGCGTGATCCTATTTGAATGGGGGAGCTATCTCCCTCCCCTTCTCTCCCATTGCTTAGGGAAACCCATTAACAGGATACGGAAGGGGAGGCGGACCCAAATTCTTTAAAATGGCAGCCCTAGACATTTGAACCAGAAATATTCAAGCACACATCTCTACATCTAGGTAGCTGTTCATGGTTTTCCTGTGTGGCGTTACCTAGCAAAGTTTGTGCCACAAAGTTTATGTTAATACTAGGTGGCATTTTCATATGTTTACTCGCTGTTCCTATATTTGAATAACTTGTTCAGTGCCTGTGTTTTTTGGTGCAAAGTATATCCTTCTGTCTACAAAGGGACTACTTATTGCTTTAGGACCCGTTGCCTCGCAGTGCCAACTGTTTTGATGCTAAAGGGTTATTTTTCCCCCTCTACCCGTGTGTTTTTCGCAGGGGCTGCTCCGGCAGATTCCGGTTGTGGGTTCTGTGCTGAACTGGTTCTCTCCGTTTCACGCTTCAACGAAGGGAAGAACGTTTGACTTAACGGCAGGTAGGTTGGAATTCAACTGCGCTAGTAGGATGGCCAACTCCTGCGCCAGTAGGATGGGTGCGGCAGCGTCGGAGGAGAGATGCATGCTTAGAGAAGTAAAATGCAAGGGCAAAAGGATTCACTTCTGCTCGTCCTGGTCTCTAGGTGTTCCACTGTACCCTGTGTGCAGGCAAACCTGCCTCCAGAAATTTTGCCTGGCACCTGGATTTGACAGCATGTTCTCTTTCTTTGACAGGTTCTCTTGAATCGACTGAGCCCACTTACGTGTCCAAAGTACAGGGGACAGGGGTCACCCCACCTCCAACTCCCACATCCAGCCGGGCAAAGCAAAGGTTCCCTGGTAAATCTTTCCCATCCATCCTGTTTTTGAGAGGTTGCTGACAAGATATGTTTTTTGTGGGTCTTGCTGGGCCAGCTGGACTTAGGGTACCATCTTGCCAACATTAACTGGGTGGTCTTTTCTGCGCTAAAGTACAAAGGCTACTTGTTGTGATCGTTAATTGGATCGACTGGATCCACGTGTTCAGTATGAAAGGTCTTGCTTTTTGAATGAAGGGGAGAGGAAGAAAAAGGGCTACATCTAAGTAAATAGACACCCAAGGCTACTAGTAAGCTGTTTAAAATGTGAAAAAGATCCAAACCTCGAACTGCTAAATAAAAGGTGTCCTTTGTGGGTTTTCTGAGTTGTGTGGCCACAGTCTGCCAGTTTCAGCTCCTAACATCTTGCCCGCAACTATAGCTGGAATCTTTAGAGGCATGTGTGACATGCCTCTGAAATGCCAGCCATAGATGCGGGCAAAACATTACAAGAAGAAGAAGGGTTTGGATTTATATCCCCCCTTTCTCTCCTATAAGGAGACTCAAAGGGGCTTACAGTCTCCTTTCCTTCCCATCCCCACGACAAAGACCCTGTGAAGTGGGTGGGGCTGAGAGAGCTCCGAAGAACTGTGACTAGCCCAAGGTCACCAGCTGGCAGGTGTTGGAGTGCACAAGCTAATCTGGTTCACCCAATAAGCCTTTACAGCTCAAGTGGCTGAGCGGGGAATCAAACCCGTTTCTCCAGATTAGAGTGCACCTGCTCTTAAACACTACACCACTCTGGCTCTAAAACTACCAAACCACAGCTGCACAGCCTGGAACACCCATAACAGCCAGTTGATTCACGGCCATGAAAGCCTTCGACAGTAAAAAGAGATTTGCTTGGGTGTGCATTTTACATTGTGGACTCTTTGATTTCAGGTCAAAAGCTGTTTAAAAGGTCTGCGAGGGGCTCTGATGGGTTCAGTGAGACCAGTTCCGTGAGCCACACTGATGACTTGGTCAGAGAGCCACAACCGGGCGCGTCTCCTGCGGGGCAAGAGAACCATGAGCTGCCGGAAGGGGGCGTGCACCTAGCCGAGGAAGCTGCTGAAAACTCCACAGGGGAAGCGGCCCAGACTCTACGGAACAACGGCACTAAATCAGAAGAACCGGAGAGTCTCAGATAAGGATCCAAGCCCTGGGCATGAGGACTTTGTACAGAAAACACAATGCATTCCCTCTAGAGCAGGGAAATCTCACGACGCATTTAAAAATGTGAAGTGTCACAGTGTGTACGGTAATAACTACTGTTACTTGTGATTTACTGGAGATTTTGCACAGATTTTAGCGGAAGGAGCTCCTCTCCCCTTGGTTTTTCTCTGTCCCCTCACTGTTTGGGTGATGGCCTACGGTAGTTCCCTGCACTGGTCGCAGTGGCTCTTCATCCTACACTTGTCTGTATTTCCAAGATTTAGACTACCGGGCACATCACACCGGCTTCTGACTCGTTACCCTTCCGTACCACGCCGCCTGCAAATGAGAATTCCAGCAGGTCTCCAGGTGATATTTTTGCTGATAGTTTTTTGTTCTAATCTTTTTCCAGCCAAATGATCTGTGGCACTCGGTGCTGTTTTGATTTTTTGTAAAACGAATCCATTGTCTAATTATACGAAACACGCCTATCGGTTGCTCACAGTCTGTTATTAAATTACAACACACATCTCGTCACCTGCTCAGCTTTTAACCTCCCGTTTTGTGTTCCGAGCCCTCGTTGAAGTTGCTGTTCAATATTGTAAATAGGAACCAGATTATTAGTTTGTCGATAGACCCTTATTTGGAGAGACGAACATAAAGCGCAAACTAAATTCAGGTCTTCCGTGTGGTTTCTTTGGTGGGGTTGACTGCATTGAACTCTGGCGCTGAGAGAAAAGTCGGGACCGTGAGGGGGTGAAGTTAAAATTGTGAGTGCAAAAATGTACACGCTTTTACAACTGAAATGGTTTCGGCCGGTAGTTTTGCTGGAAATAAGTACTGACTATAGATGCTTCCCAACTGCTATGGTGGCTTTTGGCAGCCGTGTCTCGGTAGTCAGCCTTGATTACTTCGTATGCAAACAAATTTTGAGAAGCTTTGTTAAGATTCTGTACTTTTCTGATGAAATAAAATCTTTTCTTTTAAAGTGAAAAAAGAAAACAAATCAAATCCTCTACGTTGTTATAGCAATCGCCGGTCGTCAAAGTTGCCGCAAAAGTGGGCAGTTTTGCGTGTGCGCTGAAGGGTGGGGGTGTGGGGAAATATGGCTCTGATGCTCGGTTGAGCATGTGAACATCCAATGCTGGGACTTCTTTCTGTATGAAGATACATTGGCCACCTCTAGAGGCTAGCACCAGAGGTGGGATCCAGCAGGTTCTCACAGGTTCCCGAGAGTAGGTTACTAATTATTTGTGTGTGCCGAGAGGGGGTTACTAATTGGTGATTTTGCCACGTGATTTTTGCCTTAGTTACGCCCCTCCTCCGCTCCTCAGCAGTAGCGTGCAGAATTTGAAGCAGTCTAGCAGGAGGTGCACCAGCGTGCATGGCAACCTGCGCCTGCATGCATTCGTTTCCCGCTCAAGGACTGGCGCAGTGGCTGTGTCCTTGCCCCGCCCCCTGAATGCCTGGCCACGCCCCCGTCGTGCCCCACCCAGCCTCATTGGCGCTACGACACTGTTTGAATCCCACCACCATGGGAACCTGTTAGTAAAATTTTTGGATCCCACCACTGGCTAGCACCCTGATATGGTGGAATCACTAGCCTGTGGAACTGAGACATCCTTCTCTCTCCTTTTGAAAGACATAAATATGAAAAAAAAAACGTAAACTTATCCGTTGTTAATGTACTTCTGATACCTGTGGTATCTGTTGAGGAGAGAGAAAGTCGATGGAGCTTCTTAAGGGGGTCGTGAACAGTCAAAAACAGTTCTGAAGTGGGGGTCGCTCCACTTTGCCCGGCAACTGAATCCTGAAGACGCTCCTGCACAATTTTTAACATGACCTAGGAACCACAACCACCTCCGCCCTTTTCCCAAGCTGGCATTATGCAGTACAGAGCTGATCTTAGCAAAGGTAGAATGTTGTGGAACAAGTTTATGTGCCCTAGAAACCCGATTCAGGGCAAGTTTGCCATGCTCGTAAAGCATAGGATCAGACGCAAACTTTCCACTGTTATGTAGCAGGGGTCACATTCAGAGCACACGGTCACATGTCTCTCCGATGAATCCACAGTGCGCTAATAAAGAAAGAAATAGCTATTCGTTTTACTCGTAAACCATTGGTGTACAAATACAAATTCAGTAAGCCCGCTCTTAGACCAGCAGTGTAAGAAAAATACATAAAATGGAAAGCATTACATAAAATCAAATATTCACTCCCCAGAGCCTTTTGGGGATAGGGTGGTATACCAAATAAAATAAAATAATAATAATAATTGCATTGATCCAAAATGTACATCATACAAAAACAACAATAAATAAGTATAACCCTTTATGATGTATTGTCAAAGGCTTTCACAGCCGGACTCAACTGGTTGTTGTGAGCTTTCCAGGCTGTGTGGCCGTGGTCCTGTAGATCTTGATCCCAACGTTTCGCCTGCATCTGTGGCTGGCATCTTCAGAGGTGTATCACAGAGAGAAGAGTGTCACACAGTGTGTTACTGGACACTGTGTAACACATTTCTCTCTTACACCTCTGAAGATGCTAGCCACGGACGTAGGCAAAATGTTAGGAACAAGATCCTGCCAGACTACGGCTACACAGTCCCAAATCCCACAATAACCAACCCCTCCTGATGTTTGTCGTGAAACTGTTTTTGACATGCATGGGAATCATTGGTATGTATATGAAGGTATGTTTTTGACATGCAAATGAACCACTAATGTGTCTATTGCTCTGCCCCAGGACAATCCTATTCATTTGCCCTTCCCAACTTGTGCCCCAGGACAATCCTATTCATTTGCCCTTCCCAACTTCTGCTTGCAGAACCAAGGTGAAATCAGGCTGTGCGTGATTCAAACCCAGAACTACGCCCCACGGGCAGAAGCACGACCAATAAGCCCGGCCCTAAAGCCTGACAACTTGTTCAAATACTTTCACCCCCCACCCTTTTTTGCAACGGAGCCTTCCCTTGCAGTCCCCTTAATACAAATACACTCAGCGCGCAAAGCCTGCTGGGAGTTGTCGTTCTGGTTGCAGCCGAGCGGGGGGGAGAGACCCAGAGAAGACGGAAGCTGCGTTGTTCCTCCTTCCTCTGCCGCGTCGGCGCTCTGCCTTGTGGGAAATGTAGTCCCTCCAGCCACGGGCCGCCTATGCTTCGGAAGGGACGCCGAGCAGGGCTCCGAACTACCAAGATGGCCGCCGCACCTCCGGGCGGAGACGCGTACGGAGGCCGAGGGGGGCCACACCGCGCGGCGGCGTCGGGCTGGCGGGGCGCACGCGGAGCGGCCGGAGCGAGTGCTGAGTCGGCGCCGGCCCCAAAATGGAGGCCAACGGCAGCGGGAGCAGCAGCGACTCGGCGCCCGACTGCTGGGACCAGGCCGACCCGGAGCCGGGCAGCGGGCCCGTCGAAGAGGCGCCCAGCCCGGCCTCGCTGGACGCCGACGAGCCGCAGGCGTTGGGCGCGGCCTTCAGCCGGCACCTCAGCCTCCACGCCAAGCCCTTCGTGCCCAACGTCCACGCCGCCGAGTTCGTGCCGGCCTTCATGAGGAGCGGCCCGGGCCTACCGCCGCCGCCGCCCTCCACGCCCCCGCCGCCCGCCGTGCCCCAGGGTGAGGCCCCGCAGGGCGATTCCCCGCTGGGAGGGCTGCGTGGAGGAGGGCGGGGAGGAGAAACGCGCCACGTCTGAATGCTCTGACTCGCGTGTCAACAGGCTCTGGTCACCTAGGGCATGGGGGGCGGGTGGCAGAGCTGGGCTGGGAAACTCCTGGAGATGTGGGGATGGGCAGAGACCGGGTACAGGACCCCGCCCTCCAAAGCACCGGTTTCCTACAGGATCCCTGTCGCCTGGAGGTGAGCTGTCACTCCAGGGGATCTCCAGGTCTCACCTGGAGGCTGGCATCCCTGGGAGGGAGGGACCTCAGCCACGTATAATGCCACAGAATCCACCCTCCAAAGCATAGGTGTCAAACTCGGGGCCCTCCAGATGTTATGGACTACAGTTCCCATCAACCCCCTCCAGCATCATGCCCTCCAGATGTTATGGAGGGGATGCTGGCAGGGGATGATGGGAACTGTAGTCCATAACATCTGGAGGGCCGCGAGTTTGACACCTATGCAAAGCATCTGTATTTTCTCCAGGGGGACCTGATCTCCATCATCTGGAGATGAACTGTCATTCCTGGGGGTCCCCAGGTCTCACCTGGAGGATGGCATCCCCACCTGGAGATTGATTTGGGGAGGGCAGGGACCTCAGTGAGGTACGATGCTATACTGCCCGCCCTCAAAAGCATTTATATTTTCTCCAGGGAAATTGATCTCTGTGGTTTGGAGGTGAGGTGTCATTCCAGAGAATCTCAAGATCTCACCTGGAGGCTGGCATCCCTACCTGGATATTTAGGATTGAGTCTGGGGAGGACAGGGAGGGTATAATGCCATGGCCCACTCTCCAGAGCATCCATTTTCTCCAGGGGAGTTAATCTCTGTCGTCTGGAGATGGTCGCTGTACTTCCGGGCGATCCCTAAGTCACACCTGGAAGCTGACCTTTCTTTATCTCACCTGTGTTCAGATGTGTGGTGTGTGTGTGTTTAATTGCCACGTCCGAATGTTTGGGCTTGCCTTTGGCCAGTTTTAAGAGATGGGAAGTGTCATCCCCTGAGCTTAGCGTTAAACTTGTGTTTTGTGTTCCAACATGGCTGATGTTATTAAAAAGGAACTTGCCATGCCCGGATCCAGCACATTCCTTGCTCATGTGCTGTTATTATGGGGGAGGGCTTCCCCTAACACTTGCTCATTTGTACTATTTACATTAGAGCGCTCAGCTCAGAGTTTCAGAGGTATGACCTGACTTCGGGGGGTGGGGTGGGGGGAGCTGGTCAAGTTTTTGTGGATTGCCGGCCTGTCCTGCTCTCTTTATTAGCCTGTATTGAATTTCAACACAGGAAGAGCCCTTCTGGGTCGAGCCAGCGGCCCATCTAGGCTTACGTGTTGCTTTGCACACTGGCCAGCCAGGATCCCTGGAAATTTGACAAGCTCGGTATAAATGCCAAGACCTCCCCTGCTGAAACTGATGAGGACTTACTTCTAAATACACATGGTTAGGATGTTTGGCTGGCAGAGAACTCAGTATATATGTGCATGTTTATTTATTTTCCTGCTGTGCTGGAGAAGCTTAAATTTCACCTGGCTGGAGTCTGAGTTTCCTCTTACCTGGACGGCCCATGCCAACCTGATCTCTTTAGATCTCAGCATCTAAGCAGGGTTGGTTCTGGTTAGTACCTGAATGGGACACAGCTAAGGAGTATCGAGGTTGGAAAAAGCACCTATTAATCCCTTGCCTTGAAAGCCCTTCTGAATTGCAACCTGATAGCACTTTACACATGCTCAGAGTCTGAATTCCTTTTTTAAAAAAAGTAGCAGAGTCCTATCCATGCAGCGGAACTGGCTCTCTAGTTCCTTTGCAATTTTAGGCTTAAAAAATCTCCGTCAAAGACAGGGTGCTACTTTTCCTAAACTTGGAGAAGTGGGAGATGGGAATGAGACAGCTGGTGTGGGGGAGAGATGCAGAGAACAAGAAAAGAAGGTGAGAGAAATGTTGTCCACCTCCCCCCCCTCTCTCTCTCACACACACACACACAGTCCCTGAATTTTGCAGGTAGAGGAGAAGTCTCAGTAGCATTTAATAGCAATGTGTGTTTGATAGCGATGGGGGGGGCAATATAGGTGGGAAGGGAAGGGGCAGGGTAAAGAGAGCGGAATCTGGAAAACAGCTGCTTTGGACGGGCTCCTAGGGAGTGGCAACAGATGCCTCTGGAAATGGAGGCTTTAAATATTTTTGTTCTGGATATCATGGGCAGAGCCACATAAGATATTAGTGCGGGCCGACTGGGATGTGGGTAGACTCAGGAGGGCTGATTGTTGTGAGGTGGCTCAGAAAGTGGTGGATTCCTGGGGCTTACTGAGAAAGGCTGGCGAAAACTTCCCAGGTGCCCTGGCCACCTATCGTGTTTGAAGAAATGGTCAGATTTTATCTCGTGCTTCGTCCGAGGAGCCTGGGGTAGTATATCTCACCAATCCTGTCTCGCTCCTTGAGGTGAAACAAGCCCAGGAAAATAAGGAGAGGTTCAGGTCTCCCATCGAGCTTCTCAACTGAGCAGATATCTGAACTCTGGGCTCTCTGGCCTAAGTCTGGGCATTCTGTCCACTGCAGTTCTTCCTGTTTACATAGAAACCTTCACACCGTGTGCAGGAGCTGTGTGGAAAGCTAACAGGATGTTGTCAGTGCGAGAAGCCAGGGAAATTATGTAATTGAGGTTCTGGACATCTTGCTTCTTTACCTGTGCGCATTCATGCATTGTAAACAGTTGACTGCACTTCTCAGGCATCTCAGTGGGCTTAAGATCGGGCGGGCAGGCGTTTGTTCGATTAACAAGCAGGATTCTAACCAGGTCTCCTAATTTGACACCAAGATGTTTCTGCGGGCTCTGCAGACAGTTCATTTGAAAGCCCTGGTAGAGTGACTGAGCTTTTGAATTTCTTGTAGAGCGCCCTTTTAGCTAGCTGGGTATTTGATTGAACTGGAGCTAATTGGCGACTACATTCATTCTGTCGTTTCCCTTCGGGGTGGAGTGTAAATGCTGTATTCGTACTTAAAATACTATGAAGCGCTTTCTTCTGCCACAACGCAATTGTCTGGTTTTGCTGTAATTTGAGTCTTGGCACTTCCTTAAATGGGTGAATAGACCGGGATGGGCAAGCAAGGTGAATATTTCAAGGTCCTAAAGATGCTTTGGGATATGGAAGCTACGAGTTTGTGTTCCTTATACCTGCCTCAGGTTTTCAACACTTGATGTGAAAACCTTGCTAATAATTGCTGTCCCTTTTACTTCATTGGGGAAGGAGAGAGTCTGTTAACGCTTTCTTACAGAAAAGTCTGAATGGTTTTGCATGAGCTGGCTTGTCTAAGCTTGGAAGATGAGTCTCTAGCCTGGAATGGGTCCTGCACGTCAACTCTGCGCTCTAAACGCAGACGTCGCAGATCGAGATGAAATCGTTCCGCCGTGTTGTAATTGTATCTGAACACATTGGATCACTTGAGTTCAGGCCTCCCTCTCCTTGAGGTGCCTAAAACTCAGATCTTGAAATGCATTTTCCGCCAGACCTTGCTCACGTTGGTAAGCGTGACTGACTTGGCAGTAAACCCCGTCACATTTGGTAGCGTTCACAACAGACTGAATAGCCTGTTCACTGATATTCCCGTGGCAAGTGAGAATTTTACGCAGTTGGCCAAGCAGGGGGAAAAATGAATGCTCTGTTTCGTTGCAGGCTGTTATTGTGGCCCAAATGACTCACCTAAGTATAGACAGGGAATTTGGATGGTTGGTGTCTGTACAGAGGATTCCAGTCTTAAGTTGCCCATGGACCTATTTATTTATTTCAGATATTTCTATGCCACTTCCTCAGAGCCCTGCTCGAGGCAGCTTCCAGTTCCAAACCACAATATTCAGCATAAGCAGCATAAAAAACTATGCCAGTCATTATAAGAGAAGAGTTTTGGATTTATACTCCACCTTTCTCTCCTGTAAGGAGACTCAAGGTGGCTTCCAAACTCCTTTCCCTTCATCTCCCCACAACAGACACCCTATAAGGTAGGTGTGGCTGAGAGAGTTCGGAGAGAACTGTGACTAGCCCAAGGTCACTCAGCAGGAATGTAGCAGTGCGGAAACACATCTGGTTCACCGGATAAGCCTCTGCCACTCAGGAAGAGGAGTGGGGCATCAAACCCTGGTTCTCCAGGTTAGGATCCACCTGCTCTTAACCACTGCACCACGCTGGCCATTCTCCTTTGTGCCACATTGGCCCTCACCTTCTGCTCCTGCTGTTTTTGTGGCATGGGAGAGGAACCTGGGAGGCTGCAGGCCCGAGTTCGAGTCCTGCTCCATGGAGGCTTGGCGGCTGCCTTGGGCCTGCCACAGGTTTTCTCCCTCAGGCTTCCCGCGTGGTCTCCGTCGCTTGGTGGTTCATTGTCAGTAGTAGTCTCTTGGCTGTTGCTCTCAGAGGAGTTTGAGTTGAAGTCACTGAGCCAGCCAGAGGGTGGACGCCGAGCGCTGTGATGGCTGAACTTTTTGAATGTTCTTTTTGCCATCTGTAAAAGCGGCTTTGTTTCCATTGACTGGCTCCAAACTTTTGACAGCTGAAACCTGGTACACCTGTCACGTCCTGTCTCTGGGAAAAGGTTAAAAGCAAAACAACCGTTACCAAAAAACCCAAAAACAAATGCCTGGCATCAATGTTCTTTTGTGTTATCAACCAGCAGACAGGCAGCCAAGCCACACCTCTGATAGAAGCCTGCACGCCAGAACATTTCTTGGACTGGGAAGTACATTCACAGTGGCCGGCAGATGCTACTACACCCGGCAGAATGCGGAAGTGTAGGAATTTTCCCTTCAGACCAGCGTTGTTCAGTCTTTCCAGACCTGTGACCCATTTTTTAAAATTTAACTGCGACTTTCTGTCATCTCTGCCTGCCTGCTTTTTGAAGCTGTCTCTTTCTCCGTTTCTGTGCCGTCTTTTTTCACATTACTCAATATCCTGAAGAAGAGGTGGTCCTGTACTTTGACCCCACTGCAGGTTCTGGACCCAGTGCTTTAAAGAAAAATCGACGGGTTGCAGATCGGATTCCCATCCGCCGATAAGGTGTTCTTTTGCGCACGCTGCCTGCGAGTTTTATTGAGTGGTATTTCGATTACTTGCATGGTCGCTAAATCAGTTTCAGGTATTTAAGCTTCAAGTAATTGATACCAGTAGGTGTTGCGGAAATGTTCTTGCAAGTTGTAGGGCATGTTGAATGGAAATAGTGACCTGGACTTTGGGGGGGGGGGGGGGTTGTTTTTGGCATTCGGGGTGTTTGTTTGGTAATATTGCAAGGACCTTGTGAAATACACACTGTGCGGGTAGTTATTTCTTAGCATTTAACTTGCTACTGCCACCCAAGCCAGCGTGGTGTAGTGGTTAAGAGCAGGTGGATTCTAATCTGGAGAACTGGGTTTGATTCCCCACTCCTCCACCTGAGTGGCAGAGGCTTATCGGGTGAACCAGATGTGTTTCTGCACTCCTACATTCCTGCTGGGTGACCTTGGGCTAGTTACAGTTCTTCGGAACTCTCTCAGCTCCACCTACTTCACTTTAAGGTGTCTGTTGTGAGGAGAGGAAGGGAAAGGAGCTTGTAAGCCACCTTGAGTCTCCTTACAAGACAGAAAGGTGGGATATATATCCAAACTCTTCTTCTACTCTTCTGCTGTTGTCAAATTCTGTTCCTCTCCAATTTATTTATTTTCTTAAAACATGTATTTCCTGCCAAGCCCAGCGACTCAAGGCAACTTATGAAAACAACGACGCTCAGGCAACAAACTATTAAAAACATACAAGGAAAAAGGAAAATATGGCTGCGTCCTCCAAACGCTGCAGAATTACCTCCTGGAAAAAGAACTGCCTTGGGGTTTTTACGGTAGTAGAATGGCATGCGGGGTGTTCTTTAACACTGGAGCCAACATCAAGCAAGATGGGGTCCTTGCTGTGGCCAGACAGTTGGCGTAAGGGGAGATTTCAACCAGAATGTGGTCCTGGGAGTGGGGACAGGGTTCTAAGAAGAAAGGGAGGTTTTTAAAAGCTTGGGACATCACCCCAGGGAAGGCGACTTCATTTGCATCAGTGTGTGTTTGAGATGCAGATTTTGGACCTAAGGGTGAGCCAACTCCCTAGAATTGGGCCTGATTCCCTTTGTCCTGGGAGAGAAACCTGGGATTTTTTATCAGAGCAGGGTCAACAAGTGAAGAAAAGGAGCTGTTTTGGTTCTATAAGACTTGGGATGATGTGGAGTGTTTCCTTTTCTTTTGGTATCCTTGATGAAGATGGGGTGTGTTTGCAGAGTGCTGTTGCTACCAAATGCACAAAACAAAACCGTGTGTGTGTGTGTGTGTGTGTGTGTGGGGGGGGGGGTACGACTTTCTTTTCCCCAGTATTTTGGATATCACTGTTGCAGCAACAGCATAGCAGTCCGGAGAGGGAGATCTTGACTTCCTCGTTCCTTGCCTTCGTGTCCCGAAAATTAAAGGTTTTTCCCTCACCAGTGAGCTTGCTGGAAATGGTGTGTCTCTTACATTGCTCAGTAACCACTGTGTCATAGTTTGCCCAGGTGTTGGTTGGCACGGAGCAGCACCTTGTGTTTTTCTTTATGAAGGGAGGAAATGGGCTCTGAGTCCAAAATTGCACGACCCGTTGATCCACATTTGTCTGTCGCTCCGTTAAAGCACGCCAGCAGCTTGGCAGAGAGCAGAAGCAATGCTCTTCTGCCTTTACTAAGAACTGCATTCCTCACCCGCTGCCCACAGAGGAACAGGCACCTAAATAAATACGTTATCAGGTTGCACTTACCTCGAAGCAGCGTCTGCTTGCCACAGGCAACCGAGCTCAGGTTTAGCAGGCTCCTTGCGTACTGTTGTGCGTGCCAGAGTTTTCCTTTCTTATGCGGAAGAGCGGGCAAGTCCGACAAGTTATTGCTGTGAGGGGCGTCAGAGCTCATGCACAGAGCACATGCAGTAGTCGCATTTGCCACCACAGAATACTTGCGGTTGGGAGTTTGCTGGCTCTTTCCCCGATTCAGCAAAAGTCATCGTTTGAGAGCAGGTGTCATTTTTGTCGAGCCTTTTGAGTCTAAAGATCCCAGATTTGCGATGCTCGCGCTTTCAACTGGGCGTGTCATCCTCGTGCCAATTATTTGTATATCCTGAGCGATCCCAAACAACGCAGAGCACACTCACTAGCTCGTTTCAATGCTCTGCCTAACGCCATGACATTTGGCAGACATAATAATATCCCCTATGAGAATAGGCTATGCCAGTGTAAAACTGAGTGCCTGAGACTGTCCAACATGTACTTTCTGTGATTCTCTTCGCTCCATGTATATCCATCCCTTGATAGAGAGAGGTTAAATATTGACATGTCATCATCTGTTATGAACTTTCTACTTAATGGTTCTTGCGACCTTATCTGTGAAAGTGTTGCGAGCTTTCTGAAGCATTACCTGGCTAAGTGTCATTGTTTTCTACAGAACAGTCATGGTTAATTTATTTATCTACGTGTTTTATATAGAGAGATCTGTAGGTAGATACTTAATGCTTATTTTAATGTATTTCAACGGGTTCAGTTAATGCAGTGGTTCTTAACCTTCCTAATGCCGCAACCCTTTAATACAGTTCCTCATGTGGTGGTGACCCCCAACCCTAACATTTATCCATTTTACAGACAGAGAACACTGATGCAGAGAGTCTTAGGCGACCCCTGTGAAAGGGGTCGCCAAAGGGGTCCCGACCCCCAGGTTGAGAACCACTGAGTTAATGGATAAACGCTCCCCCCCCTTTTTTAATACTGTAATTAATAATGCCAATAAAGGCGTCTGTCTGTCTGCCATGCCACCTCTGGGTTATTTGTGCCCAATGAGATGTTCCATATCCCTCCATCAGAATTGTTGAAAGGATAAGGCGGGGCGTTTAAAGCTGATCAAGGTAGACACAGTTCTGGAAAAGGGTAGTGAGTGTTTCCCCAGGTGTTTTCCACCTCAGATCCAGCGTGGTTAAGACATCGGACTAGGATCTGGAAAAACAGGCTCGGATTGACAAACAGGTTTGTGCCAAGGAAGCCTGCTGGGTGACCTCGGGCCTGTCACTCACTCTCGGCCCTAACCCTGGCCGACTGCCAAGGAATACCAAGGTGGCATGGAGGCAGGCAACGGCAAAGGACTTCCCAGTGTCTCTTGCCCTGAAAACCCTTGGGAGCGGAGAGGGGGGGGGGGCCCTGTAAGTCAGCTGTGACTTGACAGCAAAGAGGAACAAACCCAGCTGAAGAAACCAGAGGCCATCTTTCTGGAGAGTAAGCAGTTTTGGGAAGAGAAGTGCAGCAGGGAAGAGATTGGCTCCTCTTATTCGTGCTGCCTGCTGCACGTTCTTCAGGAAGGAGCTGTAACTCAGGACTAAGACATTTGTTTGGGGCAGGGAAGGTCCCGGATTCAGTTCCCGGCATCTGCAGGTAGAAGGTTCAGGTGGCAGGTGGTAAAGATCTCAATGTGAGACCCTGAAGAATTGCTGAAGAATAGATCATTGCAACCTCTATAGCAGTGGTGGCGAACCTTTGGCACTCCAGATGTTATGGATTACAATTCCCATCAGCCCTTTCCAGCATGGCCAATTGGCCATGCCGGAAGAGGCTGATGGGAATTGTAGTCCATAACATCTGGAGTGCCAAAGGTTCGCCACCACAGCTCTATAGATTTACGGCCTGATGCAGTATAAGGCAGTTTCGGGTCCTGTTCTTTGCACCCTGAAACATGGCCCACGTGAGATTTAGGTGGCTGCCAAACCCTGTTTTGGCCATCACCAAAATACTTTCAAATCTGAAAAAGCAAGAGCCTCGTGTTGAACAAGACCACTTGTTCTTCTTGGTGAACGTGGTCTGTTTTTTAATGCCAAGGGCTGTCCAAGGACCCAGCCCCTTTCCCTCTTAATCGAAGGCGCCGGGGATTGAATTGGCTTTTCTGCCTGCTCTAATGCTGAGTGATGATTGCTTCCCCAATTTGCAGAATTAATCCCAGGAGTCTGGGCGTAGAAACAAGAGTGTTTTAATACAGAATAATGTCAGTCTGTTCACATCTAGGTCAGAAAATGTAGGGCGTACTCTGAATCAAGAGGATGATGATAGCACCGAATTTCTGATGTTACGTAAGTAACCAGAACAAGTAGGGACTAAGAAGAGTCGGACGTAATTGGAGGGTTTGGTTGAGCTGAGCTTGTGGCACGTTTTGAAGTGTTCAGCTGGGTAAGAACGAGAGAGAGTCAGCCGTGACTCACGTCCAAAGAAAGGCTTATGCCAGCGGAAGCCGGCGCAAAACGGGAGCGAAGCTTAAATTGGTCCTGAATTTCCGGAAAGCGAGATACTTTTTTTTATTCATGGAATGAGTTGATGCTCAGAACTGTGGATCAAATGACCAAGGCCGTTCAGAAATGGGTTCAGGTGTTTAACAACTGCTCAAGTAAGTAATTGATGCAGTATTTATTATCGCGGTCAGCGACCAGTGTAATTAAATTCTTGTATTTTATTTCAATACCCGGCGTGCTAGAGCGGAATGTAAAAGGGGGGGGGGGGATTAAGGACAATGCAGAACTGAAATTACTTCCATCTGCGTGAAGGGCTACCAGCAAATTAATTATCCTTGACTTCTCTTGGGTTTTTTAGAAGCTAACTTCTGGAATGAGGAACAGGAAGCATGCGGTCCCCTGTAGTTTGTTTGGATTTCCAGAAATGATTGGGTATACTGCCTTTCAGGCGGCTATTTATTTGCCAAGTGTAGCCATAAATGCATACCCCGTCAGACATCTGGGCGAAATTGCTTTTTGACAGAAGATAAAGAGAGGGGAGAGCGTCTTTGCCTTTTGTCCCGGCTTCGGACACTATCCTTCATCTGCAGCGCGGCGATAGAAGCTTTGCACACCGACATTTGCCATTGGCTGGAGGAAAGGGATTGAAAACAGAATGGAGTGTGACGCTTCAGGAGTCTCCGGGTGTTCCTCCGTGGGCTTGTGTCGCCGTAATAATATGAAACGTCATTTCCCTTGCGGATGATAATTCATGAGGTGGAAGTGACCAAGGAGGATGAGAAGTGGGGAAACTGTAGACCACTCGTGGAGACACTGAGAAAGGGCCGCTGCTGTTTCGTGGTTCTCATCCTTGCAAACATAGCCAAGGAACTGAGGAGGGCGCCCAGCTTATTTGGAGATTTGTCTATCAGGGGTCTGCAACCTGTGGCTCTTCATACTGGCAGGGGCTGATGGGAATTGTAGTCCATGAACATCTGGAGAGCCACAGGTTGCAGACCCTTGGCTCTAGTTAGTTCACCCACCATAAACTAGAACAGGAGTGGATGAAGAGTGGCTCAACCAACCTTCGGGTAGGACTAGATCTCAGTTCCAAAGTGCCTTCCTAGATCAACTTTGGTTTCCAGTCCAGCATGCTGTGGTCAGGACGTTGACTATTGGAACCCTTCAAGAGGGATGAGAAAACTCGACCACCTCTGTTGCTTCTTCCCAGAGTTTTGCGGCAGCCATTTTGTTGCCGAGCCCGCCGTGCCGCTGTCAGAATTCCAGATGTGCCCGCAGGCTCAAAATCTTGTTTGAACCTAGAAGCAAATCTTTCCCCCGTCTCCAGCTTAGTCCCTCTAAATGGGGTGTGTGTGGGGGGAGGGCAGGGGGAAATCTGAGCTATAACGTGGGATATAAATTCTACTAAATAAAAGAAAGTAAGCGGTGAAGGGAAGCGTTCCTTTTGCGTGCTTTTTACCTTGTAAATGACTGTTTTTGGTCTTAAAGCGGCGTGGCAGCTGTGTGTGGCATTGGTTAAAAAGACAAATCTCTTCATTTGTTTTTAAGGGGCATCTGCGGAATCTTCACAAGAGGAGCAGCCTTCGTCTTGTGACGGTAAGGTGTTTTATCGGGGAAAACACGACGCGGCGCTAACTGTGTGAAACGTGCAATCGTTAAACATTCGCTAAACTTGTCCTCTGCTATAAAAGATTTGTTTAATTGGGACAGCTGAATCCCTGTTAAATGTGTAATGTGCTTCTGTTTTTTTCAGGACCGAACACTGCAGTCAGCATGGACGTCTCTGAACCAGTTGGTAAGAGAAATTAGGCGGCGGGCAAGAAATGTGTTTGGATAGCACTGGCCTTGAGTATTATGTGTGTAATTGAAAAGCTTCCTAACTGGGAACTCAGCAGTTTTGTTGTGACAAGGACGGGAGGGTATTTTGCACCCAAATTAAACGGTTCGTAACTTGACACTGAAGAACATGTGCACTAAACTGGACACTGAAGAATATGTGCATTTGTGACCTGTTTCAGAATTCTCAGGAAATTAAAAAAAACCCCAAACCTCTATAAACAACTGTGTGCCCGTTAACAGCTAAGACCCGCTGTTCCCCTCTTAGAGGAGTTTTGGAGGAGTTTTAATGGTCGAACGCCATCTGCATTTTAAATGGTTAAGAAACTTGAGCGCTGCATTTTAATTTGATACCAATATTTATCATTTTATTTTGTTTATCCACTTGTTTGTATTCATGTTGTAAACTGCCCTGAGCCCCTCGGGGGAGGGCGGTATATAAGTGGAATAAATAAATAAATAAATAAATAATTTATAAATTGTTTATGAACAACTACAGCTGTTCAGTTCAGAAACAACTTGACCTTGGAACTTGCTTGCATTTCTCTCTTTTCTGTACGATTCTGAGGTGGTTTTCCGCACATCTTTCCTCCCAGCTGAAAATGCTGCCGAGCTGAAATAGTCTTCTCGTTCCCTTGAACTGTAGTTGGATTGCTGCGCTGCAGAAATAGTATCCCGGTTAGAACACGGCTTTACATTAATGGAGCCTTTCAAGTCAGCGGAACAAAGTCAGGGCTGAAAATGGCAGCATTTCACTTCTTAGAAGTGAAAAACCCTGGTTTCCAAATCCTGATTCTTTTTTTCCTTTTTGGGGGGGAGGGAGAGGTGGTGCTGGCGACCCAAACGGGCTTCTCCCTCCCTTTGAACGATTTGCTTTTTTTAAACCCGGGTTCCAGTAGAAAACGGAGAAACTGAAATGTCCCCGGAAGATTCGTGGGACCACAAAGAAACAGCCCTGGAGCCTGAACTGGGCGGGGGACCTTCCGGAGATGCAGGACCTATTGAGGAGGGTACCCAAGAGATGATGATGATGGAGGAGGAAGAGGAGATGCCCGCACCCAAGTCCATGGTAGCGCCTCCAGGTGCTCCAAAAAAAGAACATGTAAATGTAGTATTTATCGGACACGTAGGTGAGTTGCCGAGAGGGACGGGGGCGGGGTTTTTTTCATCCTCCAAAGATAAGCCTTCTTCAGGGCTTTCCAGGCGTAGCGGTTAGATGTGAGCAGACTAAGGGCTCGGCTTTGTAAGGCACAAGGCGTGGCATATGCAGAACTCAAAAATGTTTAGAGAGAAATCAGGCACGTGCTTCTTCCCCATCAGATTGGGGGGAGGAGGGTTTGAGTGCCCCCCCCCAACTCTAATTTCCTGATCCAAAATAGCCCTGAGAGCCAATGTGGTGTAGTGGTTAAGGGCAGGTGGATTCTAATCTGGAGAACCGGGTTTGATTCCCCACTCCTCCACCTGAGTGGTGGAGGCTTCTCTGGTGAACCAGATGTGTTTCCGCACACCTACATCCCTGCTGGGTGACCTTGAGCTAGTCACAGTTCTTTCTGAACTCTCTCAGCCCCACCTACCTCACAAGGTGTCTGTTGTGGGGAGAGGAAGGGAAAGGACCTTGAGTCTCCTTACAGGAGAGAAAGGTGGGGTATACATCCAAACTCTTCTTCTTCATTATGTACCCCACTGTCTCAAGAAACAGCTGCCTATCTATGAATGTGTGTCTCCACCAACAGAGCAAACCACAGCTTCCTGGGACAGTTTCGTGTCACGAACATGGCACATGAAAGAAGGCTTAAACGCCTCCAATTGAACCTCGTTCCTGACCCCAAATGGGACCGTGTGGACGATTCTGAGCAAAGGGAAAAAGCTAGCCGGGCTTTGTTTTTGGAATCCCCGGGGTGTCTCGTGTAGTTGAGCCCCGATTAACCCAAGTCACAAATGTTCCTTGCCATAGATTGGCAGAGGTCTGGGGAATCCAGTAAGCTCCTTAGCTTCGTAAGTGTTCAAATGAGATGTACTTTTTGCCAGCTGCTGAGCCGGCCAAAAGTTTCCCAATAAGCCTTTTGCCGTGAAGTTTTCTACCTTGGATGGCTGCAAACTGTTTTACTTTTAAAGATCCCCCCCTCCCCCGGTGTTTTTAAGGGACATGCCTTGTGAGCTGCTTTGAGCCGAAGCAGGAAAAGTGGGAGTATATTATGGTGTAGTGGTTAAGAGCAGGGGGATTCTAATCTGGAGAACCGGTTTGATTCCCCACTCCTCCACCTGAGTGGCAGAGGCTTATCTGGTGGACCAGATGTGTTTCCACGCTCCTACATTCCCGCTAGGTGACCTTGGGCTAGTCACAGTTCTGTCAGAGCTCTCTCAGCCCCACCTGCCTCACAAGGTGTCTCTCGTGGGGAGAAGAAGAAAAAGGAGTTTGTAAGCCATTTTGAGTCTCCTTGCAGGAGAGAAAGGTGGGGTATAAATCCAAACTCTTATTTAAAATGCAAAACAAGAAAGGGGTGTGTGTGATAAGGTAGGATTCTCCCAATCACGTTCAGGAGTGGGGTTCCTTCTTCCCAGTATTGACAGGCAATTTGCCAACTGATTGACCGGACTGCCCAGCGACCCTCAGCTGATTGGCACACAGAAGAAGGCCAGCTGAAAGGGTGGAGTGGTCACCGGGCTCAGTGCAATGACATCACTTCCAGGTTTACCTGGAAACACTGGCGTTGCATTGGGAGTTCAGCAGCTTATCCTAAGAACACTTTCATGGGAGTAAGCCCCACTGAATATACCCGAGTAGAAATTTGAGTAGTCCTGCTTGGGATTACTCTCTTAGTGAGTCAGTGTGCCAAGATCCACCCGCATTTCTTAAACTGCTCTCTCTCTGTGTCTGATTGGTTTTCTCCAGATGCTGGCAAATCGACAATTGGAGGACAAATAATGTAAGCAACCCCTTCCTTAAACTATTTATTGTTACAAACGTAAAGAAATCCTTCGGCCTCTAACCAAGTTCTTGATTGCAATAGTTGATACGCTGCATGTAAAGCTTTGGGCCTAAGGCACGCTTCTCCTAGATTTCCAACAGTTCTAGTTCTCTGTCTGTGCAGCAGGGTTCTGGGAACCACAGCACGCCGCAGCGTGAAAGAGGAGGCAGAAAAGTTCTGTCCGCAAGAGTGCTGCTTGGGGTGCTGAGGATCCATCCTCTCGTTTCAACCAGAGTAGGGACTACAGAAATGGTTTTGTTGAAAAAAATGAGGTGGGAAGCATGGCGACGGTTAAAAACCTTTTTGCCAACGGGAATTCTGAAAAGCTTCGCTGGGCGGATGGCTACGGAAGGCCTCCCGTTTCTCATTATTTCTGCTGTTTAGGAGGTGAAAAATATCAACGTATCAGCTCTGTGCTACTTAGCCCCGTAAAGACCCAGGCTCTCAAAAACATGTTTTGTGGGCCATGCTGCGTAGAATTTGTCTTAGTGCTTTTATAATCAGTTGTGTGCTGTTGAAACAACAATGGGCCAGCGTGGCATAGTGGTTGAGAGCAGGTGTACTCTGATCTGGAGAACTGGGTGTGATTCCCCACTCCTCCACATGAGTGGCGAACTCTTATCTGGTGAACTGGATTTGTTTCCCCACTCCTCCTACACCAGGGGTTGGCAACCTTTGCCACCCAAAGAGCCATTTGGACTTGGCAGCAGCAGCCGGGGAGCCTCGCCCCTGCCCTGCGGTGGCGCCCTGCACCTAGCCAGCCCCAGCTCCGCAGCTCCAGCTGCTGCCGACGGCAGAGCACCTCCTCCCCCCCACTTCCAGAACAGGGGGAGGGTGCCTCCTCCTCAGCAGGCTCCTGACCACCTCCTGCCCCCCCCCCCCCGCCAGCTGGCTGGCCAGTCGTCATTCCCCTCCTCCCCGTCACTCACCCTCCCCCCAGGCTCTGAGGTTCGGCTTCTGGCAGCCAGCCTCTATGTGACTTTCTTAAAAGGGCAATTCTCTAAAGATTGCTTTCTTCTTTAAGCAATCTTTTGGGGAATTGCCCCTTTAAGAAAGTCACATAGAGGCTGGCAGCCTGGAGCCAGCCTGGATAAGTCCGGGGTGGCTGCTGAGGAGGCGGGGCTTACTCGTGAGTAAGCGGGGCTCCGGGGGGGGCGCCCGTAGGGTTTTTGGTCCCCGGGCACCATTTGGACCTGGTACGCCTCTGGAAGGGGCAGCCACGGCGGGAGCCACAGTACAAGTGGGAAGGAGCCGCAGGTTGCCAACCCCTGTTCTATACACACAGCCTGCTGAGTGACCTGGGGCTAGTCACAGTTCTCTCCAAACTCTCTCAGCCCCTCCTTCCTCAGAAGGGTCTGTTGTGGAGAGAGGAAGGGAAAGGAGTTTGTAAGCCCCTTTGAGTCTCCTTACAGGAGAGAAAGATGGGATATAAATCCAAACTCTTCTTCGTCTGGCAACAACTGACTCACACATGCTGACTTTCTCTCTCTTCCTGACCACGCCCCTCTTAATTTTTTTGGTAGATAGCCCCTATATTACAAATTAATGCAATGTGTCTCTTTTTTAGGTATTTGACTGGCATGGTTGATAAGAGAACACTCGAAAAATACGAAAGAGAAGCAAAAGAGAAAAACCGAGAAACCTGGTAGGATGCTCAGTTGTTCAAAGGAAGTTCAGGGTCATTCTCGATGTAAAACATGATTCAGTCCCACCAGATGGGGTGCAATCTTGATTTCTGCTGTGTTGATGCAGGTACCTTTCCTGGGCGTTAGACACAAACCAGGAAGAGCGCGACAAAGGCAAAACGGTGGAGGTGGGCCGTGCCTATTTTGAAACGGAGAAGAAACACTTCACGATCCTCGACGCGCCCGGGCACAAGAGCTTTGTCCCAAACATGATTGGCGGCGCTTCTCAAGCCGATTTAGCTGTGCTGGTAAAAAGTCACCGAGTCCTTCTTATTTGGACTGTGTTATTTGCACCTCTCTGTGATGGTCAACTTCCAAGCCATGTATTGCCATCTTTCCTTTCCCTATAAAGCTCAAAGTGGCATACGTGGCCTCCCTTCTGTGCCAATTTTATCCTTGCAATGTGCCTCTGATGTAGGTTTGACCTGTGGCTTGCCTAAAGTTACCCAGCAAACTTCCGTGGAGGAGAGTGAAGGTTTATACCTGCATCTCTGTTCCTGAGTCAGGCACTCTAAACACAGGGGTACGCAACGCGTGACTGGTGTTTGGAACATTCCACCACAGGAGGTGGTGATGGCCACTCACTTGGATAGCTTTCAAAGGGGCTTGGACAGATTTATGGAGGAGAGGTTGATCTACGGCTACCAATCTTGATCCTCCTTGATCTGAGGTTGCAAATGCCTTAGCAGACCAGGGGCTCGGGAGCAGCAGCAGCAGTAGAAGGCCATTGCTTTCACATCCTGCCTCTGAGCTCCCAAAGGCATCTGGTGGGCCACTGCGAGTAGCAGAGTGCTAGACTAGATGGACTCTGGTCTGATCCCCCAGGCTTCTTCTTATGTTCTTAAGGCCATTGCTTTCGCATCCTGCCGGTGAGCTCCCCAAGGCACCTGGTGGGCCACTACGAGTAGCAGAGTGCTGGACTAGATGGACTCTGGTCTGATCCAGCAGGCTCTCTCTTATGTTCTTACCAGTGATAATATGACATTCTGAATGGATGCAGAAAATACAAGAGCCCAAAAGAGCAACGCATATGTGATTGTGACTTAGATCGGATAGAACAGGGGTAGGGAACCTGCGGCTCTCCAGATGTTCAGGAACTACAATTCCCATCAGCCTCTATCAGCATGGCCAATTGGCCATGCTGGTAGGGGCTGATGGGAATTGTAGTTCCTTCCCCCCCCCCACCCCCCCCCCCCCCCCCCCCCCCCCCCCCCCACCCCCCCCCCCCCCCCCCCCCCCCCCCCCCCCCCCCCCCCCCCCCCCCCCCCCCCGCCCCCCACCCCCACCCTCGCCCACCCCCCCCCCGCCCCCCCCCCCCCCCCCCCCCCGCCCCCCGCACCACCCCACCCCCCCCCGTCCCCCCCCCCCCCACCACCCCCCCCCCCCCCCACCCCCCCCCCCCCCCACCCCCCCCCCCCCCCACCCCCCCCCCCCCCCACCCCCCCCCCCCCCCACCCCCCCCCCCCCCCACCCCCCCCCCCCCCCACCCCCCCCCCCCCCCACCCCCCCCCCCCCCCACCCCCCCCCCCCCCCACCCCCCCCCCCCCCCACCCCCCCCCCCCCCCACCCCCCCCCCCCCCCACCCCCCCCCCCCCCCACCCCCCCCCCCCCCCACCCCCCCCCCCCCCCACCCCCCCCCCCCCCCACCCCCCCCCCCCCCCACCCCCCCCCCCCCCCACCCCCCCCCCCCCCCACCCCCCCCCCCCCCCACCCCCCCCCCCCCCCACCCCCCCCCCCCCCCACCCCCCCCCCCCCCCACCCCCCCCCCCCCCCACCCCCCCCCCCCCCCACCCCCCCCCCCCCCCACCCCCCCCCCCCCCCACCCCCCCCCCCCCCCACCCCCCCCCCCCCCCACCCCCCCCCCCCCCCACCCCCCCCCCCCCCCACCCCCCCCCCCCCCCACCCCCCCCCCCCCCCACCCCCCCCCCCCCCCACCCCCCCCCCCCCCCACCCCCCCCCCCCCCCACCCCCCCCCCCCCCCACCCCCCCCCCCCCCCACCCCCCCCCCCCCCCACCCCCCCCCCCCCCCACCCCCCCCCCCCCCCACCCCCCCCCCCCCCCACCCCCCCCCCCCCCCACCCCCCCCCCCCCCCACCCCCCCCCCCCCCCACCCCCCCCCCCCCCCACCCCCCCCCCCCCCCACCCCCCCCCCCCCCCACCCCCCCCCCCCCCCACCCCCCCCCCCCCCCACCCCCCCCCCCCCCCACCCCCCCCCCCCCCCACCCCCCCCCCCCCCCACCCCCCCCCCCCCCCACCCCCCCCCCCCCCCACCCCCCCCCCCCCCCACCCCCCCCCCCCCCCACCCCCCCCCCCCCCCACCCCCCCCCCCCCCCACCCCCCCCCCCCCCCACCCCCCCCCCCCCCCACCCCCCCCCCCCCCCACCCCCCCCCCCCCCCACCCCCCCCCCCCCCCACCCCCCCCCCCCCCCACCCCCCCCCCCCCCCACCCCCCCCCCCCCCCACCCCCCCCCCCCCCCACCCCCCCCCCCCCCCACCCCCCCCCCCCCCCACCCCCCCCCCCCCCCACCCCCCCCCCCCCCCACCCCCCCCCCCCCCCACCCCCCCCCCCCCCCACCCCCCCCCCCCCCCACCCCCCCCCCCCCCCACCCCCCCCCCCCCCCACCCCCCCCCCCCCCCACCCCCCCCCCCCCCCACCCCCCCCCCCCCCCACCCCCCCCCCCCCCCACCCCCCCCCCCCCCCACCCCCCCCCCCCCCCACCCCCCCCCCCCCCCACCCCCCCCCCCCCCCACCCCCCCCCCCCCCCACCCCCCCCCCCCCCCACCCCCCCCCCCCCCCACCCCCCCCCCCCCCCACCCCCCCCCCCCCCCACCCCCCCCCCCCCCCACCCCCCCCCCCCCCCACCCCCCCCCCCCCCCACCCCCCCCCCCCCCCACCCCCCCCCCCCCCCACCCCCCCCCCCCCCCACCCCCCCCCCCCCCCACCCCCCCCCCCCCCCACCCCCCCCCCCCCCCACCCCCCCCCCCCCCCACCCCCCCCCCCCCCCACCCCCCCCCCCCCCCACCCCCCCCCCCCCCCACCCCCCCCCCCCCCCACCCCCCCCCCCCCCCACCCCCCCCCCCCCCCACCCCCCCCCCCCCCCACCCCCCCCCCCCCCCACCCCCCCCCCCCCCCACCCCCCCCCCCCCCCACCCCCCCCCCCCCCCACCCCCCCCCCCCCCCACCCCCCCCCCCCCCCACCCCCCCCCCCCCCCACCCCCCCCCCCCCCCACCCCCCCCCCCCCCCACCCCCCCCCCCCCCCACCCCCCCCCCCCCCCACCCCCCCCCCCCCCCACCCCCCCCCCCCCCCACCCCCCCCCCCCCCCACCCCCCCCCCCCCCCACCCCCCCCCCCCCCCACCCCCCCCCCCCCCCACCCCCCCCCCCCCCCACCCCCCCCCCCCCCCACCCCCCCCCCCCCCCACCCCCCCCCCCCCCCACCCCCCCCCCCCCCCACCCCCCCCCCCCCCCACCCCCCCCCCCCCCCACCCCCCCCCCCCCCCACCCCCCCCCCCCCCCACCCCCCCCCCCCCCCACCCCCCCCCCCCCCCACCCCCCCCCCCCCCCACCCCCCCCCCCCCCCACCCCCCCCCCCCCCCACCCCCCCCCCCCCCCACCCCCCCCCCCCCCCACCCCCCCCCCCCCCCACCCCCCCCCCCCCCCACCCCCCCCCCCCCCCACCCCCCCCCCCCCCCACCCCCCCCCCCCCCCACCCCCCCCCCCCCCCACCCCCCCCCCCCCCCACCCCCCCCCCCCCCCACCCCCCCCCCCCCCCACCCCCCCCCCCCCCCACCCCCCCCCCCCCCCACCCCCCCCCCCCCCCACCCCCCCCCCCCCCCACCCCCCCCCCCCCCCACCCCCCCCCCCCCCCACCCCCCCCCCCCCCCACCCCCCCCCCCCCCCACCCCCCCCCCCCCCCACCCCCCCCCCCCCCCACCCCCCCCCCCCCCCACCCCCCCCCCCCCCCACCCCCCCCCCCCCCCACCCCCCCCCCCCCCCACCCCCCCCCCCCCCCACCCCCCCCCCCCCCCACCCCCCCCCCCCCCCACCCCCCCCCCCCCCCACCCCCCCCCCCCCCCACCCCCCCCCCCCCCCACCCCCCCCCCCCCCCACCCCCCCCCCCCCCCACCCCCCCCCCCCCCCACCCCCCCCCCCCCCCACCCCCCCCCCCCCCCACCCCCCCCCCCCCCCACCCCCCCCCCCCCCCACCCCCCCCCCCCCCCACCCCCCCCCCCCCCCACCCCCCCCCCCCCCCACCCCCCCCCCCCCCCACCCCCCCCCCCCCCCACCCCCCCCCCCCCCCACCCCCCCCCCCCCCCACCCCCCCCCCCCCCCACCCCCCCCCCCCCCCACCCCCCCCCCCCCCCACCCCCCCCCCCCCCCACCCCCCCCCCCCCCCACCCCCCCCCCCCCCCACCCCCCCCCCCCCCCACCCCCCCCCCCCCCCACCCCCCCCCCCCCCCACCCCCCCCCCCCCCCACCCCCCCCCCCCCCCACCCCCCCCCCCCCCCACCCCCCCCCCCCCCCACCCCCCCCCCCCCCCACCCCCCCCCCCCCCCACCCCCCCCCCCCCCCACCCCCCCCCCCCCCCACCCCCCCCCCCCCCCACCCCCCCCCCCCCCCACCCCCCCCCCCCCCCACCCCCCCCCCCCCCCACCCCCCCCCCCCCCCACCCCCCCCCCCCCCCACCCCCCCCCCCCCCCACCCCCCCCCCCCCCCACCCCCCCCCCCCCCCACCCCCCCCCCCCCCCACCCCCCCCCCCCCCCACCCCCCCCCCCCCCCACCCCCCCCCCCCCCCACCCCCCCCCCCCCCCACCCCCCCCCCCCCCCACCCCCCCCCCCCCCCACCCCCCCCCCCCCCCACCCCCCCCCCCCCCCACCCCCCCCCCCCCCCACCCCCCCCCCCCCCCACCCCCCCCCCCCCCCACCCCCCCCCCCCCCCACCCCCCCCCCCCCCCACCCCCCCCCCCCCCCACCCCCCCCCCCCCCCACCCCCCCCCCCCCCCACCCCCCCCCCCCCCCACCCCCCCCCCCCCCCACCCCCCCCCCCCCCCACCCCCCCCCCCCCCCACCCCCCCCCCCCCCCACCCCCCCCCCCCCCCACCCCCCCCCCCCCCCACCCCCCCCCCCCCCCACCCCCCCCCCCCCCCACCCCCCCCCCCCCCCACCCCCCCCCCCCCCCACCCCCCCCCCCCCCCACCCCCCCCCCCCCCCACCCCCCCCCCCCCCCACCCCCCCCCCCCCCCACCCCCCCCCCCCCCCACCCCCCCCCCCCCCCACCCCCCCCCCCCCCCACCCCCCCCCCCCCCCACCCCCCCCCCCCCCCACCCCCCCCCCCCCCCACCCCCCCCCCCCCCCACCCCCCCCCCCCCCCACCCCCCCCCCCCCCCACCCCCCCCCCCCCCCACCCCCCCCCCCCCCCACCCCCCCCCCCCCCCACCCCCCCCCCCCCCCACCCCCCCCCCCCCCCACCCCCCCCCCCCCCCACCCCCCCCCCCCCCCACCCCCCCCCCCCCCCACCCCCCCCCCCCCCCACCCCCCCCCCCCCCCACCCCCCCCCCCCCCCACCCCCCCCCCCCCCCACCCCCCCCCCCCCCCACCCCCCCCCCCCCCCACCCCCCCCCCCCCCCACCCCCCCCCCCCCCCACCCCCCCCCCCCCCCACCCCCCCCCCCCCCCACCCCCCCCCCCCCCCACCCCCCCCCCCCCCCACCCCCCCCCCCCCCCACCCCCCCCCCCCCCCACCCCCCCCCCCCCCCACCCCCCCCCCCCCCCACCCCCCCCCCCCCCCACCCCCCCCCCCCCCCACCCCCCCCCCCCCCCACCCCCCCCCCCCCCCACCCCCCCCCCCCCCCACCCCCCCCCCCCCCCACCCCCCCCCCCCCCCACCCCCCCCCCCCCCCACCCCCCCCCCCCCCCACCCCCCCCCCCCCCCACCCCCCCCCCCCCCCACCCCCCCCCCCCCCCACCCCCCCCCCCCCCCACCCCCCCCCCCCCCCACCCCCCCCCCCCCCCACCCCCCCCCCCCCCCACCCCCCCCCCCCCCCACCCCCCCCCCCCCCCACCCCCCCCCCCCCCCACCCCCCCCCCCCCCCACCCCCCCCCCCCCCCACCCCCCCCCCCCCCCACCCCCCCCCCCCCCCACCCCCCCCCCCCCCCACCCCCCCCCCCCCCCACCCCCCCCCCCCCCCACCCCCCCCCCCCCCCACCCCCCCCCCCCCCCACCCCCCCCCCCCCCCACCCCCCCCCCCCCCCACCCCCCCCCCCCCCCACCCCCCCCCCCCCCCACCCCCCCCCCCCCCCACCCCCCCCCCCCCCCACCCCCCCCCCCCCCCACCCCCCCCCCCCCCCACCCCCCCCCCCCCCCACCCCCCCCCCCCCCCACCCCCCCCCCCCCCCACCCCCCCCCCCCCCCACCCCCCCCCCCCCCCACCCCCCCCCCCCCCCACCCCCCCCCCCCCCCACCCCCCCCCCCCCCCACCCCCCCCCCCCCCCACCCCCCCCCCCCCCCACCCCCCCCCCCCCCCACCCCCCCCCCCCCCCACCCCCCCCCCCCCCCACCCCCCCCCCCCCCCACCCCCCCCCCCCCCCACCCCCCCCCCCCCCCACCCCCCCCCCCCCCCACCCCCCCCCCCCCCCACCCCCCCCCCCCCCCACCCCCCCCCCCCCCCACCCCCCCCCCCCCCCACCCCCCCCCCCCCCCACCCCCCCCCCCCCCCACCCCCCCCCCCCCCCACCCCCCCCCCCCCCCACCCCCCCCCCCCCCCACCCCCCCCCCCCCCCACCCCCCCCCCCCCCCACCCCCCCCCCCCCCCACCCCCCCCCCCCCCCACCCCCCCCCCCCCCCACCCCCCCCCCCCCCCACCCCCCCCCCCCCCCACCCCCCCCCCCCCCCACCCCCCCCCCCCCCCACCCCCCCCCCCCCCCACCCCCCCCCCCCCCCACCCCCCCCCCCCCCCACCCCCCCCCCCCCCCACCCCCCCCCCCCCCCACCCCCCCCCCCCCCCACCCCCCCCCCCCCCCACCCCCCCCCCCCCCCACCCCCCCCCCCCCCCACCCCCCCCCCCCCCCACCCCCCCCCCCCCCCACCCCCCCCCCCCCCCACCCCCCCCCCCCCCCACCCCCCCCCCCCCCCACCCCCCCCCCCCCCCACCCCCCCCCCCCCCCACCCCCCCCCCCCCCCACCCCCCCCCCCCCCCACCCCCCCCCCCCCCCACCCCCCCCCCCCCCCACCCCCCCCCCCCCCCACCCCCCCCCCCCCCCACCCCCCCCCCCCCCCACCCCCCCCCCCCCCCACCCCCCCCCCCCCCCACCCCCCCCCCCCCCCACCCCCCCCCCCCCCCACCCCCCCCCCCCCCCACCCCCCCCCCCCCCCACCCCCCCCCCCCCCCACCCCCCCCCCCCCCCACCCCCCCCCCCCCCCACCCCCCCCCCCCCCCACCCCCCCCCCCCCCCACCCCCCCCCCCCCCCACCCCCCCCCCCCCCCACCCCCCCCCCCCCCCACCCCCCCCCCCCCCCACCCCCCCCCCCCCCCACCCCCCCCCCCCCCCACCCCCCCCCCCCCCCACCCCCCCCCCCCCCCACCCCCCCCCCCCCCCACCCCCCCCCCCCCCCACCCCCCCCCCCCCCCACCCCCCCCCCCCCCCACCCCCCCCCCCCCCCACCCCCCCCCCCCCCCACCCCCCCCCCCCCCCACCCCCCCCCCCCCCCACCCCCCCCCCCCCCCACCCCCCCCCCCCCCCACCCCCCCCCCCCCCCACCCCCCCCCCCCCCCACCCCCCCCCCCCCCCACCCCCCCCCCCCCCCACCCCCCCCCCCCCCCACCCCCCCCCCCCCCCACCCCCCCCCCCCCCCACCCCCCCCCCCCCCCACCCCCCCCCCCCCCCACCCCCCCCCCCCCCCACCCCCCCCCCCCCCCACCCCCCCCCCCCCCCACCCCCCCCCCCCCCCACCCCCCCCCCCCCCCACCCCCCCCCCCCCCCACCCCCCCCCCCCCCCACCCCCCCCCCCCCCCACCCCCCCCCCCCCCCACCCCCCCCCCCCCCCACCCCCCCCCCCCCCCACCCCCCCCCCCCCCCACCCCCCCCCCCCCCCACCCCCCCCCCCCCCCACCCCCCCCCCCCCCCACCCCCCCCCCCCCCCACCCCCCCCCCCCCCCACCCCCCCCCCCCCCCACCCCCCCCCCCCCCCACCCCCCCCCCCCCCCACCCCCCCCCCCCCCCACCCCCCCCCCCCCCCACCCCCCCCCCCCCCCACCCCCCCCCCCCCCCACCCCCCCCCCCCCCCACCCCCCCCCCCCCCCACCCCCCCCCCCCCCCACCCCCCCCCCCCCCCACCCCCCCCCCCCCCCACCCCCCCCCCCCCCCACCCCCCCCCCCCCCCACCCCCCCCCCCCCCCACCCCCCCCCCCCCCCACCCCCCCCCCCCCCCACCCCCCCCCCCCCCCACCCCCCCCCCCCCCCACCCCCCCCCCCCCCCACCCCCCCCCCCCCCCACCCCCCCCCCCCCCCACCCCCCCCCCCCCCCACCCCCCCCCCCCCCCACCCCCCCCCCCCCCCACCCCCCCCCCCCCCCACCCCCCCCCCCCCCCACCCCCCCCCCCCCCCACCCCCCCCCCCCCCCACCCCCCCCCCCCCCCACCCCCCCCCCCCCCCACCCCCCCCCCCCCCCACCCCCCCCCCCCCCCACCCCCCCCCCCCCCCACCCCCCCCCCCCCCCACCCCCCCCCCCCCCCACCCCCCCCCCCCCCCACCCCCCCCCCCCCCCACCCCCCCCCCCCCCCACCCCCCCCCCCCCCCACCCCCCCCCCCCCCCACCCCCCCCCCCCCCCACCCCCCCCCCCCCCCACCCCCCCCCCCCCCCACCCCCCCCCCCCCCCACCCCCCCCCCCCCCCACCCCCCCCCCCCCCCACCCCCCCCCCCCCCCACCCCCCCCCCCCCCCACCCCCCCCCCCCCCCACCCCCCCCCCCCCCCACCCCCCCCCCCCCCCACCCCCCCCCCCCCCCACCCCCCCCCCCCCCCACCCCCCCCCCCCCCCACCCCCCCCCCCCCCCACCCCCCCCCCCCCCCACCCCCCCCCCCCCCCACCCCCCCCCCCCCCCACCCCCCCCCCCCCCCACCCCCCCCCCCCCCCACCCCCCCCCCCCCCCACCCCCCCCCCCCCCCACCCCCCCCCCCCCCCACCCCCCCCCCCCCCCACCCCCCCCCCCCCCCACCCCCCCCCCCCCCCACCCCCCCCCCCCCCCACCCCCCCCCCCCCCCACCCCCCCCCCCCCCCACCCCCCCCCCCCCCCACCCCCCCCCCCCCCCACCCCCCCCCCCCCCCACCCCCCCCCCCCCCCACCCCCCCCCCCCCCCACCCCCCCCCCCCCCCACCCCCCCCCCCCCCCACCCCCCCCCCCCCCCACCCCCCCCCCCCCCCACCCCCCCCCCCCCCCACCCCCCCCCCCCCCCACCCCCCCCCCCCCCCACCCCCCCCCCCCCCCACCCCCCCCCCCCCCCACCCCCCCCCCCCCCCACCCCCCCCCCCCCCCACCCCCCCCCCCCCCCACCCCCCCCCCCCCCCACCCCCCCCCCCCCCCACCCCCCCCCCCCCCCACCCCCCCCCCCCCCCACCCCCCCCCCCCCCCACCCCCCCCCCCCCCCACCCCCCCCCCCCCCCACCCCCCCCCCCCCCCACCCCCCCCCCCCCCCACCCCCCCCCCCCCCCACCCCCCCCCCCCCCCACCCCCCCCCCCCCCCACCCCCCCCCCCCCCCACCCCCCCCCCCCCCCACCCCCCCCCCCCCCCACCCCCCCCCCCCCCCACCCCCCCCCCCCCCCACCCCCCCCCCCCCCCACCCCCCCCCCCCCCCACCCCCCCCCCCCCCCACCCCCCCCCCCCCCCACCCCCCCCCCCCCCCACCCCCCCCCCCCCCCACCCCCCCCCCCCCCCACCCCCCCCCCCCCCCACCCCCCCCCCCCCCCACCCCCCCCCCCCCCCACCCCCCCCCCCCCCCACCCCCCCCCCCCCCCACCCCCCCCCCCCCCCACCCCCCCCCCCCCCCACCCCCCCCCCCCCCCACCCCCCCCCCCCCCCACCCCCCCCCCCCCCCACCCCCCCCCCCCCCCACCCCCCCCCCCCCCCACCCCCCCCCCCCCCCACCCCCCCCCCCCCCCACCCCCCCCCCCCCCCACCCCCCCCCCCCCCCACCCCCCCCCCCCCCCACCCCCCCCCCCCCCCACCCCCCCCCCCCCCCACCCCCCCCCCCCCCCACCCCCCCCCCCCCCCACCCCCCCCCCCCCCCACCCCCCCCCCCCCCCACCCCCCCCCCCCCCCACCCCCCCCCCCCCCCACCCCCCCCCCCCCCCACCCCCCCCCCCCCCCACCCCCCCCCCCCCCCACCCCCCCCCCCCCCCACCCCCCCCCCCCCCCACCCCCCCCCCCCCCCACCCCCCCCCCCCCCCACCCCCCCCCCCCCCCACCCCCCCCCCCCCCCACCCCCCCCCCCCCCCACCCCCCCCCCCCCCCACCCCCCCCCCCCCCCACCCCCCCCCCCCCCCACCCCCCCCCCCCCCCACCCCCCCCCCCCCCCACCCCCCCCCCCCCCCACCCCCCCCCCCCCCCACCCCCCCCCCCCCCCACCCCCCCCCCCCCCCACCCCCCCCCCCCCCCACCCCCCCCCCCCCCCACCCCCCCCCCCCCCCACCCCCCCCCCCCCCCACCCCCCCCCCCCCCCACCCCCCCCCCCCCCCACCCCCCCCCCCCCCCACCCCCCCCCCCCCCCACCCCCCCCCCCCCCCACCCCCCCCCCCCCCCACCCCCCCCCCCCCCCACCCCCCCCCCCCCCCACCCCCCCCCCCCCCCACCCCCCCCCCCCCCCACCCCCCCCCCCCCCCACCCCCCCCCCCCCCCACCCCCCCCCCCCCCCACCCCCCCCCCCCCCCACCCCCCCCCCCCCCCACCCCCCCCCCCCCCCACCCCCCCCCCCCCCCACCCCCCCCCCCCCCCACCCCCCCCCCCCCCCACCCCCCCCCCCCCCCACCCCCCCCCCCCCCCACCCCCCCCCCCCCCCACCCCCCCCCCCCCCCACCCCCCCCCCCCCCCACCCCCCCCCCCCCCCACCCCCCCCCCCCCCCACCCCCCCCCCCCCCCACCCCCCCCCCCCCCCACCCCCCCCCCCCCCCACCCCACAGGGGCTGATGGGAATTGTAGTCCATAACATCTGGAGTGCCAAAGGTTCGCCACCGTCTTGTGTGGTGACAGTTTGAAGGAACAAAGGGTGGCAAACTCGGGCTTAGCCGTAGGCTGGGTGTGGATTATGGACCCTTGCTGCACAAAAACGGGGCGAGAGGTTCGCAGATACTCAAAGAAGTGCCGAGCGAACGGCCGTCTCCACCGGTAGATTCTGTCAGGAGGCTGATTTCTGACATGGTTCCAAACGCTTCTTGCCCCACCAAAACAATTTTTGCTGTTTTTGTATGTACAACATAGTAATGTACCTTTTCCCGCCTGTAATGCCGCAGTCTCCGGACTGTCCCATTTCACAAAAACGACCCTTTGAGATTAAAAAAAAAAAAAGAAGAAGATGTTTGCCCTTTTTGTTTCTTTGTAACTGTGGAACTCTCCTCCGTGTCACATTTAAGGCTACGTTGTACAGATGGAGCAAAAGTCTGATTGTCCTTCAATTTCATATGACTATACTTGTAGCTACCGTAATGCATGGAAATTTAAATAAATTTTATTATGTCTGCAAATTTCCTGAGCTGTTATTCTCCTACCGCCCCTTCCCCTCTTGGGGTTTTGAGGGAATTGATAGCGGGTGCCATCTTGTGTGACTGTTAATTTAATAATGCTGTATTTTAATGGGGTGGGGTTTATTTTTATTAGAGCCGTACTAATTTATATTTACTGGATTTTAACCTGACATTGGGCTCTATTTATACGTAGTTCACCGCCCTGAGCCCTTCGGGGGAGGGCGGTCTGTAAACCCAATAAATAATAATAATAATAATTATTATCTTTCTGGGAGTCTGAACGCATGTTAAAATAAACTTACAAGCCAAGGTAAAAGATCTTAGGTCATCCAGCAAGTTAAGTATGAATTTCATGGTGGTCCAGTTCCCTCTTTTTATGATTTTCGGAGAATGTTCTTTTTTAAAAATAACTTCAGCTAGCTTCTTCACTTCCTGATGCAGTAAATGAATATGCTTTAAGATGGAACACGCCACTGATAAACAAACCGGATTATTCTCTCGAGTATAGAAATAAAAAAAAATAGACGAGCTGTTCCACCAGATTATGACGTTCAGTTATCTCTGCAGAACTAAATTCTGGGGATCGTCACAATGGGATTGAAAACAGGTTTTATTCATGAGCAGTTGGTTCTAGCCATCTAGTCATTACTTGCAAGACATATTTACTAGTTCAAGAGCTCTACCAAGTACCTCATTAGGTTGCAAGAATCTATTCAAATACACTGAATTGCCGGTACCTGTTCACTGCAGCATCGGGAGCTTTAGAAGAAGAAGAAGAAGAGTTTGGATTTATATCCCCCTTTCTCTCCTGTAGGAGACTCAAAGGGGCTGACAATCTCCTTGCCCTTCCCCCCCTCACAACAAACACCCTGTGAGGTAGGTGGGGCTGAGAGAGCTCCGAGAAGCTGTGACTAGCCCAAGGTCACCCAGCTGGCGTGTGTGGGAGTGCACAGGCGAATCTGAATTCCCCAGATAAGCCTCCGCAGCTCAGGCGGCAGAGCTAGGAATCAAACCCGGTTCCTCCAGATTAGAAACACGAGCTCTTTACCTCCTACGCCACTGCTGGTTGCAGTTTGCGGAACAAGATTAAGGCCGGCCAGTCCAAATTCTGGTGGTTTCGCTTTCCCCATCCCCATTTTGAAATTCTGACGGGCACAAATGGCTGCCACAAAACAGCTGCTACTGGAGGCAGAGCCAGTCACTGACTGTCTGCTGCAGCCACACAACGCATTCAGCACTGGGGTGGCAGCTGCTGGCAAAACAATGTGTTTAAAAATCTGCACAGTGTCTCCAATGGCCAAGCAGGAGGCTTGCTGGGCAAAAGGCCCACTACCCACCTCGCCACTCACGACACCCAGATGCGGGATTCTACGGCGCCCGCAGGTGCTACATTGGGGACCTCCTGAACATGCAGTGAATTAGCAAGTCCTTGCTAATCAGTCTTTCATATCTGTCTTGGCTCCTGCATTCCAGCCCACCTGCTCTTCATTTCACTTCCAGAGTGTAGATTGTTATGACTGCACAGTGCTGGGGAGGGGGGGGGGGGTATGATGGAATAGTGTCAATCCCCTTTCATTAATTTATTCTGGGACTTCCCACATGCAAAGGGGATGCTGCACTATGGGGCCACTGTCCCCCTTCACTGATCTGAACAGGCTAATGTGCTCCGGGGGGCTTACTTCCGAGTAAACCCTCCTACTGCTTCCAAGCACGCCTAGCCAGCAGGACTGCCTTCTCACCTCCTGCCGGCAGAGGTCGCTGTGGCCACTGTCAATCGCAGCTTTAGTTCAACGAGGCGCGCAAGCGCAGTGAGCGAGGAGCGCTAAGACCGTAGAACGGGGAGGGGGGGAGCGAAGCTTGGCTTCTGTCAACGTCATCAAAGCGCGACGCGCATCACTTGAGGACGCGTGCAAGGCGAAAGGGAAGCATGGCTGCGCCTGATACAGCGCTGGCTCTGGATGGTGGGCAGGTAAGAGAGTAATTTTAATGGTGGTGCTGTTGGTTTCAATGCCCGTTTAAAAGTGCCAGGGATTCCATTGATGTGGCAAATATTGTGTGATTTTTTTAAAATGGTGTGTGAAGGGTCATCAAGTCACTTCTGATTCACTTCCTGTGAATCGCTATCCTCCAAAACGTATCATTAACAGCCTCGCTCAGGTCTTCCTCCAGGTAGTCAGTCCAGCTCATGTTAAATCTTCCTTTTTTCCTGCTGCTTTCAACTTTTCTTACTATTATTGTCTTTTCCAGTGACTCTTGATTTCTCATGATGTGTCCAAAGTAGAATAGCCAGTCATTTTAGCTTCTGGGGACAGATCAGGCTTGATTTGATCTAGAACCCGCTGAATTGTCATCTTGACCGTTCATGCTATCTGTAAAACTCTCTTCCAACGCATTTGCGAGGAATCCACTTTCTTCCTGTCAAGTTTTTTCACTGTCTGATGTTCAGACCCATGCATAGTAATGGAGAACACTGTGGGATGAGTTAACTTGATCTTGGTCGTCAGCAGCACCGCCTTACAAATCTTTTCTAGCTCTTTTATGGCTGCCCTTCCCAGTCTCAATCTCCTTCTGATTACTTGGTTGCAGTTTCTGTTGGTTGATGATGGACCCAAGGCATACAAAAATCTTGAACCATTTCAATTTCCTCACTAGTTGGGGAGGTTTAAAAAATATTGCTGCCAATCTAATTTATAATCATAGAGTTGGAAAAGACCCCAAGGGCCATCAAGTCCAACCCCCTGCAGTGCAGGAACACACAATCAAAGCACTCCTGGCAGATGGCTGTCCAGCCTCTCTTTAGAAACCTCCAAAGGAGGAGACTCCACCCCACTCTGAGGTAGTGCATTCCACTGTCAAACAGCCCCTGCTGTCAGGAAGTTTTTCCTGATGTTTAGGTGGAATCTCTTTTCCTTCCCCATCAACCCATTTTTCCTGGTCCTAGTCTCTGGAGCAGCAGAAAACAAGCTTGCTCCCTCACCAACATGACATCCCTTCTGATATCTAGGCATGGCTATCATGTTACCTCTGTAGCTTCACCAGACTAAACATACTCAGCTCCCTAAGTCTGTCATCATAGGGCATGGATTCCAGATCTTTTACCATTTTGGTTGCCCTCCTCTGGACCCATTCCAGCTTGTCAATATCCTTCTTGAATTGCGGTGTCCAGAATTGTACACAGTATTCCAGGGTGAGGTCTAACCATTGCAGAATAGAGAGGTACAATTACATCTTTCGATCTAGACACTAAACTCCTATTGATACAGCCCAGAATCGCAACTTAGCTTTCTGAGATTTTGGAGAAACAAATGTGGCATTAATAATTTGATTGTGTCTTTGCTCTTTCAGGTTAAAAAGGCTTCTCAAGCCCTTCTCGCTTACAACAAGACCAAGCAGAAAAAGGCTGAGAAACGGCTGCTGAATGAAGACTTGAGTGTTTTTCTGATGGTCACAGTATGGAAAATCCCACCACGTGAACAAATAGTCAAAATGTAAGGAAGAGTATGGGAGAGGGATGCATCTTTTTTTAAAAATACCTTTTATTTTATCAACAAAGAATTACAGGAAAGGAAAATAAAGTTAATAGAAAAAAATAAGTACACATGGACAATCGTAGAGGTAAAGAAAAGGGAAAAATAAAGATGACCAGGAAAGACTAACAAGGAAAAAAACAAAGAGAAGGGGAAGGGTGTTTTTGAGAGCACAACAGCTCACTCAGATTGCTGGCTCTGGATTTTCTCAGAATCTAAAATCCAGACCCTTCTAGTCCACCTGTCAGATTTAAGATCTCCAATATCTGGGGAGGCGAGAGCTAAGAACTTGCTCTAGAACTGGCAAAATACCCCCTATCAGCAGCGTGTAGTCTGGGAGCACTCGGAGGCTGAACCAGACCGAAATGCCACTCCGCCAGAACTTCTGGAGGGGGTCTATCTTGAGCGTGCAACTACTCCGCATGCAAAAGGTCCCAGGTTCAATTCCGGGCATTTCTAGCTCAGGGACCAAATGTGCTAGGAGCGGCACCCCAAACTGGTGCAGGAGAATGCGACAAGGGTGGATTCACAGGTACCAGTCACCAACAAGTTTAAGGAAAATCTTTCAGATTCTGGCATTTCTGCTAATGCTTGGCACTCTCACACACACCCTTTTTGTTTGCCAGCACACTCAGGCCCCTTCTGCACACGCAAAATAATGCGTTTTCAAACCACTTTCACAACTGTTTGCAAGTGGATTTTGCCATTCCGCACAGCTTCAAAGAGCACTGAAAGCAGTTGAAAGTGCATTATTCTGCATGTGCGGAATGAGCCTCAGTTCAGAACAGTTGGCTGTCCCTGTCCTGTACACAATTTAAACCTTCTCTGTCTCTTTGTTTTACAGACCACTCCCTCATGGTATTCTGCCTGAAACATCTGAGGTTTGCCTGTTTAGCAAGGATGAGCCGGGCTTAACAGCTGAGCAGACGGAGAACTTGTACAGGAAGCTCTTGAGTCAGAATGGGGTCACAAGCGTCACCGAGGTATCGAGGACTCTCAGCTTCTCCAAAAGATAACCCCTCCCTCTTTTTCTTCGCGTTCTGTATGTTTTGAAAAGGAGCAAAGGACGCGAAGCCCACAATGGACCAGTCTAGGAAAAGTCTTTGCTTGTTTTTTAATATGGAAGGGATTGTGTGTTTTTGTCCCCTGATGATACTGTCGTGTTTTCAAGGCAAGAAATGTTCTGAGGGGGTTTGCTTCGCTTGCCACCACCCTGGTCTTCCTGGGAGGTTTTCTATCCAAACATTTGCCAGGTTGAAGCTGAGAGAGTGTGGGACTGACCCACGGTCACTCAATGAGTTTTCATGGCATAAATGGGAATTCCCAAATTGACTATTGCTCAGAGACAAGTCCAACTCTGACTCTCAGGGGTGGGGACGGGGAGGGCTAAGTGGACTAATTTGGCCAGTTTGGACTCATGGGCTGCCAGTTCATAACCATCCCTGCTAGTTGTTTTGCAGTGCAGAAAGTGGAAAAAACACATCATTCTTGCCTCATAAATGCTGTGAGGTCATTTGCTGGTTCAATCTCTCTCTCTCAGAGCCAGTGTGGTATAGTTAAGGGCAGGTGGACTTTAATCTGGAGAACTGGGTTTGATTCCCCACTCCTCCACTTGAGTGGCTGACTATTATCTGGTGAACTGGACTTGTTTCCCCACTCCTCCACATGAAGCCTGCTGGGTGACCTCTGGCCAGTCACAGTTCTCTCTGAACTCTCTCAGCCTCACGTACCTCACAAAGTGTCTGTTTTGAGGAAAGGAAGGGAAAGGAGTTTGTCAGCCCTTTTGAGTCTCCTTACAGGAGAGAAAAGGGGGTATAAATCCAAACTCCTGTTCTTCAGTGAACTTTGGGCAGATTTGTATGCTTGGGAAAATAGCGCCTGTTGAATTCTCGCGTGGTAACTTGAGCAGTTTATTTGAAGCCCAGAGTGTTTGGTTTTCCGGTTCTCTTTCCCTTACCCCCAAAACTTGTTTGATTAATTATGAGGATCAGTATTGCAAAAGTATTGCAGAGCCGTTTGGGGGTTGGGCGGTATATAAGTTTGAAAATAAACAAACAAACAAACAAACGCGAACCCTCTTATTTTCCGTTTTCAAAGGTCATTTCTTACAAAACCCTGAAAAAAGAATACAAGCCCTTTGAAGCAAAGCGTCGGCTTCTGGGTAGATTTTCTCTCTTTCTGTCCGATGACCGCATTAGAAGGCTTTTACCATCTCATATTGGGAAACACTTTTATAAGAGTAAAAAGTAAGTGTTGTCGCTTTTGTGTGATCTGCCGTACAGGAGCCTCTTTGGTAAATGAACTGCTTATTATTGTTGTCTTCTGTGTTTAAAATCACAGGGTTCCTCTCTCTGTGAACATGAAAGCAAAGAATCTGGCCTGGGAAATAAACAGGCTTATTCAGGGAACCACTCTTCCAATCACCAACAAAGGATGCTGCTAGTGAGTATTGAATTTTTTCTTTATGCACAATATAGTAGTGAATATGTGGGCTAAAGACTTGACATGGTTCTGTGTCTTTGTCCAAGGACACAGGTGAACTTCTCTTCAGTGCTGAAAGAGAGAAATGAACTTAGTGGTTACAGCTTTTTTGAGCTTGTGGGCACATTTGTAATTTGGGCACAGTATAGTGGGCACAGCAACAAACCAATTGTCCCAAAATGACTGCCACAGGAGGTAGAGCTAGCCACAAAATTATTGCCTTTACTTAACTTTGGTAACACAGTGTCGATCCAGCGTGGCGTAGTGGTAAAGAGCAGGTGTACTCTAATCTGGAGGAACCGGGTTTGATTCCCCGCTCTGCCGCCTGAGCTGTGGAGGCTGATCTGGGGAATTCAGATTAGCCTGTACACTCCAACACACGCCAGCTGGGTGACCTTGGGCTAGTCACAGTTCTTTGCAGCTCTCTCAGCCCCACCCACCTCACAGAGTGTTTGTTGTGAGGGAGGAAGGGAAGGGAGATTGTAAGCCCCTTTGAGTCTCCTTACAGGAGGGAAAGAGGGGATATAAATCCAAACTCTTCTTCCTCTTCTTCTTCATCCTTGTGCTGGGGTGGTAGCTGCTGCCGGAGCAACGTTTTAAAAAAATTGAACAGCCAATCAGAAGCCTTGCTGGGCACAAACCCTGCCTGGTCCCACCCGCTTCCTAAAAACCTTTGGCGAGAACCAGAAAAGGGGTCAGCAGGTGCCCTCACACCCCACGGGCAGCATGTTGGGAACCCCTGTCCTAGTGGATCCAGGTTGTTGGATCAAACAGGCAGCAGAGTTGAGGTTGCCAAATGATGACTCAGTCCTTAAGCCCTTCGGCGTTGCCTTCCAGTGCAGCACGTGTTGGACATACTGGAATGAGCGCAGAGGAGATAGCGGAGAACGTTGTTGCCGTCTGGACAGTGCTTGCTGCTAAAGCTCCAAAGGTAACGCCTGAGCAGAGGGTGGGGTGGGGTGGGTTGCGCTCCTTTGCGAAGGAACACACCCCGCCGACCTCTGGGGGGTTTTCTTACGAATGGGTTGTGCATCTGAAAGTGGTCCCGTGAAGTATTCCCAGCCTGTTTCACCTTCTCTCCCTGCAGATCTCTCAGAGCATTAAAATGCTTCACCTCAAGACCGACAAATCTATTGCTCTTCCCATCTTTAACTCCATTCATCCAGGTGTGAAAGACGTCCAGAAGCAAACGGGTTCTAAACAGCAGAAGGTACGAGGCTACCCTGAGTATAGCAAGGAGCTTTTTTTCCTTTTTTTCTTTTTGCACGGTGCTTCTGGATCATGAACTCTTAGCACTTATTCCCGTACACTTAATCGTCAGAGTTTTTCCGACACGTATTTGGCTGTATCCGCTTGTGAGGTTTGGCTGTGGATGCTGTGCGGAATTAGCAGTGCAGGCAATAACGGGTCTTACAAAGCAATTCTTCAATAAGGCTGATTCCGCATGGGCCAAAAACAGCGGTGTGAAAACAGTATAATCCCTTTTACACCGTTTTAAACCCTTTTACACCATTTTCACGCCCTTTTCACACTGCTGTTTTTGGCCCATGCAGAATCAGCCAAAGATTCTCTAAGGCTAAAAGAGAATTGGAAGTGACGGGGAAGGCAGGCACTAGGGCCTGGCGTAACTTTTGAACACAGGGAAGGTCCAGGAAGACGTGGCGGATTTATTCTCACTTCTCCTTGGATCTTTAGGATAAACAGGGTATATATTTAAAATAGGAAGATATCCTTTTAAAATGGAAAAACAACAGGGAACCAAGCTAGGATTCAACAATTGCAGTCTGAACAGATTGCACACTGTATGGGCAAATCAGTACTTGGTCTTATCAGTCCTTTAGTAGTGGTTTAGCTAAGTGGCTCTAGGCATTTTCTGCCTCAAGTCATGTCTTGCCACTGTTTCGTAGATGAGTGACTTTTTGATAAGTGACTGCCATCTCAACCCACTTTCTTACTCTGTTTTTTAAGAAAAATAAGGAGAAGAAACAGAATCGGCAGAAGCAAAATGAAGGGCTGAGTCCAGGGAAATCCACAGAGACTCTTGAAGGCGTCCCTGTCCCTGGAAGTCTGGAAAAGGAGAAAGAGGAGAAGGACAAAATCTCAGATGTTGTGGAATCGGAAGACGATGAAGGAATTCCACTGCTGGTTCCGATTGAAACAGCAGCCGGCAAGCCAAAAGATAAGGTGACGCTCCATTCTGCTGAACCTTCCTTTGAAAACTTGGATTATGATGCTTAACACCCTGACTACACTAGTGTGTTCACTGAAACAGTGTGACCCGCCAAAAACTCTGCATGGCTTTGATTTTGGCCTTTTCTCAGTTCTTCTGCCTGTTCTCAGTTGACTCTGGTCTTTTGCTTGGAGCATGATTGGGCATATGAAGGCCCTTCTAGGAATTCACATGTCTCGCCCAGCCTGTCGCTGGGGTGGTTTGGGGCTTGATGGTAGTGGAGAAAGTTACCTTCTTTTCAGACCACTGAGAACTGAGCTTCCTAGTTGGTTTCAGTTTTTCTTTGTGGGTTCCTCTGCTCTGGCTTTGACAAACAGGAGCCAGTGTGGTGTAGTGGTTAAGATCAGGTGAATTCTAATCTGGAGAATCGGGTTTGATTCCCCACTCCTCCACCTGAGTGGCAGAGGCTTATCTGGTCAACCAGATGTGTTTCTGCACTCCTACATTCCTGCTGGGTGACCTGGGGCTAGTCATAGTTCTTCAGAGCTCTCTCAGCCCCACCTACCTCACAAGGTGTCCCAAGGGAGATGAAGGGAAAGGAGAGAAAGGTGGGGTATAAATCCAATCTTTTCTTCTTCTTCTAATCTGCTGAACCAGGTTTGATTCCCCACTCCCACACCTGAAGCCTACTGGGTGATCTTGGTCTGGTCACAGCTCTTTGGAACTCTCTCAGTCCCACCTACCTCATAAATTGTCTGTTGAGGGGAGAGGAAGGGAAAGGAGCTTGTAGGCCACCTTGAGTCTCCTTACAGGAGAGAAAGGTGGGCTATAAATCCAAACTCTTCTTCTTCTATCTGTACATAGCAGAGTGGATAAAACGAGGTAAGAAGGGAGTTTAGCACGTGTATTGAGAAGCTAAAGACAGTCTCATTGGCCTTTGCAAAAGTGACATCTGGTTTGGTTGGTAAACAAGGGAGCCTTGTTGGAATAGTGGCTGCCATTAGGAATATATAGTAAGCTACAATAGTATGCTTTTTTGTTTGTTTTGGAGAGGGAAAGGGACTTTTTGCAAAGTTGGTTCAAGAACTGAAGAGAGGCTAAAGAATTGGGGAGCAGCACCCTCAAATAGGCATAGGATGTTTTTATCATTGGTTTCTTTTTCTTCAAACAACATCTCCTCTTAATTTTTCTCCAAAATACAGGTGGCAGAGCTTAGTCCTTCTGCAGGGAAAGAGGCAGAGATGGACCCCAAAGCCTACCTCCCTGGCAAGAGAAAACCCTCCTTGTCTTCTGTAACAGGACTGGAAACTCCTACAGGTGGGTCAAGCCCGAAGACCCTGAAACGTCTCAAAAAGGAGGCCAAGCCCCCAAAACAAGAGTTCCCGGAACAGGAGTTGGCAAAGACCCCCCTTAAGTCAAAATGGAAGTCTTTAGTGACCCCCAAGAGGGAGAAAGCAGTCGGGTCTGCCCAGAAGGCTCCCAGAACGCCAAAACAGGCGATTGGGAACAAGAAATTGAAACGCTCAGTGTGAGCCGTGTTGCGTCGTAGAATTGTGAGCTTTTTAAACAACGTTTTGCAAAGATGTCTTGAGTTGTGTTTCAACTAAACCTTACAGTTTTGCAAAGAAGATGTCTTGAGTTGTGTTTCTCCTTTTTACAGCTTGAATCTTTTAAATGGATAATTTAGTGGGGCCGAAGGACAGGGCCTCTTTATTATACTCTATAAAGCAGGACATTATCTTCAACACGTGGGTCAGGCCATAGCTTTTTTCTGCAGCTTAATTCTCCTTGGAGCCCATCAGAACGAATGCTACAGACCTACAGTGACATGTTTGCCCAGGGGGGCCCAAAACCGCTTGTCTTGTGACTGGCAAAATTCTCAGACAGGTCCAGTGGGTAGCGCTGGCAGTCTGCAGCAGAACAATTAGATTTAAGTCCAGTAGCACCTTAAGAGACCTGAGGTTCTGGGTATACATTTTTGAGAGCCAAAGATTCTTTCATCAGATGAAGTAAAAAGTGCATGTATTGCCCATTCCGAGGGTTGGCCACTCCAGGTTGGAAAATGCCTGGATATTTGGGGGTGGAGCTTCAAGAGGGAGGGGCCTCAACAGGACATGATGTCATGAATTCCACCTTCCTTTTAGTCAATTGGTTTTAACATAATTTGTATTTTACCACTCTTAATATGCCATTAAAGGTTTTGTATTTGTATTTTTGAATTCCACCTTCCAAAGTGGCCATTTTCTCCAGTTGATCTCTTTTTAAAAAAACAAAACATTTTTTAATATACACTTTAAAAAGATTGTTATAGGTACCGTGTTTCCCCGAAAATAAGACAGCGTCTTATATTAATTTTTGCTCCCAAAGATGCGCTATGTCTTATTTTCAAGGGATGTCTTATTTTTCTGTGTTCTGTTTGGCGGACATGCTTCCAAACAAAAACTTTGCTACGTCTTACTTTTGGGGGATGCCTTATATTTCGCACTTCAGCAAAACCTCTACTACGTCTTATTTTCTGGGGATGTCTTATATTCGGGGAAACAGGGTAGGAATGACCAGAACAGAAAAAAAAGAAAATGGGATCTAAGAGAACGAAATTCCAAAGGCTAAGAGAGGAAGCATAATTGTACTAGACATATAGTGTTATATAGACATGAAAAACAATTATGGTTATTCTTGGATGATCAAATATAGGATCCGATAAATGAAGGAGTGGTATAAGCCAAACACTTTTTAATTTTGGTGGTGTTTGTAGAAGGGCTGTTACTTTTTGGGACCGCACTATTTCACATCCTTTACTTCCTACATCCTTTGGAAAATATCCTAGATTGTGGCATGTCTTTGACAAAAGTACTCACTACTCAACATGAGCCAGCGTGGTGTAGTGGTTAAGTGCAGGTGCACTCTAATCTGGAGAACCGGTTTGATTCTGCACTCTGCCACTTGAGCTGTGGAGACTGATCTGGTGAACCAGATTAGCTTGCTGGGTGACTTTGGGCTAGTCACAGTTCTTTGGAGCTCTCTCAGGCTCACCTACCTCACCAGGGTGTTTGTTGTGCGGGGGGAGGGAAACAAGTTACACCCTTTGAGTCTCCTTACAGGAGAGGTGGGGGGGGGGGGGGATAAATCCAATTCTTCATCATCATCTATTGTTGATACCCCAAGCTTCCACACAGGGGCAAATTCTGAGACTGTTCTGTTTCAAGAGTCAAGGGTCATATTATAGCAAGCTGTTTATGCTCACAGCAATTGGACTCCTAGTATTTCCGGGTCGTATTGCCTTCTCTGCCTTGTATTTCACCCAAGCTGAAGATGTTCTATGTTCCTTGAGGCTCATCTTCCTTATTATGGGATTGGTGAAGCTACCCATTGTTGAACAAGCCATTAGATATGATGGGGTTTTAAATGATGGGGGTTCGTGGAAAAGTGCTGCATGACCCAGGGCCTAGTAACTGTGATTTATGTGGGCCACTGTTTGGAACTTCTCAATTTAACTTCGGTTCTTCACACCCTAACATACTTGTGCATTAAATATGTTTCCCCCTGTGGGCGGAGGGGATTTTTGCAACCCCTTGTTCCAAAATACACCTCCCTGGATCGATCAATCAATCAAGCTTATCTGCGGGTTCAGGGCAAGAATGGTGGCTCTACCAGTGCTGTGAAAGGAAGATGGAAATCCAGGATATCCTCTAGACACCTTTGAGAGGCTTATTTAAGGAAGTGGGGGAAATACACATGTACACAAGCAGAGAATGGAGCTGTTTTCTCAGATGTAAGGTAAGGAGAGCCTTTTGAGGAAAAATAGGGGAAAGGTGAGTGCAAAACATATTTATTGAGGTGCCTGTGGGCAACCAGAGAATACATGCATCCTGGCTGTTGTGGGTTTTCACTTCAGCTCCTATGCTTTGGCCTGCACCTAGGGCTGCGTTTATGGCTACCTGTCTGTTAGAGAACTCCCAACCATTATAGCTATTTCAGTAGCAGTTCTCTTCATGGTAAAAGCATATCCAGGATGATTTTAATAGAGGACCAATTCAGGGAATAAGCTGGCAATTCATCAGCGTGGGTGGGTAATAATGGACCTAATAGACTCCATGCATGGGAGGGGCGCCTTGCCTGGTATCCTCTGTCAAAGCTTTTACAATGAAGGGAATTGGGGCGCCTCCCCCCCCCCCCTGCTCCTGGAGAGCTCTGGCAGGGGGAGGAGCGACAGCCCCTTTACAATGAAGGTAATTTCGAGATTGCACAGAGATGTGAAATTCAGAAAAATAGCATTTGTAACAGGGAAAGACACCCTTGTCTCTTTTCAGTGTCGGATACTTCATAATCTTACTGAATTGTGCAGTCTTGCATAGTCTCCCTTTATCTAAGGGCTAATTGATCTGTTGGTTTTTAAGGTGCTTAAGAGTGACCGGACCTTAATCATAGGAACCCACTGCTCCCTATGAACCTTGGGCTGGTCACAGTCCTCTCAGAACTCTCTCTCATCCAAGGGGTATGTGTGTGGAGCAAGTTCAGAACAGTGAAAAGGCCGAAAAAAAACCCCAAAACTTTGAAGCGATGAAGTGCAAGTCAAGCCCAATCAAAAATGCTGCCAAGCAGGCCCTGCAAATGTCAGCATTAAACAATCTTTTTAAAATCGCACTGTAGCCTTTTTTTAAAAAAATCAGTTCTAAGGCAGGCATTTTTTAAAATGTCTTTATGAAGTCGGCATCAAGAGGAGCCACTTAATCAGGTTCCTTCTCCTGCCTTGGGGTTGCCAACCTCCAGGTGGGGGCTGGAGATCTGGATTGCAATCTGATCTCCCGGTGACAGAGCTCAGTGAACCTGGATAAAAAGGCAACCTTGCAGGGCGCACTCTAAAGGATCCAAGCCTCTGCCCAAATCCCACAGCCTCAGGTTGTAAAACCGCCCCCCCCCATCTCCAACTCAGCATTGCTTTCTTGCTCCTGTCATTTATTCGAGAACCGGAAGTGGAGGCTTCCACAAGGGAATTACTTCCGGGTCGTGCCGCGGCTGCGTCGCTAGATTTGCTTGCACGAGGATCATGGAAGCGGAGGAAGAGCGTGGCTGGAGAGAGACCATAGAGTAGTGAATGAACGGAGGAGCGCTGCAGAGGAAGGTGGAGGACTTGGGGAGGGGGGAGGGGGCTGGGGTGGGTGGCGGGGACGGGGCCTAGCTGGCCCAGGTGAGCCTGACCTCGGAAGCAGAGCAGGGGCTGGCTTGGTTAGTGGTGGGATGGGAGACACACACCCCCCCCCCCCGGAAGGCAAGGCCAAGCCTTTTCCAGTAGTCTCTGGCCTTGGGAGACCCTACTGGGTCGCCATAAGTCAGCTGTGGCTCTTGACAGCTCTGGCCATAAACCACCCAGTTGCCTTCCCTCAGAAAGTCAGATATTAGCCGGTGTGAAAAGACCTCTGACTGGGCAGAGCAGACATAAGGTCCTGGTGCAAAACTAACTAACTAACTAACTAACTAACTAACTAACTAACTAACTAACTATCTATCTATCTATCTATCTATCTATCTATCTATCTATCTATCTATCTATCTATCTATCTATCTATCTATCTATCTATCTATCTATCTATCTATCTTCCTTCTACCCACCTGCCTCTCTGTCTGTTCACCTATGTACGTGTGTGTGTGTGTGTGTGCATCTGTCCACCTATTTGTCTATCTGTCTATCCACCTATCTATCTACCTATCTGTCTATCTACCTATCTACCTATCCACACACCCACCTACCCACCCACCTGTCAATCTACTTACTTACTTACTGGTCTTAGGGCAGGTTACAACACAAGAAAAGAATAAAAAAATATTGAGGCAGCTAAAAACAATTATAATATATAAGGCTAAACTCCATAAAACCTACCAGTATTCACAAAACCTATTAAAATTAATAAAAACCTGTTTAAGAATGCACAGAACCTATTTAAAAAATTCGTAGTGCCAGAACGGGGAAATCATATTGTCAAACGAAGGCCAGGGGAAATATGTGCATCTTTACTAGTTTTCTAAATGCATATAAAGAAGATACTTGACACACCTCAAGAGGGAGATTGTTCCAGGGGGGAGTTTTGGGGCCAACACTAAAAAATGCCTATCTTGGTTCGTCCCTGTTTTTAACCTCTGAAGGTGGTAATGTGTACATTTGCCACTGTAGTGAACATTCCTTAAAGGAGCTGCAAAGACAATACTCTCCCATTCATCCATCAGCATCTTCATCGTTTTCACATTATGCTGTGTTCTGTTTTGCCATTTTAGAATTTCTGACATGTTGGCCGCAGACGAATTTCTACGATCACCGCCAAGGAAGACAGTTCGGTTTGGTGGCAACCTGACAGATATTCTGCTAAAATACAAGAAGGTAATGTGTCTGTGCAACATTGTCTGTGGGATGCACATAATTATTGCCAGGGGGTAGCTATTTTTGTCCAGCATAGCAAAATAAAACAAAAGTTTAGTGCAGGGATTCCCCAACCCTGTTAAGCTTGAGGGCGCATTTGGAATTCTGACATGGCATCTCCTTTCTTCTTAAATAAATGATGTATACTGTTTGTGATGTATACTATTTGAAAAAGAAGAATTGAAATCACTGGATGTAAAGACAGATTTTTCTGTGCTGTACTGGCAAAATTGCTACATCTGCAAGAGAATTGGAGGAGTTTTCTAATCACTATCCTGTTTTGGGAGCTGTCTTTTGCCTGGGTTGATTTTTTTAGGCCTGATCGGAGGAACAGTGTCGAAAGTTCATGAATGCAAGATTATATGGGTTGCCAGAATACACCTGAATGATTTTGGCTTTCTCTCCTAGGGAGAAACAACTGATTTCGATCTGTTGAAACATCAGCTGTCAGATCCAGACATAAAAGTAAGCAATTTTCCACCAAAGTATTTCAGCCTGTTTGCTTCTTAAATAAAGAGGGACCAAATCTTGGAATATCCACTTGAAATTGTCTGTCCTGTTTATATCCTTTTTTGTCAAACTCTGCTAGAGGATAAACCTCACGGTTATAGGCTGCTTCTTTAGAGATTACTGTTTCTTTCCTAGTAGAGCAGTGTAACGGAGAAACTGAACTTCTGGAATGGCTTTTCCGTCTGATGTCTGTTGTGTTCAACATAACTTACAGGGATGTCGTGACTCTTAATGATACTTCTTTTAAGTAAATCTTTTTCCTCCTTTGTTTGCATTGTGCTTCCGTTGCTTTTTTTTGAAAGACAATTCAGCAACACACCTATTTTATCACCAGCTTTCTGTTTGTTGGTCTAAGGAAGTAGAAACTGTTGCCCTTTTCGCACAAATCCCTTCAAACGTTTCTAAAACATTTTCATCTCCCCACACACACTTGACCACAATGTATGTCTGCACTCACTCCCTTAAAACAATTCCTGACAATTTGTTTTTAAAATGTTGCCTGAAAACAATAATACACATAGAAATCGTAACAGAATGCTTGTGGCTTACGTTTGTCAAAATGCCTTCAATAATAACATTATAGATTTTTTAAAAATGTCCAACTATTCAAGAAACAAATCTCTTTTTTATTTTCAGGATGACCAGATTATTAACTGGCTGCATGAGTTCCGGTCTTCTGTTGCGCTGCTGACAAAGGAATTTGAACACCTTGTCAGGATCTTGTTGGTAAGAATGGGCTGAATGTGGATAAGTTTTATGAAGTTTTATGCTGGATGCCGATAAATTTGTTTAATCAGCTGTTTTAACTGGGGTTTTAATGTGAATTGTTGAATTGCTATTATTGTGTTGTTCACCACCCAGAGCCCTTTGGGGGAGGGGCGGTATATAAAAATGATTATAAATAAATAAACAATGCTGTAGCAGGATCTTGTTGTTTAATTTGCCTGGTGCATGTTCTCATTGCTCATATGTACACAATGCAGAAAATACCATGGCTCCGAAGAAGCAAAGCTGTAGAAGAAGAGTTCTTGGCTTTCCTGAGCAACTTGGTGTCAGCCCAGACGATCTACCTGTGGCCCTGTCTAGCTATGATCATCTCGCACTTTACCCCCCGTGAGTTTCTCCCTCCCCCCAGTTATTATAATTGGAATACTTGCAGGGCCTGTCTTTTTAATTTGGTGATTACTGTTTTTATAACCGCTGCAGCATTTATTTTTATGTTGCTGATCAACACCAGAACTGTTGTTTAAACTTTTATGAGCTGGTGCCAATCCAGATTCATTGTGCAGAGAAGGATTTGGAAAACGCGTTCCATTCCTATCCTTAGGTTTTTTTATAAACTCCCAGGAATTTGAGCAGGCTGATTTTCCCTTCACCCCTTTAATTGATACTCAGCTACATTCATCAAGTCTCTGCCTCCTGGAACATATTCAGTCTTCTTTCAACCTCCTCTCACCTCAGGAGACTGGTTTACAGAGTCATATTTTCTGTATACCTGAATAGTTTAGAGGTATTAAATGAACTGCCTCTGTTCTGCTGATCAATTTAAATTGGTCCTTGATTAGAATTTTAAGAACATTTCCTTGAAATGTTGCCAGAATCTCATAATGTGTGGAAAATGGCATTGTCTAACGTGCTGAAACTTTAAGTAATGCTATTACATTAAACCTAGATAGCTGTCATTTTAAGTGGTATATTAAAAAAAAGATCCTGTTTCCTGCCAGCTCGAATCACTATACGGGAGGACGGTGTGGACATTTCTGATTCAGATGACGACGACGAAAGTGAGTGGTGACATTGTATTCAGCGCTCAGTTTGGTTGTCAAATAGTTTTGCCCTAGGAAGTGTTGTGGTAGTTATGAAGAGGAAGAGTTTGGATTTATACACGGCCTTTCTGTTCTATAAAGAGACTCAAAGCAGCTTACAAGCTCTTTTCCCTTCCTCTCCCCACAACAGAGACCTTGTAAGGTAGGTGGGGCTGAGAGTGTTCCCAAGAACTGTGGCTGGCCCAAGGTCACCCAGCAGGAATATAGGAGTGCGGAAACACATCTGCTTCACCAGATAAGCCTCCACCACTCATGCGGAGGAGTGGGGAATCAAATCCAGTTCTCCAGTCCACCTGCACCTTTCCTATTTCAAACCATTGTTTAGGACTCCTCTAATGCTGTGAAATTATATATTTTCTGTTTCAGTGTATTTATGAAGTTATATGCTGGACTTGGACTGTATTAAATCTATTTGCATTTTTAAGATCGCAGTATTAGGCAGGAAATTAAGCAAAGTCAGCTGTCATGAGAAATGGAAGGAATGCACCTGTGGAATCTGCTTAGATTGCTATTCATTGCGTTCTATTTTTTTTTCAATTCTTCCAGATGTGACTAGATCCTTTGACACATGTCACAAAGCGTTGCAAACAGTTGCCAGATACGTCCCCTTGTGAGTCCCTACGATTTTATTTTGCTTGTTGGCTAAGCTAATGGCATGTCCTCTTCACTTGCTGTTAAAGTGAAATGAATTGTAAAGCGTTTAGAGCAGCCAGCCTTTTTACAAAGGCTTCAAGCAGCTGCATTTTGCCCTTTCTTGCTTTATCCCCACTCCTTCCCACCTAGTTTTGTCCCAACAGGCTTTCCTTCTTTCTTCACAAGCCTTCTTTGCCCCTCTCCTCTATCCCCTGCGATTGTTAGAATGGTTGCATGAATTTTGTTCAGCATTCAGACCTGTTCTAAATCTCTCTCTCTATTTATTTGCATTGCAGGACACCACAGTTTCTTATGCCTGTGCTAACTGAAAAATTCCCCTTCATCAACAAGTCAGAAAGAACTCTGGTAAGAGAGTTATTGGCCGTCAATAAATATTGCTGTTGTTACATCAGTGGCCAAAGAGTTTGGTTTCTTTTTTGTTTTGTTGCCTTAGTAAAATATTTATATCCATCTTTTCTTGGTAGCTCAAGGGGGCTCACAAGTCACAATTGTAAACATGCAAGGAAAAAATCAAATCCCAAGTAGCCTTCTTCCTCCCTAGATAAATGCCTGCAGGCTACAACCCATCATGGCAATTTACATGGCCTTACAAGGCCTACAGACTCAGGAACTGAGGTCTATGCTACTTTGTGGGTTACTGAAAAGAGGATATTTTGGCTGCTGCATTTGCATTTTGTGTGTGTTAAGCGCTGTCAAGTCAGTTCTGACTTAGGACAACTGTGAATTAATGGCCTACAAAACATCCCGTTGAGGGCCATGGCTTCCTTTATAGAGTCAATTCATCTCATGTTGGGACTTCCTTTTCGTGCCACCTTCCGCTTTTCCTAGCTTTATTGTCTCTTCCAGTGCAGCTGCCTCTGCTTTCTGCAGCAGCCATTTTGTCGCTGTCCCGGCCATGCTGTGTCAGAATTCCTGAGGTACCCACAGGCTCAAACAGGCCAGGGATCCCTGCTGTAGGACATAACGTTTTGGGAATCTCTGAGACACAGTTGAGCAAAATAGCCCTGCTTGACAAAGAGGAGCTCAATTGAAATAATATTTGTCTTACAGCAATGCTACGTCCACAACATCCTTCGAATTAGCGGCTACATCCCAGTCCTGCGGCACGACATTTTGGAGCTGGTGATTGAAAGGTTGTTAAAGATTGATGTGAGTATACAGTCGAGTAGGTTGTCATTTTGGAAGACACAGTCACAAGTTGTTTTTGTGTCTCATCTTGACTTTTCAGTCCCTTTGACGTGGAAAATCTTGCCCTGCTTTGTTTCCACCGAGGAAATAAAGCGTCAGTAAAACTTCTCATTAGTCACAGTGTGTAACAGACTTCTCTCTGTGATACACCTCTGAAGATGTCAGCCATGCAGGCGAAACATTAGGAACAAGATTCACCAGACCATGGCCACACAGCCTGGAAAACCCACCACAACCAGTTCCAATTAGTCGTTTATTCCGTTAGGGTTATTATTTTAATTTTGTAATATTTGTTTGTATCAATGCCTATTTTTTGCTTTTCTTTTATGCCAATAAAGGCTAGTGAGTGACTTTTCGTTAGTAACCAGCCAGTGTTAGGTTCCTCAGAACCCTGCTTTCTTTTGGGTTTTAATATATATATATATTATGTTTCGTGAGCCTCTCCATCACTTCCCCTTTCTGGTAAAAGATGCCCCTTTATGGCAATCCTCGAGCCTGCCATTTGTCTCTCAAGAGGCAGAATATATCTATCCAAACTAGAATTAGATTTGTCTACAGGCTGATGGGAATTGTAGTTCCTGAACATCTGGAGAGCCGCAGGTTCCCTAGCTCTGGTCTACACTCATCTTCAGAAATATTCTTGTTTGCCCCAGGTGAGCGCCCCGAGAAAAGATATCGAAGCTGCAGAAGAGGCGGAAAACGATCCGGCCTCCGAAGAAGGACTCTTCAACATGGTAAACTCGCTCGGCAAAATCGGAAGGGAGTTTACATTTAAGTGTGTTTGTGAATGGCTGGGTGGAGCCGGGATGCTAAGGAGTGTTGTGCGGTTTTACGTCACGCAAACGAGACTAGGGTTCATTGGCTTGGGAGGAGAATGGGTTAAAGAAAACTGGACGATGTAGAAGCAACATTCAGGCATCTGTCCATCATCTCCCTGGGTACAGTAAAAGCTGTTTTTTTAATTAGCTGGGAAAGAATTGGCTCACTGGCGATTGACTTTCAACTTTTAGCAGGACTGAGACTGTAACTTGGGAAAAATGCAGATATTAACCGTAAGCACAGAACTAGATTAGTGTTTGGATCCACAGTGAGGTAGTTGGAAGTCACCATATATATGTGTAGGGATGTGTGTGTGGGTTTTTTTGTCCTTTTTATTATTATTACCGTAGGGTGGGGGACTAGGTTTGCAGTTTTTCTTTCTCTTTTTCTGTATGTGTTGTCCATATGTGCAAAATAAATAAAACTTTATTTAAAAAAAGATCTTGGGAGCTGAGCAGGGTCAGCCCTGGCTAGGACTTGAATGGGAGACCTCCAAGGAATACCAGAAAAGGGAGACCTCCAAGGAATACCAGGGAGACCATGGCAAACCACCTCTGAGTGTCTCTTGTCTGGATTGTCACAAGTCAGCTATAACTTGGCAGCAACCCCCCCCCCCCAAGAAAACCCGCATTAACGTATTCTTTTTTGACAGGATGAAGATGAGCAAAACGGAGCGAAGAACGACATAATGGCTCACCCGATTGCAGAGCGGCTGGACCTCTTGATGACCGTCTTATTTTCCTACGTTAAAGATTTCTGCTATGTAAACGGTAATGCATTTTTCCCTACATTCTGCCTACATTTTCTGTTTTGAGTCGCCATGCGGACTCCTGACTGTCAATCTGAAAGCTATGTTATTCGTAAAAATTTTGTCGTCCTTCGTAGGCAAGCTTGATCTTGGGCGAACGAAGGACTTGTATCGGGATCTCGTGCTGATCTTTGATAAACTCATCTTGCCCACCCACGGCTCATGCCATGTCCAGTACATAATGTTCTACCTGTCCAGCTTCAAACTGGTGTGTATAGTTCCATCTTGTGCTTTTTTCTGTTTCTTGGCCGGCCTCTTCCGTAGGTGGCCAAGGAGATATAGGCAACCAGCCTCCTTCCTCCTTCGCTTTTCTTTCCTAACAGAGCACAGTTGTGTTTTTTGCTTAGAATAAAGATTCTGATACCAAATCACAGTTAAGGAAGTCATAACTCTGGTTTGGTGGGACATCTCAGTCGACAAACTGTGCTTTGTTGTCGTCTAGGAAGCTAGAATGAGAAACCATGGTTTTGAGGCGGATTGCGCATCATGTCTCTGCCTCTGGAGGGTGAGAGGAGACAAGCGGCTCTAAACCGTGGCTTGCCAGATGATAGAAGCTCAAACCGTGGTTTGGCTTCTCACTTGTAGTTAGTGTACACGCTGTTTAACTTACTGTGCAAATTGTGCCAATGAATGAAACTACTCTTTGCTTGAAAGTGGCCATGGAAAATGTTGATATGAGATATAGTACAGTACAGCGCATTGGGAAATAAATCAGGTACCTTTCTAGACCCAGGCCGAATGGCCCAGGCTAACCTAATCTCATCAGACCTCAGAAGCTAGGCGTTGTCAGCCCTGGTTAGTATTTGGATGGGAGACCACCAAGGAATGCCAAATTTGCTATGCAGAGGAAAGCAATGGCAAACCACCTCTGTTAGTCTCTTGCCTTGAAAACCCTGCTGGGCTGCCACAAGTCAGCTGCGACTTGATGCCACATCATACTCACACCTCTACAGAGACCTCCTCAAAGCAGCCCTGTGGGTTGATTTCATCTCAGAATTATTAATGCATGACGTCAGCGCCTTCTCTTCATAGGGAATCGCGGAAGCCTTCGTGGAGCACCTTTGGAAGAAGCTGCAAAATCCGAACCACCCGGCGGTGATCAGACAAGCTGCCGGCAGCTACATCGGCAGCTTTTTGGCCCGAGCGAAATTTATCCCCGTTATGTAAGTAGTCGGTCAAAGTCCTTGGTGTGGTGCATTACGGGGTTTCAGGGGTGTGGAGGTTTAAGGGAAAAACAACCATGCTCAGCCTGTTAAAATTCTCTCCTCCGTAGAAGTCAGCTAGAAAGCAGCTGGAAGCCAACTCGGCTGTAAAGGAGCCAGAGGGAACAGAACTTTCCAGATCTGGCTAGCCTGGAACTACCCAGGTCAGGGCCGTAGAAAACAATACAGATTATTCTCAGCAAAATCACCAAGATTGTTTCAGGCCAGGGTCTAAGAAGCAGTTTCGAGGATAGGAAGATGAAGAGTTGCTTTTTATACCCTACTTTTCTCTACTTCTAAGGAGTCTCAAAGGGGCTTGCAAGCTCCTTTCCCTCCCCCTCCCCACAACAGACAGCTTGTGAGGTAGCTGGGGCTGAGAGAGTTCTGAGAGAACTGTGACTGGCCCAACGTCACCCAGCAGGCTTCATGTGGAGGAGAGGGGAAACAAACCCGGTTCGCCAGATTAGAGTCCACCACTACACCGCGCTGAGTCAGTCTGTGCTTTTGGCGATATGGAAAACTGAGTTTTAAATGGCTGGATAAAAGCAAATGAGCCCCACAGTTTCGATATCTGCAGGTTTTGGCAAACAAGGCAAATTCCATGGCTGAGCCAGAGTCGCTGGCAGGAAAATCAGCTGCATGATGTTGTGGTTACAGTCCTGGAATCATGGGATCTAAGAGACCCAGGTTCGAGTCCCCACCCTGCCAGGGAAGTTCTCTGGGTGCCTTTGGGCTAACCACAGCTTCTCATCGTGTAACCTACCTCGTGAGATGGCTGTTGTGAGGATAACGCAGAGAAACTGAGAGCCACATTTTACATTGTTTTCGGACCTCCTTAAGGAGAAGAACAGGGAGAAATAGTTAAATAATTTATTAAGAAACACGGTCATCTATCCTTAGGAACGTTGAGATTTTTTTTGGTTTTTTACCCCACTGCAGTACAGTGAAAGCTTGCCTCGAGTTGTTGGTCAGCTGGCTGCACAAGTACATCGACAACCAGGGCTGCGGGTCCCGAGCCTTTTGCGACGTTGCTCTGCACGGGCCCTTCTACGCCGCGTGCCAGGCTGTGTTCTACGTGGTCGTATTTCAGCATAAGCAGATTTTGGAGGGAAACCTGAAGAAAGGTGAGTCCCGCTCTGTCTCTCGCGGTGCTGCACGGAAGCGGCTCTCTTCTGAAAGCAAAACTCGGGTTTTTTTGTCGTTTCTGTCCCGAAGGTTTGGCTTTCCTGCAGAGCTTGAACTTCGAGCGCATTGTGATGTGCCAGCTAAACCCCCTGAAGGTCTGCCTGCCCCCTGTTGTGAACTTCTTTGCGGCTGTAACCAGGTCAGTGTCCATGGATTTATACAGTCACCCTGGTGTGAAGAAAAAATGGCCTCTATTGGACTGTCAGTGGATTCACTTTGCCCTTTGTCCTATTCAGAAGCTTATAGGAAATTAAAAGGTCAACTGTTGGATAGAGAGTTCTCTACCCTGATCACCGCAGCCAAGAAAATGTGCTCCCCCCTGTATTTTTCTCTCCCATTTGAACGGGGCCACTTGGCACACTACCTGGAATGCTTAATAAACCCCGTTCAAAGGAGAGCCATACTGCTCGCCAGGTTTAATGTTATGCCTTCTGCCTTGTTACATGGCAGATTTAATAAGCAAGAAAAGGCTAAAAGATTGTGCCCATGTAACAATGGCTCAGTTGAATTTCTGGCCCACCAATTACTACACTGTCTCAGATTCAAGGAAATCAGATCCAAGTATGTGAATCTTACTCCTTTACATTTACCCCATCTCCCCGATTTAATTAGATTACACTACTTGTTGGACAACCCTGATCCTTCTCTCTGTATTATAGTGACAGACTTTCTCCTGGAAATTACTAAACGCCAGTAGATTTCCTTTGACCTGTATTGTATATGCTTTTTAATCCGTTTTTATTACTGTTGTACTGTTGCCTTTGCCAATAAAGGCTTGTTTCTTCAGTCACCCTGGTGTGGGAAAGGTGTTTATAAGGGAAGGTGGCTTTAAGTAGAGCAAAGCTGGGGAGAAAATAGGCGGGAGAAAATTCTGTCTCAAAGCTGCACGTTACACGTTCCTGCTTTTTTAAATAGTAAATTTAAACAGGCCTTTCTTTTTAAAAAATTAATAATCTTTAATTTTTTGAAGGGTGTGTGTGTGTTTTAGCATGGGGTAGCATTGAGAAATGGCTTCCGCCACTTGCAGACTGAAGTGGTATTTCCATTCTATCCATTTGTTCTGCAAATGTACACCAGACCTAGCATGGTGTTGTGGTCAAGAGCAGGTGCACTCTAATCCGGAGAACCGGGTTTGATTCCCTGCTCTGCCACTTGAGCTGTGGAGGCTTATTTGGTGAACCAGATTAGCTTGTGCACTCCAACACATGCCAGCTGGGTGACCTTGGGCTAGTCACAGTTCTTCAGAGCTCTCTCAGCCCCATACATCTCCCAGGGTGTTTGTTGTGTGGGGGGGAGGAGTTTGTAAGTCCCTTTGAGTCTCCTAACAGGAGAGAAAGGGGGGATATAAATCCAACTCTTCTTCTTCAAACAGCCAGAAGTTGCGAACTTGAACTGGGCACTGATGGTATCTTTAATTCCGTGCCTATCTTTGTCTGTTTTCTCTTTATTAAAAAGAAAGCGAAGCTGACCTTTCTTGCCTTCTTCCAGGAAGTACCAGATTGCGTTCTGTGACACCATCATTGAGAGGAACCGGAGACAGGTTTTGCCGGTTGTAAGGAGCAGCATTGGGGGTGACACAGTCGAGACCATCACCAACCCCCTGGACAGCTTTTTCCCTTTTGATCCCTACGTCCTCAAAAGGTATCTGTTTCCAGAGCGGGTGGGCTCCGTCTTTCAAAAAGTGTGCCGTGCTAAGCTTCAGCGGGGGCACTCAAATGTTACTACTTTGCAAAAGTCTCTGCTCCTTCCCATTGGAACCTTCAAAGACGATCAAAAAACAAAAGGCAAAGAAACAGAATCACACAGTGAAAGGAAGAGGCCTGTTATGGCACTAAGTCATAGTACATGGCAGCCACATTATTAATACTCTTTATAATCCAGCGTGGTGTAACGGTTGGGAGCGGTGGACTCAAATCTGGAGAACCGAGTTTGATTCCCCACTCCTCCACATGAGCGGTAGACTCCAATCTGGTGGACTGGATTTGTTTCCCCGCTCCTTCACATGAAGCCTGCCGGCTGACCTTGGGCCAGTCCCATTTCTCTTTTAAAACTCTTTTAAAGCAAGGAAAGCAATGGAAGGAAATGGGTGTGCTGTCAGTGGCTTTTTACCCTCTGTTTTGTTCTTTCTCGTACCATACTGCCGTATGTTTTGCAGATCAAAGAATATAATTGACCCTTTGTATCAGTTCTGGGAAGAACAGGATGCTGAGGATTTCACAGGGGCTGCGGACTCCACTGATGAGGTAAGGCGGTCATCTCAACCAGGATCCAGCCGGTTCCCAAAGACAGACATCCTTTGTGTTTCTCTGCTTAATCCTGAAAAATATCTATGCTTTGGATTTTCCTCCCCAGTGATAGCTCTTTAAGAAGAAGAAGAAGAGTTGGATTTATATTCCCCCTTTCTCTCCTGTAAGAAGACTCAAAGGGGCTGACAATCTCCTTTCCCTCCCCCCCCCCACAACAATCACCCTGTGAGGTAGGTGGGGCTTAGAGAGCTCCAAAGAACCGTGACTAGCCCAAGGTCACCCAGTTGGCATGTGTTGGAGTGCACAAGCTCATTTGGTTCACCAGATAAGCCTCCGTAGCTCAAGTGGCAGAGCAGGGAATCAAATCCAGTTCTCCAGATTAGAGTGCACCTGCTCTTAACCACTAACCCATGCTGGCGCTACGATAGTGGACTTGGGGGACAAAAACATTTCACTGGAAGCAGCTTTTGATATTTCCTAGTCAGTTTGTCAGTCTCATAAGTCGGCTGCAACTTGTGGCACTTTTGCGTGCGCGCACACACACATGCTTCACAAAACGTCTGTGCGAAAGTTTGCCTAATGCTGATTCCAATACCACAAACTTTCCCAAACTTGAATCGGATTATGAAGAACACCAGGGAACTCTTTTTTTGCAGGAGAGTCTTTGTTTTTTTCCTCAGAATTCTAAATTGTAATTTAATTTTTTATGGACAGTTGTAATTTTTTATGGACTAGCTTTCAAAAATGTATTTAAACAGAGAAGTTGTGGCAGGCTGCCTGTTGTGGGATGGTGGGGGAGCTGATTGCAAGCCACTACAAGACTCTTCGGTAGAGAAAAATGGGGTGCAAAAATCAACTCTTCTTCTACTCTTCTTAATTGTGGCATTATCGTGTGATGTTTAAGGCCGGCGTCCTACAAGGTATCTTTTGGATGTAACCCAGTGTTCACATTCCCCTTTAAAAATAGTTACTAGCAATTGGCACTTTGTGTTTGTGAGGGGTTGCTCTCCCGAAAACATGTTTTGCATTTCTTCGTGCAGGGCAAAGGTGAAGAGGAAGATGACTTCCTGAAAGGAGAAACGCCCCACAGTGATGGTTTGATTGGCACAACTCTGGGACTCTTTGATTCAGCTCTTCAGAGTCCAGACAGTTTCACAGAGTCACCACCGGTAACTTCTTTGCAGCGGTAGCGCCAGTCTCCGGAATCAAAGGGCCAAAGTGTCTTCAGTGGTGAGAAGGGGTTTTGCGGAGTTCCTTCGGCCCGCTTCTTGAATTGCCGATTCCTTCAAAGCCTTTTTGGTAGCAAAAAGTCCAACTGGAGTATAGGCATCGCCCTCCGAAGCACGATTGCTTTTTACGGAACTCGAATTGTTTCGTGTGTTGCACTGAAGAGAGTCACTTTAACACTTCCTCTTGGGGTTTTTTTTCCTTCCTGGGTTTTGGAGCGGCTGTTCTGATACATTAACGGACCCCCAGTTGTGATCCAGAGAATACAGAACAGAACAAACCTAAGGGTCCAGTTTTGAATCTTATATTCTTCATTAACTGCGGTGTTTGATTCCTTGTGCAATTCTTTTAAATAGGTTTTTTTTTTCGTTTGCTTGTTTGTTTTTGTAAATGTTTGGATTGAAATGGTTTCTGGGGTTTTTTTCCCCCTTTCTCCCAGTGTGATGTCAGTAAAAAAGATAGAATGGAATAAAAGTTAAAAGATCTTGTCCAAGTCTTTCCTTCCTGTACAGGAGGAGACCCTGACTGAGTGGGAGACCCTTTCCTTTGCGTGCAGAAGTTCGCAGGTTCAACCTCCAGCTAGACAGTGTCCCCAACGTGGAGCCCGTGGGCACTGTGGCACTTTCCAGCACCTTTTTTAGTGCCCACGAAATGTTTTTAGAAAGTAGTAGGGCAAGGTAGAGCTTTTGCCCAGCAAGAATTCAGATTTGACTTTTGGAGGTTTTTTTATTGGCTGTGCAGATTTTTTCCCCAGTGGCGTAGGAGCTTGTGTATCTAATCTGGAGGAACCGGGTTTGATTCCCCGCTCTGCCACCTGAGCTGTGGAGGCTTCTCTGGGGAATTCAGATTAGCCTGTGCACTCCCACACACGCCAGCTGGGTGACCTTGGGCTGGTCACAGCTTCTCGGAGCTCTCTCAGCCCCACCCACCTCACAGGGTGTTTGTTGTGAGAGGGGAAGGGCAAGGAGATTGTAAGCCCCTTTGAGTCCCGTGCAGGAGAGAAAGGGGGGATATAAATCCAAACACCTCCTCCTCCTCCTCTTCTTCTTCTTCATGTTGCTATGGCAACAGCTGCTAACATCCCAAGCGTCTATTGAAGTTACCAAGGCTAAACTGCAAAGTGGTCTTTTTGTGGCTAGCCCTGCCCCCCCTGTGGCAGCCATTTTTTTTTTGCTGCACCAGCCACACCGTGTCAGAATTTCACATATGCACACAGGCTCAGAAAGGTTTGGCCTCGGAGAATCATCAGCCCAGCAATGTGATGGGACTGTACGGCCTGAGTCAGCCTTTCTGTGTTCACGCGATAGCACTACATGGGTGTTGCACTTGCCGTGGCTTCCATATGATGGATTTTGCAGAGTGGGTTTGGAGGAGAACCATTACAGATGAGCAAGCCGTGCTGTCACACAGCATCCAGAGAGCTGTTTGCAAGTTTAGAACCACCTAGTTAAGAAACCCCAGTAGCATATTTCATTTTCTTCCACTTCATAACTGCATTTGAAAGTCTAATAAACTGTTTCTTGAACGAAGCACCAGCTCTTTGTGGCATTTAGCCCCAGGGAGATGGCTGGCTTAATTAGGATGTCACACAAATATGACAGACAACAGAGCTAAGATTGTGTTGAATAATGAGCATAATAAATGAATGCCGGGATATTCATCGGGTGTCTGAATGAAACGCCAGCAAGTCAGCCTTACTATTTTTGAGTGCCTTTTCCCGGGAAAGTTTAGACTTGAGATTGTTATCTTGTACGGGTAGTTCTCTAACTTTGGAATAAATGTCTCTGAACTACAAACTGGAGAAGCATTGTTGCTCAATACTTTTTCTAAGACGGTATGTAAAAATAGCTTTAATAGTTGTTGGTGATTGTTGGTGATTTTGGGCATTTGTGGGGCCAGGACCGCTCTCTGGTCATACACAGCAAGATTAGTTTAAGAAAAACTAAGTTAGAAATAAAAGCAAAAGACATCTGACATTAGAAACAAACAGACAGTTTTTACTTAGCAGAATTTAGCAAGTTACAGAATGTGAACTCTCCCGAGGGAGAGACACGCCCCGGGTGCCCTCGAGTGATAGTCACAGAATTTAGAACGTTACAGGAGGTTGACCCCTCCCGGGTGGCTCTCGAAAGAGGCACAAAATTTAGAACGTTACAGGAGATTAACCCTCCCGGGTGGCTCTCGAAAGAGGCACGCCCAGTATAGGAAAACCTTAGTTTTTGTAGATGCAAAGAGTACAGACGTCACCCAGTCCATCCCCTTACGTTTCACGTGCTACAAGCATGTATGGTCAAAATCTGTCTCCTGGTCACAGTAAGACAGCCTATATTCCTACGTATTCACATTCCTTCTGTAATTCAAACGCTACATGCTGTTAGCTCATGGCCTCTATGCATATACAAAGGACAGCCATAAAATTAGCCTCTGTCTTCAAGAAAAACCCGTTTTGCTAAGTTTGGCTCCCAGAGAGAGATATCCTTAGGCAATGCAGGATTCCTTTGGATCATAAAACTTCCTTCCCCAGCATGAAATGTTAAAGCATGATTCTAACAACTATACAATGATTCTAAGACAATAGAATTATAGTGAAATACTAGTACATGTGAATTTCTCATTATCATTTCTATGTTCATTTAACTATATAGAAAAACACTTTGTAATTTAATTAATCACATTCATTTCTAACCCAAAAACCAAAGTTTCAAAATGCATATGTCTGATGTCACGTAGTAGCCTGTAGTTACAAGATCTCAAAGATGTTATCTTGCTTGCCTGCATAGTGGTAACATTCCTTTGACCTACTGCAAAATGCAGGCTTCTGACCTGTTGGAGACAAGCAAACCTGCTGTCTCTTTACACAGAAACCATTTTGATTCTTTGTAATCTTTGGTTCATTTGGATTAATCTTCCTTGATTAAACACAATTTTTATACACATTCTGGCCCATCTCCACACATTCAAATACTAACCATTTAATAGTCATATTAAAAAAACACAAAACACCTCCCAGCTTAGCCCAAAAATCCCCAGGTATTTTCCTACCCAAAGTTGGCAATCCTAGTGCATAGACTTGAACGGAAAAATGGCTGGGCTGGGCTTCAGTGGTATCCTCCAAGGCCAAGCATGACGCAGGACTGCAGAAATGGAAAATATAGTAATTATGCAGTGGTGTCGTGCTTGAGAGCGGCAGACTCTGATCTGGGGAACTGGGTTCGAGTCCCGACTCCTCCACATGAACAGCAGACTTATCTGGGGGATGGGGTCTGTTTCCTCGCTCCTGCACATGGAGCCTGCTGGGGCGACCTGGGGCTAGTCCCAGTTCTCTCAGGATTCTCTCAGCCCCACAAAGTGTCTGTTGTGGGAGGAGGAAGGGCAAATTAGTTTGCAAGCTGCCTTGCAGGACAGAGAAGCTGGGTATAAATCCAAAGCACGTCTTGATCGGTGCCAGCCATGTACAATTTAAAACCATTGATCTTATTTCATTTTAACACTTTTTTGTGTTTTACTCACGCTTGTGTTTTACTCACACTTTACTTGTGTTTGGGATGAACTGGAGGGGCTCGCCCCTTCGGAGTCCGAGTTGGCCGCTGTTTTGCCACAGCCGGGCTGACCCGTGCCCGTCGGGACTACATTTCCCAGGGTTCCTTGCGGCGGGGCTCACGTGGGTGGCTCCGCTCCCCGGGGAGCTCGTGGGAGGAAGCCGGGCGTTCCTTGCAGCCTCCGGCGTGACTTCCCCGAGATGCCTTTGATGGTCAGCGGCCAGCGGGTCGATGTGGCTCAATTGGCCAGACAGCGGCTTTATGCCTACCCGGAGCTGGAGGTGAGCCGGCATGGCCGGGCGGGCGGCGGGCAGCCTTTTGCATGCAGGCAGCGTATTCCAAAGCAAAGCAAAGCAGTGGCTGGCGCGTTGGATCTTCCTTCCCGTCTTATTAGGGGGAAAAAATGTATATTGAAATATAGCATTAAGTCTTCAAGGTGCCTTCCTTCTTCAAAAGTTGTATGCTAAGATATAGTGTCCGTCTGCAAGGTGCCTCTGCAGGGGGGGGCAGATAGCCCTCAAGGTGCCCGCCAGAGTCCACTCTTCCTCTTCCTCTTCCTCCCTTCCTTCCTAATTAAAAAACAAACAAACAAACCCGTACACTGAAATAAAGTGTTAGTCTTCAAGGTGCCACTGGATCTTTGTTTTGTGGGGGGGACAGTCCTTAGGTGCCACCAGAGCCTCCTCTCTCCCGCCCTCCCTCATTAAAAATATGTATATTGAATTGTAGTGTTAGTCTTAAAGGTGCCTCTAGATCCTTAGAATCATAGAGTTGGAAGAGACCCCAAGGGCCATCAAGTCCAACCCCCTGCCATGCAGGAACACACCATCAAAGCACTCCTGACAGATGGCCATCCAACCTCTCTTCAAAAACCTCCCAAGAAGCAGACTCCACCACACTCCAAGGCCGTGCATTCCACTGTCAAACAGCCCTGACTGTCAGGAAGTTTTTCCTGATGTTTAGGTGGAATCTGTTTTCCTTTACCTTGAACCAATGACTCCTGGTCCAAGTCTCTGGAGCAGCAGAAAACAAGCTTGCTCCCTCATCAACATGCCATCCCTTCCAATATCTAAACAGGGCTATCATGTCACCTCTTCACCTTCTCTTTCCCAAACTAAACATCCCCAGCTCCCTATGTCTCTTGTTTTGTGAGGGAACAGTTAATCCTTATTGGTGCCACCAGAGTCCCCTCCTCCTATAAAAAACTGTATACTGAAATATGGTGTTAGTCTTCAAGGTGCCAATGTAACCTTGTTTTCTTGTGGGGAGGGTTAATTTGTAAGGTACTCCCAGAGCCCATTACTTCCGAAGAAGTGGATTCTATCCCGTTTTTTTAAACAGGAGAGAGCTAAACTGCTAAGGAGCCAGCCTGCTCAAACTGTGGGACCCCGAGGCCTTTTGTATGTCCAGCAAAGAGAGTTCGCAGCGACTACTCCCAAAGACGGTATGTGTGTGTCCAGAAGGGGTCCGGAATGGACGTCCAGAATGGACAACCAAAATCCTAACATGGCTTATTTGCTTTCTGATAGGGTCTGTTTCGATTCTAGGATCGGACGACGCAACTACCTGCCACTTGGTAGTGCTCAGACACACAGGTATGGCAGCTGGAGGGATGTGGTGGAATGGGGAAGAAGAATATTCTAGAGAACGGCAGCAAAAGAAAATCCAATCAATAAAATACATAAGAGACCCTTGAGTACTAACTGTGGCCATCACGCGACTTAAAGCAATCTTAGGATGAATCAGGTTCGGACTTGGGGGGGGGTGGGGGGAGTCACATGCAGTTGTGGGATTCAGCCCATTCGCACCAGTTTGGTAGGACCGGTAGCTAATTTTTTATCTAGTTCAAAGACCTGGTTGTAATCCCACCACTGAGTCCTTTTGGAACCGGTGTTAAATTATTTGAATCCCACCACTGGACATGTGATTCTTCATGCTTGATAAGCTGCATGAGGGTAGGAGACAATGGAGACCCTTTATTTAATTTATTTCAGTTTGTAACACACTTTCCCTTTGCAAATCGGGGGTCCAAGGAGCTAATAACAATTTATAACATAGCTTTCAGTTTTCAGTTAATTGCGATGAATACAATAAGAGCAATTTGAAAACGTTGTAGGTAAATACAATAAGATAAGAGTTTTGTAAACACAGTAAATACAATTCTAAACTCCAGTCAGGCCCAGATACAAATAGAGACAGAACTTTATTGTCACTGCCCTTCTTAATAAGTGCCATGATTTTGATCTGTTTTGGCCATGACTTGCCCAGAAGGCATTCACAAGAGCTTAACCAGAGTCCAAAAATGTGGTCATGTGAACGTTAGCAAAGATGTTGAAGTCGCGAAACATTTTTTGTTCCCGTTTCTTCAGGTAGCGGGGCCACCTGTCTGACGCACTGCGATGGGTCAGATACAGACAATGAAGTCTTGTTGATTACTAATGCCGTCCGAGTGCTCTCTTCTAACACAGAGTATGGAAGGTCAGTTTTTAAAGTCTTAAATGTGTTTTTATTCAGAGCTATCAAGTGGTGATAAAAAAAAGAGGCTAATTGGTTCATTCTTTTCAGCAGTGAAGTGAAATAATTTGTGCGTTCCCGGAATGTTAAGCTGCAGCGGTCTTGCAGTTTAGTAAACGGTAGTATATTATTGGAAACATCAAAATCGAATTGGCCTCAAGCAAGAAATCGAATGCGCCTACAGGGTTAATATTTAGCGCTATGGGTTGATGGAAGTAAATCATGGGTTCTGCCACCGAGCTGTTAGCCAGAGGCCCGAAATATTCATAATTTCTTCCTTTGGCTGGTTAGGCTGGAATTGCATCTAGTTGGCGGCTTCAGGGATGACCGACACTTATCCCAACAACTCACCAATCAACTTCTTCGTAAGTCTGTTAATTTATTCCTGTTTCTTCTGTTAAGTTTTAGGGCTTTTGTGTGGGGTCTGACTATAGAACTTGTGAGATTTGGCAACTGTGAAAACTATAAATAAGATGCCAAAATTCCGCACCAAGAAAAAAGGAATTTTGTGTCAATCATGTGTAACTCACGTTTCTTCCTGCTCTTATTTCTAGGGGCATTTGACCACTTGCAGGACAGTGTCCATTTAGTGACATTCTGTGTAACAGGTAATTATTTCAGAGCCATACTCTATCCCCTTCAGTTTTCCCGGCTCTGTTGTCTTTGCTGTCTCTGCCTCCCTCCCCGCTTCCTGTCTTCTTTAAACTTTTATTTTGAAAAATTAATCGTGGGTTATTTTAACTTCTAGCAACGCAACGTGTACATGCAGTAAACAGGTGGATCTAAGTGACAATACTGCTAAGCATTGTTTTGACCCAACTGTTTACAATAAAGTTTAACTACAAAGAGGAAAAGCTATGCTTGCACCATACTTTGTCTACACCTGTGTTTGAGTCAGCATAGAACTTATGGGATATTTCTCCTTTTCTTAACAACAGAGTTGAATGACCGGCAAGAAAAGGGCAACCATTATCCACACGTTTATGGAATTGGTGAGTAAAATTTGAATCTGGCAACCATTCACCTTAGTGGGTGATCAGACAACGGCGGAAAATGTGTGAGCTAGTTTGTATTTTTTTAAAAAATCTGTTCAGGATGTACTTATATCTGGCCCCCTCATCAAATTCTGATTCTCAAAGTGGATCCAGGGGGCAATGGGCCGTTTTAGTTCTGGGTTTTATTGATTTGTGTTCTAACCTTCTTTTCCAGCAGCCAATGTTAAGACTGGAGAAATTTTCCATGCCACTTTTCCAGACAAAGGACCAGAGGAGGATTTGCGGTCTGCCAGTACCTTAACAGGAGCCCAGGTAAGATCAGATCAGGGGATAGCTATTGGTGCCTCTAATAACTAACTTTGTAGTGAAGAGAAAGAACTTGGGGGTACTGATACAGTCTGGATGTCTGGTTTTCAGACTGTGTCCCCTTAGTGGGGTCCTTTGGCAAGGAACCTTTCAACACTTTATTCTCACAACAACCCTGTAGGTTAGGCTGAGAGTGTGTGGCTGGCCCAAAGTCACCCAGCAATCTTTTATCGGGATTTGAACCTGCGTCTTCCAGATCTACCTAGTCCAGGGGTAGGGAACCTGCGGCTCTCCAGATGTTCAGGAACTACAATTCCCATCAGCCTCTGTCAGCATGGCCAATTGGCCATGCTGGTAGGGGCTGATGGGAATTGTAGTTCCTGAACATCTGGAGAGCCGCAGGTTCCCTATCCCTGACCTAGTCCAACGCTCTAAACGCTACGCCATCCTGGCTTTCAGAAGTACAGTAACTTACAGTAAAAAGCAGTGCATTCAGTTTTCTACCTGGGCAGAGATGAAGGATTCTGGCTTTTCTTGTGATGAATCCATCTCTTCCTTTTACACCACCCTCTGAAAGTGAGTGCTTTTTCTCTGTGTTGTAGATGGTTAACATTTATGACTCCAGAAAGGAGCAACTCTGTATCGGGCCTTACTATTGGATGCCTTTCCACCATGCTGATTTCTGGCTGCAACAAGATGATCAATACATATTGCAGGTAATGGATGAGACAGCCATAGAAAAAGCGGAACTGTTCTTCCAGTGGTACTCTTAGAATTCTCATGACCTACCAACCTTCCCTTCAACAGATGCCTTTTAATATTTATTTATTTGTAAGATTTATGCCCCATCCTTTCTTTGCAAACAGGGCTCAGGGCAGCCTGGACTGGCTTCCGGGAGAGCAGCTATCTGCCAGAGACAGTAACACTAAGGCCCTTTCCGCACATGCAGAATAATGCACTTTCAATCCACTTTCACAATTGTTTGCCAGTGGATTTTGGTATTCTGCACAGGAAAATCCAGCCTCAAAGTGCATTGAAAGTGGATTGAAAGTGCATTATTCTGCATGTGTGGAAGGGGCCTAAGCTATGCAGACACATAATCTGACTCAAGAAAAGGCCTTTTGCATTCTCTGTTTTATTTTTATTTTTGCAGAATCTTTCGACATCACCTCTGGCTGAGCCGCCTCACTTCATTTCCCACATCCGAGCTACTCTGTTGTGTTTGAAAGAACATCCGTTTCCCGATAGGACCTTGTTCCCTGGCAGGAAACCTTGGATCTATACCAAGAATGAAGATGGCCTCTGGGAGAGGGTTTCCTCCGAGCCAATCTAACCTACAGAGGAGAAATCGAGAAAAGACGGATTACCAAACAAAGAGCTCTCAGTCAGAGACTGAGTTGGACTACAGAATGCATTATAATATACATATGTGTAATAGGCAGGATACAGAAAATAATGTATTATGCCTAATCTTCTACTGTACAAGTAGACCACAACATAAGTGTTTTAACACTTGTTTGCACAGCAGGCTGTCTAAGTACATTCAGAGGCAACACAACCTCATATTATGGAGGCGAATCCAACAAAGATGTTATTGCAGTGACATTATACTGGCTAGGTTCAGTCACCAGCTTATCTTGTAATGTGAATATGACAGCCATCTTATTGGGATGTATAAGGAAATATTCCTGGCATCATCCTATAAGAGCATTACATCTGTGTGTGAGATTGTTATATTGCATTCCATGCTGACTGCATTTCATGCATCACCAAAGCCTTTGAACCTAACCACAGGTGCGATGAAACTAAACGCAAATGACAAAATAATAAAATTGTGGAAATCATTGAAACAACCCCAGCGACGTTACCAACCAGTTTGTAGAAGCGATCAAGCCATGGTGCTGTGGTATTGGAGGCCAGACACATGTTTAGAGAAGTAAAATAAAAGTTTTGAAGGGGGCGGAGGATAGTTTGTTTCCACGATTTCTGCTCAGGGTTATACAGCCTTCCAAGGCTGCACCAGGCAACACTTAGCTGTTTATTTCTTTAAAAAGGGGTCTGCTGCATCTCACTAGCACAAGTAACCTGGAGGGTTAGTGAGAAGCAGCTTTGCAGACACAATGCAAGACAGCAGAACTTTGGGTATGAAGGGAAATACCAGTGTGGCGTCATGACTGGATAAGGGCAGTTCAAATTCTCACTTCAGCTAAGAAGCCCTGTGAGTGGCTGCTAGCCAACCTGTCTCCCCCTCCCCCACCCAGAAGTTGATGATACAACCTCTCCTTCCCTTTTTATCTTTATGATAACCCTTGAAGAATGCACAATGATGGTAAAGTGGCATACTCAGTGACTCATTCAAAGTTCTAACTCTACAGCAAGACACCTTTTCTCTGCAATAAACCCATTGATTTCCATAGTGCCTTTCCATTAAAAGTTCCAGATCTATAGCAAGCTTATTATTGACTGTTCATTACTGTATTAAAGTTATGCTGTAAGACACTCCGAGCCTAAAGGGGGGTGGTATTAAATCAATAATAATTGCAACAAGCAGGGATTGTCCTCCTGGCAAGCCTAGCCACCGATTTCCATAGTGCCTCTCCATTAAAAGCTCTAGATCCGTAGCAAGTTTATTATTGTCTGCTTATTATTGGATTCAAGTTATGCCGTAAGCCTATTAAATCAAATCAATAATAATAACAAACTGGGAATCTCTCTTCCTTCACCTTGAACAATAATAATAACAAACTCTCCTTGCAATCCTAGACACGCCTGTTTTCTCTGTAGTAAGCCCCTCTGGTTTCCATAGGACTCGGTCGCAGAGAAAGGCAGCCAGGAGCCGTCAGCGCCCTCAGCCCGCCAAATCGAAGGAGGGGACGAGACAAGACCGCTGCCAGATGTGACAACCAGGGACGGCCAGGTACACGGGTGGTCTGGGAACCTCCAGCAGAACTTCCGGGTTCGGCGTGTTTTGCTTCCGGGCTGCGGGAGGTCACTTCCGGGGGCCGGGATGCTGGACTGGGAAGCGGCTGTTTCTGGTGAGGGGCGCGCGAGGACTTCGCCCGGTCGCTGAGGGGGCTTCAGGGAGCCATGAACGGTAAGGGGCTGATGCTCTGTCCCTCCCTCAGCTTTGCCTGCCCTGCCCCTGCGCCGAGTGGGGGAGAGGAGGAAGGCACTCTGCACTTGCTCAGAGTCGCTCGTGCCAGCCTCGCCCGAGGGAAGAAGTCCCTCCGGCTTGCCTGTGGCTCTTTAGGAGCAGGGGGTGAGAAGGCGCCCTTCTCTTTCCTGCTGTGCCCGAAAGTGGGCGGGGTCGGGTTGCCAGCCTCCAGGGGAGACCTGGAGATCCTCTGGAATGGCAGCTCCCCTCCAGGCAACAGGGGTCTGGAGAATATGGGTGCTTTGGAGGGTGGGCTCTGCGGCATTGTGCCCCACTGAGGTCCCTGCGCCCTAGACTCTCATGGCTCACAGGCTATGTGGTGCTTTGATATCGGTGGCGAACCTATTGGCCATGCTGGCCGGGGCTGATGGGAATTGTAGTCCGTGAACATCTGGCGTGCCGTAGGTTCGCCACCACTATAGGAGGAGGTTGGAGACTCTTATGATGAGGTGCATGAAAGGAATGACCCAGTGGCTGGTGTGGAGTCTAGGGATTTCTCTCCCCGTTCAAGTGGTTTTCTGGTGATCCCCGGCCCCAAGAAAACCCTGTGTGCCTCATCCATCTTGGTGAAGCGCTCTGTCTGAAGAGACCTGGGCCCTGCAGGACAGGGCAGTAACACCGAGCTGTTCCCCCAGACATATGGTTGAGGCAGGTGCGGCTAAACACCGTCACCTCTGTTGGCATCCATTAAGATCCCCTTGGTTGTGGTGGGTTCTTCGCTGAAAGACTTGGGACACGAACGCCATTGTGTTCATGCTGTTATTAGATATGCATTATTGTTGTTTTATGAGTATGTTTGAGGGATGATGTGAGCTGCCCCAGGCTCAAAAGGGGAAGGGTGGCCTGTTAAATTTAATAAATAATAGGTGTTGTTTACTGCCGCTATGGTTGTTGGAAGTTAACACTGCGTGTTTGTGGTTTTTGTTGTTGGAAGTTGGCACTGTGTGTTTGTGGTTTTTGGTGTTTGTATATTTGCACTTTGCTTTGAAACATTGCAGGCTGAATGTGTTGGAAACATGAACTTTTGACTTGACGGTTAGTGACTTGTATGTCTTTGACAACTACGCAGCATGACTTTAATAATACGTATTTGATTTGCTAGGATATTGAGCTTTGGTAGCCGTCAACTTCATAAGAATTGTGGCTGGAGGCGGCATTTGTATGTGTCACAGTGAACTGTGGTTTGTTACTATGTCCAAGACAACCAACTGGACTTTGTAAATATGTTTTGTGGTGATCATTGTATGTTGTGATGTCCGGATTCACAATTTGTATTCCTATTGTGTTTCTGGACCTTGAGTAGCTGGTTGTATGGGACCTTTTCTCACGGGTTTTGTAACAGCCTGTGCTGTTTCACTGTTAAGTTCTAAATATAACATAAGTTGAATGGATGGGTACTATCGGGTGCTTTCTGGCTATATCTGACCCCTACTGAAAGATATAAGGCCAGCCAAGCCTAAAAAACAAGGACTGTATATATAGGGATACAAGGCAATGTGGTATAAGCAGTTAGTTTGAGTGTAATTTCAACAGATACTTCATAAACCGTTCATAAAGATTATTCATACAGATATATTGTGGTTATTTAACTGGATAGAAAGGTAATAAACACACATATAATGAGAGCATGTCATAAACATTGTCCATGAGGCACGAAACCTGCAATAGTCATATTGCGTTCCAGTCAGTAGAAAGAGTCAGTATCTCCCAAATTCAATGAATCAAAAATATTTAGATGAGTTGTGGTAGTTGGCAGCAACAGCTCCAGCAAGTGATGAAGAAACTACGGCGACAGCAGCCACATTCATAGAAACTGGCGTTAGCGCTAGTCCACATTTTCAATAGAAATTTCTTCAGTGCGTTCAGGTAATTCTATTAGAAATAGCTGCATAAATATAAACTGTCATTTTAGATGTTATTTTAAATTGTGTTGGACATTATATATGTTACATCTCTGTAGCAATATGGTAACAGTTGCTTTCATAAAAGCAGCGAAATCAAACAATTTAACGTCATCAATAAGTTAACATTTTAACAGATATAATTTTGTTCAACTTAAACATGCTGATGATCAGTTACAGTAAATGATACCGTTACTTACAGATTGAATTCTCTTATTTATGTGTTTAGCTAAGTAAAGCAGCATACAGCTTCTACCTTCAGTGAATCATCTAGTTACAAAGTAATGTATAACTGCCTCAGCAGACTTCCAACGGTTTGATTTCGCTGCTTTTATGAAAGCAACTGTTACCATATTGCTACAGAGATGTAACATATATAATGTCCAACACAATTTAAAATAACATCTAAAATGACAGTTTATATTTATGCAGCTATTTCTAATAGAATTACCTGAACGCACTGAAGAAATTTCTATTGAAAACGTGGACTAGCGCGCAACGCGTTCTGCGAATGTGGCTGCTGTCGCCGTAGTTTCTTCATCACTTGCTGGAGCTGTTGCTGCCAACTACCACAACTCATCTAAATATTTTTGATTCATTGAATTTGGGAGATACTGACTCTTTCTACTGACTGGAACGCAATATGACTATTGCAGGTTTCGTGCCTCATGGACAATGTTTATGACATGCTCTCATTATATGTGTGTTTATTACCTTTCTATCCAGTTAAATAACCACAATATATCTGTATGAATAATCTTTATGAACGGTTTATGAAGTATCTGTTGAAATTACACTCAAACTAACTGCTTATACCACATTGCCTTGTATCCCTATATATACAGTCCTTGTTTTTTAGGCTTGGCTGGCCTTATATCTTTCAGTATTGGTTTGACTGTATATATTTGCTATTCTGTTTAATATATCTGACCCCTGTCAGTTGATAATACTATTTACTACAACCTGCCAGGAAGTATATAGCAGTAATTGCATGTAACTTTGAACTTTGTTTTAGTAGACAGATGGGTGCATGTTTTTTTCCCACTTATTGCATAGCATCAACCTAATAACCTCCCCCCACCCGCTTTCAGCTCTTCTCTAAATCAGTCAAAGCGATGTATTCCAGAAGGGATAAAACAAGGAGCATTTACTAGTTTTAAATAACACTGGACACTTTTAACGCCTGTATTTGCTTGGGAAGAAAAAAAGTCCTGTCGATTTCAGTGAAATTGATTCCCAGGTAGGAATTTCTCTGCAAGAGCTAGAATGTCTATTCCCTGGAGAATTCAGCTGCAGTTAATCTTCTCTAGGTTGTGTCCTAAGGTTTTAAGATATAGCTGAAAGCGTTAAGTTATATCTGCCTGCAGTGAATGACCACAGCAGAGGAATTTGTTTTTGTGTTTGCATTCAGATAGAACAGTCCCAATTCTTAATGTGGCAAAGGGAGTCATTGTCCTAGTCTTTCACAAGCAGGGGCTGTATTAACAAACAATGCGGTGTTTTTGTATTTGCAATGAGCACATCCTGTTTCTTCCATGGCAGTGAACATGTCATCTCAGGAATAGACGTGCTCAGTTATCTGGGTTTGCCCTGCATGCCGTCTATTGGATTGAAAATGTGCCCGTTGACTGCTTTCCTCCACAACCCCACACAAATTTGTCAATAGTTTGGCCGATGGGTCCAGAGGAGGGCAACCAAAATGGTCAAAGGTCTGGAGTCCATGCCCTACGAGGAGAAGCTTGTGGAGCTGTGTATGTTTAGTTTGGTGAAGAGAAGGTGAAGAGGTGACATGATAGCCATGTTTAGATATTTGAAGGGATGTCATGTGGGTGAGGGAGCAAGCTTGTTTTTCTGCTGCTCCAGAGACTAGGACCAGGAGTCATGGGTTCAAGGTGAAGGAAAAGTGATTCTGCCTAAACACCAGGAAAAACCTCCTGACAGTAAGGGCTGTTCGACAGTAGAATGCACTACCTCGGAGTGTGGTGGAGTCTCCTTCTTTGGAGGTTTTTTTTTTAACAGAGGCTGGATGGCCATCTGACAGGAGTGCTTTGATGGTGTGTTCCTGCATGGCAGGGGGGTTGGACTTGATGGCTTTGGGGCCTCTTCCAACTCTGTGATTCTATGACTGGGGGCCTACAGCCATAACTCTCGAGAACAGCAAAAAGAGGAACTCAGCTCAGACCCACAGAAGAATTTCTGCATGGGGTGTATCTTCTGGTATGCCAAAGGATATTTGTGGTGAGTCTGAAAAACTTACCTAAGATGTAGTTGGAAGGGTGTCTAGTACACCAGTCTTGCTGAAGCTTATCTTGCCTGTCCCTGGTTAGTTCTTGGCTGGGAGCTTTTATGGGAATCCCCTGTGTATTCTACTTCCAGTTTCATAGTGGGTGTGCTCGCAGTCAGTAACTGATAAAGGTGCCCCCCCCCCCCCCCCCCCCCCCCCCCGGTTGCCTAATGAACACTGACAATGTTTTATTGCCCTTCTGGCACAATGGGCGGAATCATAATCTCTAACAGATAAACAGTTCTATAGTGAGAGATTAAGGTTGCCAGATGCATTTCCCCCACTAGTCCAAATGCTATCTGTACCACGTTGAAGCTAGAAGGCTGGTGATGTTGCTAAGAACTGGAGGAAACATGTCGGTTTTGATCTTAATTAGTCATGTGCAGACACGTGCCCTGACCAGATAGACCAGGGCGGATTTATCTTGTCAGATCTCAGAAGTTAGGCAGGGTTAGCCCTGGCTAGTATTTTGATGGTATTTCACCTTCAGTGAATACCATGGTTGTGTGTGGGTAATAACCAGGGTCATTCTGCACAAGCAGGCAATGGTAAACCCTCCCACACCCACACCACAACATTTCTTGCCTTAAGAACATAAGAAAGAGCCTGATGGATCAGACCAGAGTCCATCTAGTCCAGCACTCTGCTACTCAACAGTGGCCCACCAGGTGCCTTTGGGAGCTCACAGGCAGGAGGTGAAATCAATGGCCTTAAGAACATAAGGAAGAGCCTGCTGGATCAGACGAGAGTCCATCTAGTCCAGCACTCTGCTACTCGCAGTGGCCCACCAGGTGCCTTGGGGAGCTCACAGGCTGGAGGTGAAAGCAATGGCCTTAAGAACATAAGGAAGAGCCTGCTGGATCAGACGAGAGTCCATCTAGTCCAGCACTCTGCTACTTGCAGTGGCCCACCAGATGCCTTTGGGAGCTCACAGGCTGGAGGTGAAAGCAATGGCCTTAAGAACATAAGAATGAGCCTGCTGGATCAGACCAGAGTCCATCTAGTCCAGCACTCTGCTACTCAACAGTGGCCCACCAGGTGCCTTTGGGAGCTCACAGGCAGGAGGTGAAAGCAATGGCCTTAAGAACATGAGAAAGAGCCTGCTGGATCAGACCAGAGTCCATCTAGTCCAGCACTCTGCTACTCTCAGTGGCCCACCAGGTGCCTTTGGGACCTCACAGGCAGGAGGTGAAAGCAATGGCCTTAAGAACATAAGGAAGAGCCTGCTGGATCAGACCAGAGTCCATCTAGTCCAGCACTCTGCTACTCACAGTGGCCCACCAGATGCCTTTGGGAGCTCACAGGCAGGAGGTGAAAGCAATGACCTGCTGCTGCTGCTGCTCCTCCTCCTCCTCCTCCTCCTCCTCCTCCTCCTCCTCCTCCTCCCCCCCCCCCCCCCGAGCACCTGGTCTGCTAAGGCATTTGCAATCTCAGATCAAGGAGGATCGAGATTGGTAGCCATAGATGGACTTCTCCTCCATAAATCTGTTCAAGCCCCCTTTAAAGCTATCCAGGTGAGTGGCCATCACCACCTCCTGTGGCAGCTTATTCCAAACACTGATCATATGTTGCATGAAGAAATGTTTCCTTTTATTAGTCCTAATTCTCCCCCTCCCCAGCGTTTTCAATAAATGCCCCCTGGTTCTAATATTGTGAGTAAGAGAGAAAAATTCCTCTCTGTCGGCATTTTCTACCCCGTGCATAATTTTATAGATTTCAATCATATCCCCCCTCAGACGTCTCCTCTCCAAATTAAAGAGTCCTAAACGCTGCAGCCTCTCCTCATAAGGAAGGTGCTCCAGTCCCTCAATCATCGTTGCCCTTCTCGGCACTTTTTCTATCTCTTCAATATCCTTTTTGAAAAGGCCTTGAAAATGCAACCTGGTTGTCATAAGTCAGTTGTGACGTGATATCAAAACAATGCACATGACAGGATGCTTTAAGCTGTGTGGGAGAGAGGGGCGAGCGTGCTTGCTAGCCCTCTGAGAACTGAGCATGCTTGTTAGCCATGTGCTCTTAAGGGTTTGGGGATACTAGGCGGGTGGGACAGAGATTTTATAACAGTTTATTTCCCTTCCTGTGATTTCTTGAGAGCCTCCTGCTTGTCTCCTGAGAAAATCTTTTGTGCTTTCTTGAATCCTAGGGCCGCAGAACAATGTTGACAGAAGACAGTTTCTGCTGGAGAGGTTATTGGATGCGGTGAAACAGGTCAGAACAATCATGATCAATTGTTATTTGTTGATTTTTGTGCATGTTCCCATCCGTTGTTGTCTTGTCAAGTAAATAGGATGGTTTATTTGAATAGAATAGAATAAATTTAATGTCATTGTGCACACACATTGTGCCTTGTGTCCACACAACGAAAATACAAAACAGCGAAAATACAAAACATCCCCGATGAACATCTCTGCTATCTGCACTAGGCATTGGGGGGCTGCAATCCGCACACCCCCAACTTACAGCCATCCCTGCACAACCATCTCTACGCAGCCAACCACCACATCAACACATCGCCACAGCGTTAATCATAGCCACAGCTCTAGGATAAAAGCTGTCTCTGACTCTAGTTGTTAGTCGTCTTTTCCACATTTGTCGTCTTTTCCACAAGTTTGGGGAAAGCCAACACATTGTACCCCCCTAGAAGTTCTGAGACCTTTCCAAATACCGCAGGCAGGAACGGCACAGAAGAAAATGTGTTGGCTTTCCCCAAAGGCTGAAGTAGTAGGGAGCAGCAGTAGCGTAGTGGCGAAGAGCAAATGCACCCTAATCTGGAGAACCGGGTTTGATTCCCCGCTCTGCCACTTGAACTGTGGAGGCTTATCTGGAAAACTGGATTAGCCTGTGCACTCCAACACATGCCAGCTGGGTGACCTTGGGCTAGTCACAGCTCTACAGAGCGTTCTCAGCCTCACCCACTTCACAGGGTGTTTGTTTGGCAGCGGCGGGGTGGGTGGGTGGGGGAGGAGGAGATTGTAAGCCCTTTTGAGTCTCCTGCAGGAGAGAAAAGGGAGATAGAAATCAAAAATCATCCTCTTCCTCCTCTTTTTCTTCTTCTCCATAATCATCATCATCAAGTGGCTGATGTTGTGGTTTCTGCAAATGACTTCATGCCAAGTAAAGCATGGCCAGGTCCGCCCTAGTTAGCACTTGGATAGGAGACGACCAAAGAACACCAGTAGCATCTTGGAGACCTTTGGGTATATATAGCCAGAGCTGAGAGAGAGCAGAGAGAACTGTGACTGGCCCAAGGTCACCCAGCAGGAATGCAGGAGTGTGGAAACACATCTGGTTCACCAGATAAGCCTGTGCCACTCAGGTGGAGGAGTGGGGAATCAAACCCGGTTCTCCAGATTAGAACCCATCTCCTCTTACCACTACACCACCACTACACCACACTGACTCTGTTACATGAAGTTACATGAATTTCTCCTGCTTCTGTCTTCTTAATCACGTCCCACAAATAGAAGGGGGGCGGGGAATCCATGACATTACCAAGTCATGGTTTGCCAGTAAGCCAAGCTAAAATGTATGGATTCTTGTGACTTATGCAGGCGGTTTTGGTTTGGGAATGAAACGCTCAGCATCTCTGTGCCGCTTTACAGGTTTTAATAATGTTTCCTGTTAAAAATGAAGGTATTTAAGATTCTTCCAGTTTTACTTAATGGAGGGGGTTGTGCTTGTTACAGTGCCAGATCAGATTTGGGGGACGGAAAGAGATCGCTTCTGATTCAGATAGCAGGTAAGTAGCTTTGGTTTTATGATGCATGCATTTTGAATTATGCCGTTTTAATTGTTAGCTGCCTTGGGGGCCCTGACTGGGCAGAAAGATAGGATCTCAGACTGCAAATGCCTTAGCTGACCAGGTGCTCAGGAGCAGCAGCAGCAGAAGGCCATTGCTTTCACCTCCTGCCTATGAGCTCCCAAAGGCATCTGGTGGACCACTGAGAGCAGCAGAGTGCTGGACTAGATGGACACTGGTCTGATCCAGCAGGCTCTTCCTTATGTTCTTAAGGCCATTGCTTTCACCTCCTGCATGTGAGCTCTCAAAGGCACCTGGTGGGCCACTGCGAGTAGCAGAGTTCTGGACTAGATGGACTCTGGTCTGATCCAGCAGGCTCTTTCTTATGTTCTTAAGGCCATTGCTTTCACCTCCAGCCTGTGAGGTCCCAAAGGCACCTGGTGGGCCACTGCGAGTAGCAGAGTGCTGGACTAGATGGACTCTGGTCTGATCCAGCAGGCTCTTTCTTATGTTCTTAAGGCCATTGCTTTCACCTCCTGCCTGTGAGCTCCCAAAGGCACCTGGTGGGCCACTGCGAGTAGCAGAGTTCTGGACTAGATGGACTCTGGTCTGATCCAGCAGGCTAGTTCTTATGTTGTTAAGATTTAAATGTAAGTCCGTAAAGTGTGTACACACTGGCTTTTGAGGCCAAAACTGAGGGGTTATAATCCTGATCCAAGATGGACACAGCATTTGGGGAGCTTCTACAAATGCAGGCCGATGATTCAGAGGACCCATCTGACTCTGTGTCCTTCGATGTGCTCCGAAGTGGAAATCAGAGAAACCCCAAGGCTGGTGTCCCGGAACCCTTAAATACGGGCAGCAAATATTGGATGTCAGACTTCAGTGTGATTCCCCTCCCCCTCAGTCTTCTGTTGGCATAAACATAAATTACACAGCCGGAAACCAGAATATGTGAAGGACCACCTACTCCCATATATTTCTTCCCAGGTTAAGGTCTGCTTTACAGGCCCTGCTTTATTTTTCATAGCATTGGGTGCCAGGTAGATTAGAAGAGCCTTTTCCGTGGTGGCACCGCCTACTTTGGAATGTCTTCCCCAGCTGGTTGTGGCGGGTTTTCCAGGCTGTGTGGCCATGGTCTGGTGGATCTTGTTCTTAACATTTCACCTGCATCTGTGGCTGGCATCTTCAGAGGTGTATCACAGAGGGAAGTCTGTTACACAATGTGTCAGTGTGTTTCTGATGTGAACAGTGTGCAACAGACTTCTCTCTGTGATACACCTCTGAAGATGCCAGCCATAGATGCAGGCGAAACGTTAAGAACAAGATCCACCCGACCACAGCCCGGAAAACTCACCACAACCAGTTGAATCCGGCCATAAAAGCCTTCAACAATACATCTTCCCCAGCTGATTGGCTGACACTGAATCTCATGATCTGGTGACAGTTTTTATCCAGGCCATTTATTAGATCAGGTGACCCAGTCGGTCAACTTTAGCTCTGGATACTTGCCAGTTTATGCTGTTGTCTTTGCTGATGCTTAAATCCTGGTGACTTAAGTGAAATCATAATTGGATGTGGTGTTGTAGGATATAGGAAAGGATACAGTATGCGTAAGCTGGGTATTTCTAGGATAACTGTGGGTAGAGGTGCAATTACTTTTCAAGAAGATGTTTATGGTTGTTTTCTTACAATGTGTTCTGAGGTTGAAGCTTATTTTTGGTTAGAAGCAGCTGCATAACTTCTACATTTGTGGTTTCTCTTCTTTTTCACTTTGACTGTTTATTGCACTCATTATTTCAACTATTTATAAGGAAGGGTTTTTGAATTTGTGACTGCTGTCTATGACTTCTAGTCTTAACGAGTTTCAAATGTTCCTGGAGAATTTTTTTATACACAAACTGGTCTGGTAGGTACTGGTAATAGCCAAGCTCCTCTAGGTTAAAAAAAATATCACTTGCTTTGTTCTTCAGGTCTGGAATCAGAAAATTGTAATTTATGTTAATCCATAACAAAGCAGTCATCTTGTTGTAGATTAATCATTCTAGTAGATACTTTGGCTCAACTTTATACTTAATGTTTCTGAGCCAAAAAAGGTGTTTCCTGAAGAACTAGCAAGGTTTACAGCAGGCCGGTCCTTTCTTGTCCTCCCTTAATGATCCAAGTGTGCATTGCAAAGAAGGTTGGTCTGTATACAGTGTTTGTAGATTTGCTGCCTTTGATAGAGGTATTCTGGGACAATGTCTCTAAAACCAGTGTGGGCATCAGATTGGTTAATGTAACGATCTTGCATTTCGGTAACATCAGGGGAGTTGGTGGTGAAACAGCTTACAAAACGTAACTTAAAAGAGGCAAAGGCTGGATCCATTCCAAAAGTGCAATGGCACTTTTCTCCAGTACAAGGATCTTTTTTGGCCGCAGAGCCTTTTTCTATCAGTCATCAGAAGTGGAACAGATTCACACCATCCAAAACGTACTTTAGATAAATGAAGAAGAGTTGGGTTTTATTCCCTGCTTTTCACTACCAAAAAGTTTCAAAGTGGTTTATGATTGCCTCCTCCCCACTACCACAACAGGCACCTTGTAAGGTAGATGGGGCTAAGAGAGTTCAGAGAGAACTGTGACTGGCCCAAGTCATCCAGCAGGCTTCATGTGCAGGAGTGGGGAAACAAACCTGGCTCGCCAGATTAGAGTACACCACTCATGTGGAGGAGTGGGGAATCGAACCCGTTTCTCTAGATTAGAGGCCACTGCTCTTAACCACTGTACCTTGCTGGCTTATTGCCTGTCAGCAGAAGTCAGTGGGTTGTGGCGGGGAGTGTATTGGGCTAGGATCTAGAAGACACACATTTGAACCCCTGCTCTGCCATGTTCACTCACTGGGTGACCTCAGACCAGTTGCACACACTCAGCTTAACCTACCTTGTAGGGTTTTTGGGAAGATAAAATGGAGAAGAGGGGGTCTAATGTAAGTTCCAAATCCAAAATCTTTATTAGGCATAAAACCGGAGTGTGTCAAGAATTCCAAATATGATGAGAAGATCATTATTGCACATCTTGCAGTACATAGAGTAAAAATTTAGCAACCGCTTCAGAGATTTCAACGTTAGAGTTATTTAGAAGCTTAGCCATTTTTATCTTATCAGAAAGGAGCATAAATCCTGTTGGTAATACAGTTCTCAAATCAGTTCTGATGTTGTTGTATTTTGGACAGTGAAGCAGAATATGAGAAAGTGTATCAGTTGTATCAGGACAAAATCAACAGCAACGCTCATTTTGTGGAATATTAGAGAAGCGACCTTGAAGATGTACTGACGGAAAAGAGTTACACCTTGCTCTAGTCATGACCCATCTGCAGTTGTAATTAACAAGTTGTTCCAGGTATATAGCAGGGCTAGATTTCTGAGGGATAATCCCAAAGAATATTGGAGAACAAGAGCTTTGCGCTTTGCTCAGGAGAAATTGATACTCTTGATCAACTAATGTAAATTGCTTTGGGTCCTGCATCTGGGTATAAGTAGACGAAATAATAGAAAGAACCTCATCCCTTCCTGGTTCTTCCGGAAGAGAGTAAAAATGAGGAGCTCTCTGCAGTCCCGTTCGCTTCCTCTGGCAGAGTCATGGCCTGGCGCTGGCCCAGTCTCGACTGAAAACACTCCTGGGCAGCAGCGACTGCTGTTTGTGGTTTGATTGCAGCGTTCAGTGTGAACGATTCCCCAGATACACGGAGAATTCAGCACCTCCTCCTAGTTCCTAATCTCGCTTCCGTAACACACAGCATTTCTCATTAAGCTCCTTCTTCTTTTGCAGAGTCACGTGCCTGTGCGCTAAGTTCGAATCTGTGCTCCAACATGGTCTGAAGAGGACCCGGGGGCTAGCCTTAACAGCGGCGGCAATTAAACAGGCAGCGGGCTTCTCCAGTAAAACGGAAATGGGTAATTTGGGCTTCCAAAAGGCTGCGCTTGTTTTTAAAATGCTTTGGGTTTTTCACTTGTGCATGAGGAGCTGGTAATAGATCTAATTTCACCCATGCAGATGACTTCTATTATAGCTTGTCTTTCTACCGCCCTGTTTTGTAACTTTCCTGCCCTGTAAGCATGGTCCTATTTTTATGTCCCTAACAGCAGCTTGACACGAAGAAATTAATCTGATGATTTCTTTTTCCTACCAGGAAAATAAGTTGGGGGGGGGGGGATCAGGTAATTAGCTTTGTCATGTCAGGTGCCCTGAGTCTCATAGGATCTGACTTCCACCTTGCAAGCAGCGGGAGTTTGGAGGCCAAAAGCAGGTGGCAAAGACCTGCCAGGCCCGCCTCTTTTCTGGCAGCTGCCAGGTGTTTTCAGGAAGTGGGCGGGGCCAGGTAGGGCTTTTCCCCCAGCAAATCTTCTGATTGACTGTTGACTGTGCAGATTATTAAAAATATGGCTTTGGCAGCAGCTGCCACCGTAGCCCAAAGCAAGGATCTACCCTGTATTATTGTACAGCTGTGGTGATCGTGTTGCAGCTGGCTCCACCTCGTGTGGACGCCATTTTGTTGCTGCGCCGTGTCAGAATTCCGAACGTGCCTGAAGACGCCAAAAAGTCGGGGGGGGGGGGGCGCTCCTGCTTGAGAACGTTTGGTTATTATTGTCAGGAGCAGAGCTGTATGTTCCGGGGTTTGCTGGGTGCCCGACTTGGAACATGAAGAGCTTCTATAATCTCTTAACCCCTTCTGAGACTTCGCGAAAGGTGTTTTTAAGCGCCTGTTTTACTAAATACCCGGTTAAATAAGCAGTTTCTTTCTTAAGTAGAATCATGGTGCTCAGATACCATCCAGCACTTATCAGTTTCTGCCGTGGCATGGCCAATTGGCCATGCTGGTAGGGGCTGATGGGAATTGTAGTTCCTGAACATCTGGAGAGCCGCAGGTTCCCTACCCCTGCCCTAAAGCCTCTTTGTTAATTAAAAGAAAATCACCTAAGCAGCAGGCTGGAACATTATGCCCTTCACTCTGGCTACTCTCCAACAATTCAACGTGGAGCTCAATGACCTTTAGACGCAGGACATTAGCCGTAGTCATAAAAGATGGATTCTCTAGGGCTGCGGCGAATAGTTTCAAAGCCATTCTGCGCAAGAGGATCCAGGGGCAGGTTAGCGGCTCAGCCAGCTGTAACGTACTTCTGTTTTAAAAGGATTCAGCCAGTAACACCGTTTTCTGAATTGAAACCATCATGTGGATAGCTGCTTGAATGCCCACTTTGAAGGAATCAGGGGTGGGGGGTGGAGCACCCAGTCGTATCACCTGAGAGCTTTATTTTTATTTATTTATTTATTTAACTTAATATACCGCCCCATCCTGAAGGGGCTCTGGGCGGTGTACAACATAAAACATCATACATAAAACATCATAATATATTAGCTAGAGGAGCGAACCAAAATTATAATTAACATCTATGCTCCATCATCACTATAAAAAATCCCCATTTAAAACAACAGCAGTTATTTCTTAGTACAGGCATCCCACGAAACCCTTACTTAAAACCTAAACCCTCCCAGAGAAAAGTGGGGGGGGACACAGTGGGTCCTGGTGATGTTAAGGACCCCTATATAGCAGAAATAGCTTGAAGAGGGAGTTGATGAAGATGTTGACGTTGAAATTTCCTTTAAAAATAAGCTAGATAATTTCAGTTGCAGAGGTATACACGCTTTCCTCCTCCCCTCCTCTCCCAGATCCTGTATTCTGGTATTACGTGAAAGAAGTCCTTAACAGGCACGAACTCCAGCGCTTCTGTTCTCTGGAAGCCAGGACACATTACGGTGACGTGGATGTGGGCCGGGTCAATTGGCTTCGCGCTATGCTTGCCCTGAACGAGCATTCTTTGGAAAGATACTTCCACATGCTGCTGGCAGACAAGGACCGGCTCAGGTAACGTCTACGTTGTACCTGTCCTGACGGGTAGATCAGTCTTTGCAGGAAGGAGCCTAGAGAAGCAGCAGACGTAGCAGCAGCAGACCGAAATGACCAATTTCAGTTAACGAACATTTGCAGTCCAAGTGGGGCTGAGGAATTTGGTGTGTAGTAAAGATCTTCGTTGTTTTGAAAGCACCTTGAATGATAGCCATTCCTTGTGGTTGGCAGAGCCAAGTTCTGCAGCTAGGCCCTATGACTGTTCAGCTCCTTGATATACAGTGCTTTGGAGTCCTTGGGTTTCGTCATTGGACTACAGCTGGGAAGGCCCTGCTTAAGAGGGCCAGCAAGGCGTAGTGGCTAAGAGCAGGTGGATTCTAATCTGGAGAACCGGGTTTGATTCCCCACTTCTCCACCTGAGTGGCAGAGGCTTATCTGGTGAACCAGATGTGTTTCCGCACTCCCGCATTCCTACTGGGTGACTTTGGGCTAGTCGCAGTTCTTCGGAACTCTCTCCGCCCCACTTGCCTCACTTTAAGGTGTTTGTTGTGGGGAGAGGAAGGGAAAGCCACCTTGTAAGCCACCTTGGGTCTCCTTTCTGGAGAGAAAGGAGGGGTATAAATCCAAACTCTTCTTAATATTTGAACAAGAGACCACCAAGGAAGTCCAGGGTCATGATGTGGAGTCAGTCAACGGCAAGCCACCTTGAACATTTCTTGCCTTATAAATTCTACGGGGTCACCGTAGCAGGGGCCATTGCAGCAGTGGCGTAGGAGGTTAAGAGCTCGTGTACCTAATCTGGAGGAACTGGGTTTGATTCCCCGCTCTGCCGCCTGAGCTGTGGAGGCTTATCTGGGGAATTCAGATTAGCCTGTACACTCCCACACACGCCAGCTGGGTGACCTGTAAGGTTACCGCCAGCTTCTGAGCTCTCTCAGCCCCACCCACCACAGGGTGTTTGTTGTGAGGGGGGAAGGGCAAGGAGATTGTAAGCCCCTTTGAGTCTCCTTCAGGAGAGAAAGTGGGGATATAAATCCAAACTCTTCTTCTTCTTCTAAGTCCACTGTGACTTGACTGCAAAAAAAGTGCCAGAGACCCAGTATAGCTAAGTGCAAGGCAGAACCAACGGGATGGATGTGGACTAAACCTTTCGCTAACAGAAGGGGAGGTGGAATTCCTGCCATTTCCCGCTCCCTGCATCTCCCATGATTTGCCCCCATGCCGTTCCTTAAGGTTTTCTGTTCCCCACAGATCATGTTTCAGAGAGATCACTGGGCTGTCGGAGATGAGGGGAAGCAGGACGTTTTCCTTTAGCGGAAATTATTTAGTCTGGATCCAGGCCTACGTCTGTGAGGCCCGTTATTGGTGGGCACTTATTTTGAGGGGAAGGTCTGTTGTCAGTTTTTACAAAATTTGGCAAGTGGATGCACTTGGTCAAGCGTCCGTTGGCTTTGCTGGCAGACAAGGCGGAAAGAGCAATTTCGTCCCCAGGGCTTCTCAGCCTTCATGGCTGCCCCTCCATGTGAGTCTTGTGAATCTGGGTATAATTTCCAGGGTTGTGGGGAAAAATGCTGGCGTGGGGGGAGAGAAAGCCTCTGTTCACAGGTGTGCCAAACTCAAGCGCCCCTCCAGATGTGCTATGTGGACTACATGTTCCATCATCCCCTGCCAGCATGATGCTGGCAGGGGATGATGGGAACTGTAGTCCATAACATCTGGAGGGGCGTGAGTTTGACACCTGTGGCCTAGAACATCTACAGCCCCTTCTGGTGACAGATTGCTGGATACAAACTGGTGGATATGTGTGCACAACTGACTTATAGAGACCCTGTAGAGTTTATAAGGCCAGAGATGTTCGGAGGTGGTTTGCTATTCCCGCCTCTGCGTGGGCTGAGGGAGTTCTGAGAGAACTGTGACCTGCAAAGACCACCCAGAAGGAGGAGGAGGATGGTTGGTTGGTTTTTATACACTGCTTTTCTCTACCTTAAGGAGTCTCAAAGTCACTTACAGCCCCCCCCCCCACTCACCACAACAGGCACCTTGTGAGGTAGGTGGGGCTGAGGGAGTTCTGAGAGAACTGTGACTGGTCACCCCAGCAGGCTTCATGTGGAGGAGCGGGATATCGAAAAGAGATTTCCAGGTTACACAGCTTTCTTTAATGTTTGACTTCTTCTTTTGCCCGCAGTGTCTTCTATGAAGACTGGTCTTTCATGATGGATGAAGAACGGTCCAGTATGATCCCCACCATGGCAGCCGGTAAAGAATTCAAGCTCGGCCGCGTAACGGTCCGCTTGGAAGACTGTTTTGCTTTCTGGCCCCTCCTCGGGTGACGCATGGGGGGGCGGTGTTGGGATCTTTATCGGGCCAGGAATGACATACTGGGGTGTTTTGGGTTCAGAGCTGTGCTGCATCAGGGATCTCCCTTGCTCTCTCTGAAGGTCTGAACCCGATTCTTTTTGCCATCAACATCGATAATGCGGATTTAAACGGGCAAAGCAAAGGCCCTTCCGCCGTCTCCCACCTTTTGAAGGAATCCACCCAGAACGTGACCTCGTTGTTGAAGGGATCCACCCAGGGGGTGAGCAGCCTTCAATGGAGATCACGGCCTGCCTCCGCTCAAGCGGGATTCTCATCATCAGATCGGATCAAGACACAAACCTGTCGCCTGTTTTTCCAAAGAGCGCTAGCGGGGGTAAGTGCTACCAAGACGCTTGAGGGATTTAGAGAAGGAGAAGAGTTTGGATTTCTGTCCCCCCTTTCTCTCCTGTAGGAGACTCAAAGGGGCTGACAATCTCCTTTCCCTTTCCCCCTCACAACAAACACCCTGTGAGGTGGGTGGAGCTGAGAGAGCTTCGAAGAACTGTGACTAGCCCAAGGTCACTCCAGTCAAGGCAGGTAGGGAGTATACAGACAGGCTAATCTGAATTCCCCAGATAAGCCTCCACAGCTCAGGCGGCAGAGCGGGGAATCAAACCCAGATTAGAGTACACTCTGCTTTTAAATCCATCATCACGCCACTCGGCTCTTAACGCACTGCAAACAACCCTGGGCAAGTAAACAACCATGACTATTTGTGTATTGGGTATGTGTGTGTGCGAGAGAGAGAGAGAAATCTGCAGTTTTTGCCTTTGTCTTCCAGATTTGAGTTACGGAAACGGTGGAAGGCGGAGGAGGAAAGTCAATATTATTTCCTTTGATGACAAGGAAGATGAACCGGACTTGGGTGACATCTTAGGCGTGACTGTTGCGGGTGGAAGCTTGGACGGGAACTCTGACCGATTTTCAGGGCACGTCCCGTCTTTCTCTGGCCCCCTCGCTAAACTGCATCGGAACTGGCTTCGATGTGGTTTCGCTTCAAAACGCATCCCAAGCCGTGATCTAAAATGGGAGATGTTTGCTTCCTGTAGTTGGATGTCAAAAGTAGTGGACGGCGATGTCAAGATAACAAGAGAGTTAAGGTAAAACGTGTGTATCCACAGCTTGGTGGGAGATTCAGGCTCCTGTGGAAAGTGAGTATTTTGGATGGTGCTAAAGACAGAATGGTGGCATGTTCTTGGGGTCATTAGACCCGGAGCCCTTCCGTCACATGACTTTAATATTTTTGGAAACTGCATTCAGAAAGAGGTGAAAAAGGCGACAGGCTTCCCTTTCGATACTTTCATTGGGCTGATCCCGTCAGGCTGAGGGAAGAAACTTACCAAATTGGGGGCCTTTCAGAGTTGCTAATTATTTAAGGGGCTGTCAGCCTCCTTCCTGTCCTGTGGCTCTGATGTCACATCCCGTTGGCAGCATACTGGTAGCTTAGAGGGTTCCTAGATTTCAAAAGAAGAATTAGATTTATTCCCACCCCCCCTACCTTTCGATTAATACATACACCTTCTCTCCTGTAAGGAGACTCAAGGTGCCTTAAAAACTCCTTTCCCTTCCTCTCCCCACAACGGACACCTTGTGAGGTGGGCAGAGCCAAGAGAGTTCAGAGAGAACTGTCACCAGCTCAGCTGGAATGTAGGAGTGGGGAAACAAACCTGTTTCACCAGATAAGAGTCCGCCGCTGCCGTGGAGGAATGGCGAATCAAACCCTGTTTCTCTCGTTTAAAGTCAACCTCCTCAGAACCATTACTCAAGCCATCGCTTTCGTCAGCCGAAGCCTGCTTTTGTGTGACTAATCCTGTTTTAGTAGTGTGGATATGACTTTATATCTCCAGATAAAGTTAGTGGATTGGTTACTTCCTATCAGCCCCTGCCAGCACGTGCCAGTTGGCAGGGGCTGATGGGAATTGTAGTCCATAACATCTGGAGTGCCAAAGGTTCGCCACCACGGCCTTAGGGAGTGTCCTCCGTGAGTGCCCTGCTGGTGCGGCAGCAGTTGCTGTTCCGCTTCCAGCATCCTGGAAGACAGTCCGTCCGGATTAGATGACCACACGCCTTTTCTTTTCTTCTTTTTTAAATGTAGACCCTCGCAGGGTGTTGCCAGCAGTTTGGCGGCCAACACCTGGGCTCCTCTGCAGACTCTGAACGATGATTGCGACGTATTGTTCCCTGTCAGCACGGTTGGCTGCTGCTCCCCGACTGGTGGGTATCTATTGCCTTGGTTTGAAAAAAAAAAAAAAAATATTGAATGTTGCGGTGTGGAGACTGACAGGAGCAGTTATTAAAACGCCTGCTGCCAGAGGTGGCCACGTGAAATGGCTGTCCTTTGAGCCGGGATTGCTCGATGTAGGGGAGTCCTTTGCTTTGCCTTACCCCCCCTTTCCTTAACCTCTCCCCCATGATTTTGGGAGGATTCATTTGGCACTGCAGAGACAGAGAGAAAGTTCTGTATCAATTCAGGAAAGTGTTTTGATGACTCTCTTCCTGTATAATGCTATTGTGCCTTGTCTGCCTGTGGGCCAAAGGTGAAGTCTGGAGCTCTGGGGGAAAAAAAGATTAACCCCCAAAAAAGTGTTTTGGTTTTTTTCCCTCTTAACAGGGCAGGCACAATAATTTCCTAGCTAATATCCAGTTTGGTAGCTTTCAACTCTCAATTCAGCATGGAGGGGCATTTGGGGCTTTGTAATGATGGTCATCTTCACAAAATCTGAGGGAGATACTAGAGAGCCAGTAGGGTTAAGAGCAGGCGGACTCTAAACTGAAGAACCAGGTTTGAGTCCCCACTCCTCCACCAGAGCGCCGGAGTCTTCTCGGGTGAACTGGACTTGTTTCCCCACTCCTGCGCATCAAGCCTGCCGGATGATCTTGGGCTGGTCGCTGTTCTTTTGGAACTCTGTCCGCCCCACCTGCCTCACAGAAGAGAGGAGAAGGAGTTTGTAAGCCCCTTTGAGCCTCCTTACAGGAAAGAGAGATGGGGTATACATCCAAATTCTTCTTTTTGCTTGTTCCTAAGTGTGCCATCAGGGTTTCTCCGTCTTACTCCATTGCTTCTCTTGTTTAGCTGACTCTCTATGGCTATTGACATTCCAATGAGGTCTAATGCTTTAGAGTCCCGCTTCCAAAAGCCACCACTTTCTCCCAGAGAACTGATCTCTGTTGGCTGGAGATCAGCTGTAATAATGGGGGGTCTCCAGCTACCACCTGGAGGTTGGCAGCTGTATTTGCAGGGCATGTTTTTTAAGAAGTCTGACTCAGTGTTGCTGCTCATATGGGCTGCGTTGAGCTCTCTGGAGAGTGTCTGGGGGGTGGGGGGTGGGCACACACGCTAAACGAACACGACCCACGAACGCTGGATTCCGAGCAATGAATGTGTCAGTCTTAAATAAAGACGTTCAGTAATCAGCAGTTTCCAGCCCTCACCCCCCCCTCTCCTCCCCCTAACTGGTTTCCTTGATTACAATATTTAATTTAATGTCTCAAAGCCTTCCTTCTCCAGATTAGGAATCATCCCAGAGGGACCTCCTCGCAATAGCTGAGGGCAAACGTTAATGAGGCTGGGTACGAAACGTAATGTGGAGAGGGGCTCGGAAGCGCATGCATTGAGGGGTGTCATTTCCTCTAAATACCTGTGTACTGCTTTAGACAACCTGGAGAACGGCGATGGGCGTGACCGTGGCGATTTCGTGGTTGAGTTGGATCAAAGGAACGCTGAACATCACTACAGGTATACAGCCAGTTGGACTATTTTACTTTAAAAAAAACAAAAAACAACCAGCTCAAACTGTTAAGACATCTTTTGCAGGGAGAATCCTTATTTCCGAGCTGCAAAATATGGTTTCTCAAGGCCAGCTTAAAAGAGCCACGTTGTCACATTCAGTGGACCTCTTAGGAAGCTATGTCTATATCCGTGGGAAGGTGCTCGGTCGACATTCCACTGCCAAGGTGGCGAACGGGCCTGTTGAAAGGCGATCTGCTAAATTTTGGGGAAATTAAATGAGAAAGCTGTTCAGGCTGATTTCTGTGCAGAAAGTCAGCGAACCCGAAACGGCCTAAAATCACTTTATTTTCTAGTCTGCTAACATTACGTAAGAGGAATGCGCAGAAGATCCAGGCACCTAAAAAGTACATTAAAAGAAAAGCAGCAACCACAAGGCCCAGTTTGAAATTTGTTGCACCAACCCCCTCCGTTTTTCGTTGGGGATTGAGTTTCGTTCCTTTGTACAGTTTTCAGTTGGCAGTAAAATACAGCGATCGTGAACAAGTTAAAGCGAAATTGAGGGTACAGCTCTTGACCTTTTGGTCTCTTTGAGAAAAGTGAAGGTACTTAAAAATGAAGGTCCTGGAACTAATGCAAAAAAAGGGGTACCTTGAATTGGCAATGGGGTATGTATTGTACGAAATACGGTGCCTTTGGCAGCAGCATGAAACAGATACTAGAGAGACTTTCATACTTGAGTGGGTGACTTTTGGAGTCTTAACAGCACGAAATGGTGCTTCTTCATGCATGTCTATGCGGTGGAGAGAGGAAAAGAAAGATGTTAATTCTCTTCCACTCCTTAGTGAGGGTCACTTTACGCTCGGTTGGTCCTCCAGGGCCACCGGTTGTCCACAAGACAGAATGCTAAACTAGCTGTTCGGCTGGTCTGATCCTGCAGGGCTCTTTGTTTGTTAAAAACCCTTTTGTCCTGTGTGCAATCGCCATTCAACGAGGACAGGCTTATTGACTTCATTTATGCTCCAGTTTTCTCCCTAATGGTGATTCAAAGTGGCTGACGTTGTCCCCTTCTCCATTTTGACCCTCGCCCCATTTGATCCACACATCTGTCTTGATAGGCTGAGAAAGTGGGAATCATAGAATAATAAAATCATAGAGTTGGAAGAGACCCCCAAAAGGGCCATCAAGTCCAACCCCCTGCAATGCAGGAACACACAGTCAAAGCACTCCTGACCAATGGCCTTCCAGCCTCTCTTTAAAAACCTCCAAAGGAGGAGACTCCACCATACTCCGAGGTACTGCATTCCACTGTTGGGAAGTTGGCCCAAGGTTACCCCACAAGGCTCCATTGCAGAGGGGATATCTAAATTTCCATTTCTCATAGTCTGATGCTCTCACTGCTATGGGGTGAGAGGTGCCGTCAAGTCACAGCTGGCTTATGGCAACACCATAGGGTTTGAAGACAAGAGACGATCGAAGGTGGTTTGCCGTTGCCTGCCTCCGCATGGGCTGAGAAATCTCTGAGAGAACTGTAACTGGCCCAAGGTCACCCCAGCAGGCTTCATGTGCAGGAGCAGGGAATCAGACCCAGTTCTTTAGATCAGAATCCACTGCTGTTAACTACTATACCCCTTTGAGTCTCTTCTAAACACCACACCTGTACATTTTACAAAATGTATAATCAGACCTCATAAGTAGATTGGTGCCCGGTGTTTTTTAAGATCTGGTGTTCTCTGTTCTTCTGTCAATTGGTCTTTTTCTTTTTTTTTTAACAACATAAAACAGAGGAGAGGTCAGCCCCCGTGTCCAAGAGAGAACGCTTCTATGATCTATTGTCACTGCCGGCAAGCATGCTAGAATCCACATGACCGCTACAGGGTAACTTCTGAGCTTGTGAGCTGGAAGAAAATAGGTCCTTTTTTGTTTTTCTCCTCGGTTTCACCCGTACAGCTAGATGGGTGAGGTGGTTGTGGCTCAGTCCCAAGTTTGATCCCCGGTATCTCCAGTTGAAGGATCTTGGGAAAGAGGCACTGGGGAAATTCTGCGACAGAGAAGAGTCCGTCATCGATCTCTGCTTTGTTCATTATTTTACAAGCCTTTATTGTGAACAGCGGTTAAATGTCGGTGCAGATTTGTCGCAAAAGGTTTCATTAATATATTTTGTTTATGCTCGCCCTCCTCCTCCTCTCTTCCACTTTATGCTCACAACAACCCTGCGAGGTGGGTTGAGGGGAGATTGTGCCCAGGTTTACCCAGAAAGCTTTCATGGCAGAGCGGGTATTTGAACCTGGGCCTCCCAGACCCTTCCCCAACATTTTTGCCCCTGTGCCAACCGAAGCCCCACCGCTTCGCCTGCCTGTTGCTCTTGAACCACCTTCTGTGATGTTTGAATTCAGTGCTTGGATCTTGTGTCCCTTTTTTTTTACATGCTCCTAGATAATAAGCATAAGTATTTTATTGTCATTGTGCACAATAACAACTAAATTTATGCAGCATTCCCCGGATGCATCATTACTTCAGACTCATCCCCCATCCTCACTTTCTCCTTGCCTCCACCCATCCCTACACAGCTCCCAAACACATCAACACAAAGTTCAGAGTTTAGCATAGCCCCAGCTCTAGAGTAGAAGCTGTCTCTAAGCCTCTTCGTCCTAGTTTTGATAGACCTGTATCGTCTGCCAGATGGTAACAGTTCAAAAAGAGATGAGACAGGTCTCATGAGACATGCTGGATCTCATGCTGGATGAGACAGGTCTCTCAGAATATTTTGGGCTTTTTTTAGGCTTCGGGAATTATAGAGTTCTTCCAAGGAGGGGAGAGGGCAGCCGATATAATCCCTCTCTGTGTAGTAGTGATCAAATTTTGAGCGCTTCTTCCAATCTGCCACACTGTGCAACTGGAGAACCATACACAGGTGCAGTAGGCTAAGACACTCTCTATAGCACACAAAGCGTAAAAGGACACCAGGAGTTTTCCCTTCAGTTGTTGTTTCCTTTAAAAGTCTCAGATAGTACAGTCTCTTGCTGGGCCTTTCTTAACCCACCATGGGCAGTCTGTACTTCCAGGTCAAGTCCCTTCTTAATCATGACCAGAAATTTAAAAAAACTGGAAGCCACCGGGCTCTCACTTGATCTCCCATTTATAGTCAAGGGGGCTGAATTTCTCTGAGCTATTCCTTCTACAGTCCACTATAAGCTTCTTTGTCTTGTTAGGTATTAAAAAACCAGGTTATTTTCTCCCCTGCACCATGAGAGCAGTCGGTCCACTCCTCACTGATAGGGCAGACCCCTATCCCCTCCAGAGATGAGAGCCCCACCAATCGCTAAAGTGTCATCGGCAAATGTCGACAGTCACCACTCCTCAGTGTCAGGGAAGGGAATTTTCCTCCAGATTGACCAGGGATCCTAGAGGTTCCCCCCACCCCCTTCCTCTGGGCATAGAGCAGGGGTCGCTGGGAGAGGAGCATTGGGGAAGAGGACACGAATTTCACTTGTCATGTAAGGGGATTAATTTATATCCCTTGAGGTCCCTTCCAGCTCTTAAGTTTCTATTAAGGTTTCCTGATTTACAGTGAACCAAAATTAGTTGCAATCTCTGGGCTGGTTCTTTCTTTCACACAGCCCAGCTGAGATTCAGTGCGAGTAACAACATCTCTAAACAAAAATGCCAAATAAAACTAAACATGGTATAAGAATAAACAGCAAAGTAGCCAGTGCTGTGCCATCTTAAAATTCCTGAGCAGCAGGGCGAGAATTCCCTCTCCCACCTAAATATCAGTGCTCCTGTTAAGAATTCACATTTTAAAAGCAAGATTTTTTCTCTTTCTGGGTGCCCGAGAAGGCTGCTTGGGAAAGCCCCCTCCCCCCCCCAAATACTTTTTTAAGGTCACTTAAAAAAAATACAGGAATAGGCTGCAAACACGTTAGCTGGCCGTAGGGGGAGGCATTGCTCTTGCATTTTCTCTGCCTGTGTGTTCTGCTAGTCAATTGCTTTAAATTTACGTTCCGTATTTTTGTGGGTGGTATTTAACCTCATTTCCAGCTATGCCGAGAGCTGATTTAAACATAAACATGAACATTGTCAGAGGTAAAACCGCTGCTAATGATTTGCTTTGGAGCAGAGAGAGCGTTGTCTGAAGCTGGATCTGGGAACTGCTCACTAACATACCCTTTATTTAGAATTTGCTGCAAACTCAACAAGGGTGCAAGCGGTTCTTTCTGGTACTCACCTGGTTGCTGCTGGCTGGTAAAGAGCTGTCGAGGGATTACTGTCCCGCCCGCCTATGGCTCAGATCGGATCGAATACTTTCCTCCCTTAACCGTATAGCCTCCAAAATTCTTCCCTCTCCCTTTTGAACTCAGGTGTCAAACTCGTGGCCCTCCAGATGTTATGGACTACAGTTCCCATCATCCCCTCCCAAAATCATGCTGGCAGGGGATGATGGGAACTGTAGTCCATAACATCTGGAGGGCCGCGAGTTTGACACCTATGCTTTTGAACATGGGGTGGTGTTGTGAGTTTTGTGCAAGGTAACAGTGGTCGTTTGTGTACTCAGAAGAAGTAGTGGTGTTTGGATTTATATCCCTTCTTTCTCTCCTGTAAGGAGACTTAAAGGAGCTCACAATCTCCTTTCCTCCCCCCTCCCCGCAACAAACACCCTGTGAGGTGGGTGGGGCTGAGAGAGCTCCGAAGAACTGCGATTAGCCCAGGGTCACCCAGCTGGCGTGTGTTGGAGTGCACAAGCTAATCTGGATCACCAGATAAGCCCCCACATCTGAAGTGGCAGAGCTGGGAATCAAACCCGGTTCTCCAGATTAGAGTTCCTCTGCTCTTAACCACTACGCCATGCTGGCTCTAGAGTGTTGTGTTTAAGAGCAGTGGACTTTGATCTGGAGAACCGGGTTTGATTCCCCACTCATCTACATGAAGGCTGCTGGGTGACTTTGGGCCGGCCACAGTTCCCTCCGGACGGTCTCAGCCCCACCTGCCTTACAAGGTGCCTGTTGGGGGAGGAGGACAGGGAAGGCAATTTTAAGACTCCTTCGCAAGGAGTCTTTGTAAGAGGCTTTGAGGCACTTTGTGGCTGAGAAAAGTGGGTTACAAAAACCTCCTCTTCTTATTCCTGTCAAGTATGAAAGCTGCCCAAAGAGCCGTCCTGACCGTTTTGTTCTCCCGTTCGCCATCACTGCAGGATTGAGGAAGGGTGCGTGGGCCGGAGCCGCGCTGTTTGTTTCCATATTTGGCCTAGTAAATCATTCATGTCATATCCTAACCTTTCGTGCCAGTCTCCACTTCACACTTTTTGTGCCCAAAGCTTTAAGGATCAGCTGCTCCTAAATCTTGAAATGCTCGAACGCCGTTTCTTGAGCAAAAGCGGCAAACGGTGTGATTTTTAAAAAGGAAATCTTTTTGGAAATGGTCTTCCAGTAGCTGCCCTTCTGCCCTCCTGCTCTTAGGGGGAATGGCTTTCAGCTTGTTGCATAGCAACATTATTCTATAAATGGGTAGCAGGTATAAAATACAAAGCACAGTGTGATCGCAAGAGGCCCCAAGGCAAACAGCAAGTAGTTTTTGGGTGGCCAGAAATATTTTCAAAGCCACTGGATATATCACAGGTGGATTGGAAGGAAATATTGTTGTATTCCTTTCTTTTTTTTTCCTAGCCAAAATCTTTGTTTCCTTTTGCACCCACATGATCTGGTTGCAAATGTTCCTGGGGAAAAGCTTCACTTGTGAAAAGTGTGACCGTTCCACTGGTGGTCTTTGCCTGAGATCGATTAACCCCGCGAGATCAGTGCTTGATGCACAACCTTTGGGGCCTATCTGGACTTTTATAAGCTAGAATCCAGGTAGCCCCCAAAGGTTGTGCATCAATCACTGATCTAGCGGGGTAATTGACCTAGGCTAGTCAACTGGATGAAAGACAGTTCCTCCTTCGCACATTGTATTGTTAACATATGGCATTGACAGCTGCCACAGCTGCTGATTTAAAAGAGGAGCAGGCCAGACATTTTGGGGGGGGGCGGCGAAGGTCTTGACACATAAAACTCAAAAGTCTAACTTCCTGGCAGTTACCTGCGGGGAGTTCCGCAAACATGGGGCCACACCCCAGGAGGCCCTGTTGAAACAATTTATATTGGGTGGCTCTGCTCGTTCGGCAAGTCGCCCTGTGTTTCTCCCCAGCCACAAAGTTTTCATTTCCTGCTACCAAATCCAGCAGTTCAGGGAATGCCCAAACGAAGGGTTACCGAGGGAATCAGATAGGGAGGTAAATAAGCCTAGCTCGAGCATTATCTTTGTGATCTGTCGTGAATAATAAAAAATAACAGCGTAAACATCCCAAACATCGATGCTGCTCATGGTATTACTTGTTTTGGCCTGTTTACGTAATGTCTTCCTGTCAAGACATTCGAAACCGTTTAGTTTAGAAAAGTAGATGGCAGAGCCTGCGTTTGCCTCAGGCCGCTGCTGTTCTTTTGAGGAACTCCCTGGCACCGGGTGAGCTGCTGCCCGTTGTGTGCCACTTGTCTATTGTGCCACACTTTACAGAAGTAGAAAGGAAGAATGATCCTAGTACAACTAAGGAACAAAATTGACTGCCTGAGCTTACACCTTTGTAGTATATTCAAAGGAATGCCTGAGAATAGGTCCTGAACTCGAAATTCTGTGAGAAACAGCTTCATTTCACTTTCTGACTCTCTCAAGAAATGATTACGAACTATATTTTTTCAATCTTCGCCTTTCCACGGAGAATGTTTTGAGTAACAGCACCCCGGAGCGGTGTTGTTAAGGCATGTTTGAAGACATGCTTATTTCTACGCACTCTTTCCCCTATTTGTCTGGTCGGTAAGCCACTGAAATCTGTCAAATACCAGCTATTTGAAACTAAAATATTCTTAGACCGAGGGTGGGTTCAGCTAGTCTGTTTTCCCCAGCAGCTTTTGGTTGCCCGCTGAGCATGCTGGGAATTTTTTTTTACACCTGCCAGCATCAAGACGCATGGAGGAAATCCTTTCATCTCAGTGGTGCCTAATTTCCAAAAGCATTTGGGGATTTTGTTGCGTATCAAAAAGTCATAGCGATGGTTCATTCCTGCGCCTACTTCTTGATTGTGAATTTAAGAGCTTTGCTGAGTTGGAGACACAAGAACTGATCATAATGACAGATTATCCCTTTGTTTTCTGTAGCCGAACTTCGACAAGCCATTGTGGCCATGATGGCTAGAAAGCATGAACTGGAAGAGCAGAGCAGGTAAGAAGACAGTAATGTCACGGACAACCATGTCCTTCTGTTGTGATCCTTCACAAGAAGGCAGTATCCTCGGAGGGGACGCATCCCACTTTGGGCAAACCCATTCTGATTTGGTTGGACCTCGGTGAACATCTGGAACGTTTGGTTGAAACCGTACAAGCTTGCCTCAAGTATAACGAGGTGGACTTAAAGGAATCTGCAGACTTCTGTTAGCTGGAATGGACTGGTATCCTTCTATGCAGATTCCCCTAAGCATGCAGTTTTGTTGATTTAGATTTAGATAGGTCAGTGGCAGGGGCTGTACCTTCATGACTTGAAGGGTACTCTGAACCTCTGCAAAATTATTTCTCTATGCTCCACTGGGGCCAGGGATCCCAGAAAGGACTGAAACCCATTATCAAATTCCTTTCAGTTATGCATCTTGGCTTAATAAGTGCAGTTATGTATCTTGGCTTAATAAGCGCACTATAGGAAATTTCAGATATTTTTGGGGTGGAGGAAGGGAGTCATTACCCACTGTGATACACGGAGACTTGTAACTGATGGAAAGGTTCTGAAAATTCGTAATTGGGCATCAGAAACCTTGCGTTCCTAGTTCTGGCTTCTTACACGTTGCTGTAGTTTTTAGGGACTCTCTTCTTTGTCAATCAATCAATCAATCACGCCTTTATTGGCATAAAATCAAGATAATACAAGCTCATATATATAAAAGACCAGTTGATTCGAGCAGAGAAACATTTGCACACTCATGCAGATATACTTATGATGTACTAATATAGTATAAGTAGCGCAGTTAAGAATAATAAAACAGGAATAAAATTGTCATTTAACTGGGAATTCGGTCTGTTGACCAACGCGCCACCAGATGAACAACATTCACTATAATGCCTCCCTTCTTTTCTCAGATCTTTGCGGAACCTACTTGACGGAGAGATGGAACACTCTGCAGGCCTACGTCAGGAAATAGACAACCTGAAGAGGAAAGCTTCGGAACAGGACGAGCGCTATGCAGCGAAGATCCAAGCCCTAGCAAGGTAGGGGCAGTGTCCCTGTGCTTCACCTGGCCAGTGTGGGTTTATTGGTGGGGCAGCTGATGCAGGAAGAAATTACTTGGTATATTTGTTAAGCTAGAAGAAGAAGAAGAATTTGGATTTGTATCCCCCCTTTCTCTCCTGTAGGAGACTCAAAGGGGCTGACAATCTCCTTTCACTTCCCCCCCCCCCACAACAAACACCCTGTGAGGTAAGTGGGGCTAAGAGAGCTCCGAAGAACTGTCACTAGCCCAAGGTCACCCAGCTGGCATGTGTGGGAGTGCACAGGCTAATCTGAATTCCCCAGATAAACTTCCACAGCTCAAGCAGCAGAGCGGGGAATCAAACCCGGTTCCTCCAGATTAGAATACACCTGCTCTTAACCACTACGCCACTGCTGCTCCTAGACTAGCTTTTCGGGAAGCTAGTCTTCCCGAAAACACGTGCCTTGTTTTGCCGTCTGTTGCTGTTGTATCTCTGTTTCTGCTATTTACTAGTGTAAGCTGAATGTTTGATTTTTGAAATCATCTCCAAAATGCTGTTACCTTTGCTGGCTTTATATCTACACTAGCGTTTCCTTCCCTGGCAATTTCTACCGTCGTCTTCCCGGGCTACTGCATACTATAGAAATGCTTCCAGCAGCAGTGTTGGGAGGGGAAAATGCACTATCATTCAATGTTTATACAAATAGGTCAGCTGCCAGCCTCAACGCAGCAGCAAATGGATGTAAGGATTTGCAGCAAAATCTCAAAGAACAAAAAGGCAGTCGAGCGTTAGATTACATTGTCTCCAGTGGTGTGGAGCACACCATTCAAACCTAAGTGTGCCGTGCTGAGTAGCTGTTGTGGTGTGTAAATGGTGTTGTCCATTATTCTGATTCTCATCTAAGTCAAAGTGGATTGCAGTGGCATGTTTGGCTCAGCACTGGATACTGGGTTTTGTTTTCCCTAAAGAACCAGAGGTGGTTGTGTGTGTTTACGTAGCAGTCAAGTACAGCTATATCTTTGTGCTAAAAAATGCTTAGAGGTGATTTTCTACCCTGGTTTTGTCTACCTTTAAGGAGTCTCAAAGCAGCTTACAAGCTTTCCCTTCCTCTCCCCACAACAGACGCCTTCTGAAGCAGGTGGGGCTAAGAGAGTTCTGGAAGAACTGGCACTAGCCCAAGGTCACCCAGCAGGCTTCATGTGCAGGAATGAGAAAACACATCCAGTTCACCAGATAAGGGTCTGCTGCTCATGTGGAGGAGTGGGGAATCAAGTTCAGTTCCCCAGGTTAGAGTCCATTGCTCTTAACCACTACACCACACTAGCTCTCAGGTGCCAACACTTCTGCAGTGTAGCTGTCCTCCGCAAGTAATAAGTTGCACGAGCAATCTGCTTGCACGAGCAGTAAAAATATCGGAAGAGCTGTCTTATGCAAGTTTACTACTTCCCTGTAGACTTCCTGGAGTCCCACTTACATGCTCCCCAGCTGTTCCCCTGTTTTTTTTAACCTTGATCCTGGCTGATGTGTGGGCAACGCAATATTGTCTCCAATGGGTATTGTAGAGAAAATCTTCCTATAAGAGTAATAATAGCTGAACAGCCTTTATACCAAAGTAATTCTTTTTTTAAAAAAAGAGGTAAGGTTTTTAACCAAAGGCAGCTTTTAAGTGCCCCGGGGAAATCTTTCGGGGAAGTAGACGATGGGCGTTCCTTATGATCTCTTGCAGTCTTCTGTTTCCCAAAGGAGAATCTTGTGCAAGCTTGCTTAAACAGCACATTTATTAGGGCAGCATACAAGATCAAATAATAATAATCGTACGTGCACGCATGATAAAATGAAATTGAAATCGTGACTGTTCTGGACTTGATCTTTAGATATTCGTTACACTGGGAGAGTGGTTAAGGTGTCAGGCTAGGATCTGGGAATCCAAGTTAGGCCCCATTTATTAGGGCAGCACATTTATTAGGGCAGCATACAAGATCAAATAATAGAAATCGCACGTGCATGCATGATAAAATGAAATTGAAATCGTGACTGTTCTGGACTTGATCTTTAGATATTATTATTATTATTATTTATTAAATTTAGTATACCACCCTATCCCCGAAGGGCTCAGGGCTGTGTACAGATAAAACATCAGCTAAAAACATACATATAATTAAAACAACAGTAATATCTTAAAACATTGCCCGCGCCCTTCGTTACACTGGGAGAGTGTTGTAGAGTGGTTAAGGTATCAGGCTAGGATCTGGGAATCCAAGTTAGGCCCCGCCCCTGCCATTTAAGCTTTTGTCCTGGCAAGTATTCGGATGGGAGATCTCCAAGGAATAACCGGGGTGTGAAGCAGAGGCAGGCAGTGGCTAAACCACCTCTGAACATCCCTTGCCTTGAAAACCCTACAGGGTTGCCATATAAGTCAGCTGTGAACTGACAGCCAAAAAAAACCCTGTTACCTACGATTAATGATGCCTGCTTTTCTCCCTAATGAGCACTAAAGCATCTTACAAGATTCTTTTATCATCCGTGGGTCTCACTTACGTTAAAGTTCCGTGGAGTCTTTGACAGTGTGCGCTCGTGGACATACTAGGATGTACATTCGAAACCTCGCCCCTGCTTCCCTGGGTTCAGTTTAGTTCATTTCTCCACCGCCTCGTAGACTTGTCATTTGGAAGGACAAGGAATTAGATCGGAAGAGGCCCGTCACCCTCCAGAACGATAGAATTGTGTTTGACAGCTAGTTACAAGATGTGTACTTTTTTGAGCTAAAAATCAGGCAGTGGTTTTTGCCTAGAAATTTGAGGCAAATAAGCTGAGAGGCGGGAGACAGTTTCTCTCATTTAAATTAGCCGGGAGGGGGGGGGGTTGGCGATGGCTTTAGTTGCTTTAAAAAAGGAGTAAACAAAACAGCGGGGAATTGGCCCATCTTGCTGTAACCATTAGGTCATGTTGTGCTGCTCTTTGAGGATACCTGCACTTAGAGTAAGTGGGTGATAGGAGAACCTTATTTTGCTGCTGGGTCCTGCTGGACGGCAAGCAGCTGTCCTTTCCTTATCTTGGCTAACATCTGACACCATAAGAAAATGGAAAAGAGAAAGATGCACACCCTATTGCTGGCGTCCCCAAACGTTTTGAGCCTGTGGACACATTTGGAATTCCGACACAGGGTGGTGGGTGCAGAAACAAAATGGCTGACACAAAATGGCTGCCGCAGCTTTACCTCAGTAAGGAGGCTGCTGCAGCTTTACCTCAGGTGGCAGAGCCAGCCACAAAGCGATTGCCGCAGCTTTACCTCAGCAAGACAGTGCCGATCCTTGTGCTGTGAAACAGAAGAGTTTGGATTTTTGCCCTGCTTTTCTCAACTGCGAGGAGTCTCAAAATGGCTCACAAACTCCTTTCCCTTCCTCTCCCCACAACAAACACTTTGTGAGGAAGGTGGGGCTGAGAGAGTTCAGAGAGAACTGTGACGGGCCCAAGGTCACCCAACAGGAATGTCGGAGTGGGTAAACAAATCTGGTTCCTCAGTCTGCTGCTCATGTGGAGGAGTGGGGAAATCAAACCCAATTCTCCAGATTAGAGTCCACCTGCTGTTAACCACCACACTGACTCAGAAAGAGGGAGATAGATCTCCATTTAAAAGGCCACGTTAGCTGCAGTAACTTTAAACGGTTGCTTCTATAACTCCAGGAGACATTTTACCTTGGGGTTCAACTGGGGAATGTAAAGTGACAACCATATAGCATTTGAAAGATTCCCCCCCATCCACAACCCCAAGAAAGGTCTCCTAGGAATTTAGCGGGAAATTAGCTGCTGTTATTTTTCTTCTTCTTCCATAATTACATACACGTCAAGTCAGATTTCAGGTCAGTGCAAGTCAGCTTAATGTGGTCCCCCACAGAACCTTATAAAAAAACCCTTTGCGGTGAGAATTACCCATTGCGTAGCTATCAAATTTTAATGAAGGCCTTGAAGTCTTTATAGGTTTGTTTTTTTGTTTTTACTGTTTGCTGGAAGTGAAGATTACATAAACAAAGCAACCGAGGTGAGCTTGAGAATAAGAGGCACGCCGTCAGGAGGACTGCTCCTCGTCCCATACAATCAGTCGTGAGCTACGGGACTTCCTTCATGGGAAGTGTGACCCCCCCCCCTTTTTTCCATTGTCTTATTTCTGTTCATTTGGCTGCGTTTTTAAAATCGATGTCGCCGCCGGAGCAGAGAATGCAGCCTGCGTGTCCAAAAACACATGTAAAGCGGCATCCACAAGAAATAGCAAGGAGAGGGAAACAATTTGTAAACCTGCCCTCCCTGCTCAACCCAGGTTTCCCTCTTGATCGTTCTCAGAGGCACAAGCAGGCTGATAGCTCCTCTGCCCACAATTCCCCCCACCCCTTTATAAGCTCGTAACTACTTCTAACATTATTTTGCAGTGCATATTTTTCTGCTTGCCTGGAAAGTTCACTGAGGATGTAAAGTCCTCTGTGGGCAGCCTTTGGTGACTGGCACAAGGGCTAACTGTTTTCTTAGGTATAATGGTACTGCCACTCATACATAAGTTGTTACTATTACTTGCACACACCCAATAAAAATACAATCACTTGTATCTGCAAAGGCACCCAAATGTTAGCTTCTTACTATCATTATCTTTTGGAATGCATAGTTTCCCCCTCTTCTCTGTCAGACTTCTAAGACAGATCTATTGGTGCGGATCCTGTCCCAACAGACCATTAAGCAAAACATAACGCCTTTGCCCCACGGAATAGCCTGTTGGGCTATGGGAAGGCTATCTTAGTCATCTCTATGCAGAGTGGGCTCGAATTCAGAAACTTTCCAGGGAATATCCTATTGGCATGATCACTTGTTGGCCTAAGAACTTAAGTTTACTGCGGCTCGGATCCTACACCACCTTTCCAGTAGCCTTCCTGTTCGTCCTTTGCCAAAATGGTCCTCCGTTGCAAAGCGTGCCTTCCTTGAGCGTAGGGCATTTCCACTCAAGGGAGACCCAAGTGTCTTTTCATGGGGCTGAAATGTACCTCACGTACAGCAAAGCGCTCTGGAACAAAGGACCATCATCTCTGCAGATGAAGAAAGTAGAAAGAAAGCAGAGGATCCTAGCCTGTAGAGCAGTGATGGCGAACCTTTTCGAGGCCGAGTGCCCAACTGCAACCCAAAACCCACTTATTTATTGCAAAGTGCCAACACGGCACTTTAACCTGAACATTGAGGTTTTAGTTTAGAAAAAATGGTTGGCTCCGAGGCACGCGTTACTCAGGAGTAAGCTTGGTGGTAGTTGGTGGCTTTGCTTTGAAACAACCGTGCAACTCTTCCAACGGGTGAATCACGAACCTAGGAGGGTTTACTCAGAAGCAGGCCCCATTGCCAGCAACTGAGCTTACTCCCAGGTAAAGGATCACGCTTTAGTTCTTCGCATGAAAATCTGTGGGGTTTAACAGCCCTTAACAAGGTTACCTACATTTCTTCCCCAAAACTAAGTCTTAGGTTTAATGCTAATCGAGCCCAGCCTCCCAGGCCAGCCTAGATGTGTGGGGAGGGGCACTCTGTTTGTGCGTGCCCACAGAGAGGGCTCTGAGTGCCACATCTGGCACCCGTGCCATAGGTTCGCCACCACTGCTGTACAGGCTATCCTGGGAAGCAAAAGAAGAATGGTATCTTAGCACACATGCACACACACTCTAGATGGTCCAGTGTATGCCTGCTTCCAGCAAATTCCAGAGTTTAATTCATTATGATGTTGGCGGCAGCATGTTCCCATTGAGCTCTGAATGGGGATACCTAGATGTTTTTGTGCACAAAGCATGTCCCTCTTAGCTGCAGCTTCTATGAAGGTGCGGCGGAGTTGCACGCCGGCGAAACTGTGCTGAGTAGGAAGCTGTTCACTGTAGGAAGCTCCTATTTCCCAGGAAGGCCTCTTGCGTTTGTAGGATGGCTCCACACTTCCTGAACAAAGCAGTAGAACGCAACTGAACAGTTCTAGCGTACGAAGTATCCAGGCAGCGGAATATATTTAGGTTAGTTGGTTTATTGAAATGTGTATCCTGCTTCTCTGTTGGACTCAAGACGGCTTGCAGCATTTCATAGCTCGGCTCGGAACGCGTGTGTCCATTTTTTTCTTTGAAGTCACAATATTATTTTCTGTCCTGCTCTTGTCCTCTTAGAGAAAACGAGGTCCTGAAAGTACAACTGAAGAAATATGTTGGAGCTGTCCAAATGCTGAAAAGGGAAGGGCAGAGTATGGAAGGTGAGTTGTTTTGAAATACATACACACACACGCCTTTTCCTTTTGCGGCACGATGTGGCAGAGCTTCCTATTCAGTGCAGAATTGATTGCTAAGTCGTCGTTGACAAATTCAGTCTTGGTAGGGGGTAGAATAGGCACTCACTGTGCGTTAGCCCAGACCCTGTTATGCAATAATTTTTAGATGCTGGGGTAGGCTACTGCCTTGCTAATATTCCCCCCACCCCCCTCCAAGCAAGGCAAAAGAACATTTGATGGTTCAGACTTGTCCGTCTTTTGCGTGTGGCCGACAAGTGAGAACGCAACTTGCTTTTATTTATCTGGAAATTGCAGTAAGTGCCTCTTTAGATCCCTGCAGCAGCCCAAGTCTCTTCTTTGAAAGGATGACAACAGGCGACTATTTATGGCTTAAGAGGTGGTTGGTTTTTTTTGCAGTAGAATCGAAAAGAGATTTCTTGAGAATCTCATTTCGTTCAAGCACCCCTTTATTGTGGGGGCTTTTTTGTGTGGGGGGAAAAGTGTATATATATATGTGTGTGTGTATTTAAATATGAGTTGTACAGGAAATTGATAAGGTCTGTGACTGCATTATTAAAAATTAGTCTGTGCACTAATACTATCAGTAGAATGACCTTGCTACTCGGTGTGTGGAACTTGATTTAAATGCTGCCTGAAAATGGTGATTGGTTTAGGACAGTGATGGTAAACCTTTTTGAGACCGAGTGCCCAAACTGCAACCCCAAACCCACTTATTTATCACAAAGTGCCAATGCGGCAATTTAACCTGAATACTGAGGTTTTAGTTTAGAAAAAACGGTTGGTTCCGAGGCATGCGTTACTCAGGAGTAAGCTTGGTGGTAGTTGTTGGCTTTGCTTTGAAGCAACCATGCAACTCTTCGAACGGGTGAATCACGACCCTAGGAGGGTTTACTCATAAGCAAGCCACATTGCCAGCAACTGAGCTTACTCCCAGGTAAAGGATCTCGCTTTAGTTCTTTGAATGAAAATCAGTGGGATTTAACAGCGCTTAACAGGGTTACCTATACTGCTTCCCCAAAACTAGGTCTTAGGTTTAATGCCAATAATCCAGCCCAGTGGCCCAGGCCAGCCTAGATATGTGGGGCGGGGATTCCCACCCCCCACATGATGAACTCTGTTTGTGCGTGCCCACAGAGAGGGCTCTGAGTCCCACCTCCGGCACCCGTGCCATAGGTTCGCCATCACGGGTTTAGAAACATAGACAGCTAGGTTACTAGCTGGTAAGGATGGAAGGCAGCATCTCAGAAAAAGACGGTAGTATGGTCAGTTGAGGTGCAGCAGACCAGAAAATTGCATGCCTCCATGTTAGAATATAGTCCTGGACAAATATAAAAATTATAATTCATTTTTACGCACTGCCTTTGGGCATTATTAAACAAGGTAAAGTAAGGTAAAGTTTCCCCTTCAGTTGCATCTGACCCTGGGGTACCACTGCAAGCAGTGATTTTATAGGCAAGCTGTTTTTGTGGGGTAGTTTGCCATTGCTTTCCCCGGCTATTCTTTACCCCCTAGCTATGAGCTAGGTACTCATTTACCAACCAAGGAATGGATGGATGGCGGAGTTAACCATGAGCCAGCTGCCAGGATATTTGACCCACAGGGGGCTCGAACTCCTGACCGTGGGAGTGGCAGTGCAAGCACTTAACCACTATGCCACGCGGCTCTTCATTAAACATGGTACTTTGATACAAGTGCGATTATAATTCATAGTTCACTGAACGACTTGCATCAGTATGGGGGAGGTGGAGAGCAGGGCTGGGCACTAGGACCCAAGCGAGCATTCTACACAAAAGAAGGTCCGGCGTGTTGAGTTCTGTGGCGGAGGAATATACATCTCTACTAACACCTTTTTCTGAGTCAGATTATAGTACTTAAAGAGCTTTCCACGCTTCCAGAGTTCTGGTTTCCAAAGAGCTGGTTAAGAGCCCTGAATGCCTTGGGATCAGGACCGCTGGAGGAACACATGCTCCAATTTGAACCCCGCCTAGGGCTCGAGGCCCTACACCAGTGGTGGCGAACCTTTGGCACTCCAGATGTTATGGACTACAATTCCCATCAGCCCCTGCCAGCATGGCCAATTGGCCATGCTGGCAGGGGCTGATGGGAATTGTAGTCCATAACATCTGGAGTGCCAAAGGTTCACCACCACGGCCCTACACTCTATCCTCTTGACTTCAGATGCAAGAGGATGGCTGCAAGGCACTAGACCTCTTTGCTGGTGGCGCTCGGCACATGGGATTCCCACACACACCCCTTCAGAAGGCGCCTGCTTTTATTGAACTCCAGATGCCAGTGTAAACGATTACTAATTCTCCAGATGATTCCTCATGTGTAACCGGCTGTCTTCATGTATCATCAGTATTTTACAGTTCCATGGGGTCTGCAAGGCTGAGGGACTTGGAAATATTTAGTCTGAAAAAGGGGAGGTGGCGGGGGGGGAGGGGGGGCGGGATAACATTGCTCTCTTCAAGTGTTTGAAAGGCTGTCTCCTAGAGGAGGTCAGGGAGCTGTTTCTGCTGGCAGCAAAAGAGAGAACCGGTGATAATGGGTATAAATCGCAAGCGGAAAGGCGCAGGCTGCACGCGAGGAAGAAATTTTTAGCCGTTTTGTTTCGTTCAAAAGGTTTTTTTTATCATGCCTTTCTGCATGGATAGGACCCTCAAGGTTGCGAGCAGTTAATCATTCAAAATCAACTTGTGTATTCATCTGTCCATCCAAAACTTTCCCTGGGGAGGAAATAGTACAGTTTTGGTGCCACACTGAAAAATGCCCTGTCTCAGTTTGCAACATATCTAGCCTCAAATTATGGTTTGCTACATATCTAGCCATGCTGAAAAATGCCCCGTTTTCAGTTTGCTACACATCTGGCCTCAATTGAGGGTTTGCTACATACCGTGTTTCCCCGAAAATAAGGCAGGGTCTTATATTAATTTTTGCTCCAAAAGATGCGTTAGGGTTTATTTTCAGGGGATGTGTTATTTTCTCCCCCATGATTTTGCCCCCCCCCCCCATGTGACCAGATCAGCTGTGCCGGGGAATCTGTAACGAGGGCTTATTTTTGGAATAGGGCTTATATTTCAAGCATCCTCCAAAAATCCCCAAAAGATCAAGCTAGGGCTTATTTTCGGGGTAGGTCTTATTTTCAGGGAAACAGGGTTCTAGCCCTGCTGAAAAATGCCCTGTTTCAGTTTGCTACATATCTAACTGCATCTAGATTACCGTAGTGGTAGGTTCATATGAGGATAGGTGATGCTCAAGGTATATTAGAACATAAGAACATAAGGAAGAGCCTTGCTGGATCAGACCGGAGTCCATCTAGTCCAGCACTCTGCTACTTGCAGTGGCCCACCAGGTGCCTTTGGGAGCTCACAGGCAGGATGTGAAAGCAATGGCCTTAAGAACATACGAAAGAGCCTGCAGGATCAGACCAGGGTCCATCTAGTCCAGCACTCTGCTACTTGCAGTGGCCCACCAGGTGCCTTTGGGAGCTCACAGGCAGGAGGTGAAAGCAATGGCCTTAAGAACATACGAAAGAGCCTGCAGGATCAGACCAGAGTCCATCTAGTCCAGCACTCTGCTGCTCACAGTGTCCCACCAGGTGCCTTTGGGAGCTCACAGGCAGGAGGTGAAAGCAATGGCCTTAAGAACATAAGAAAGAGCCTTGCTGGATCAGACCAGAGTCCATCTAGTCCAGCACTCTGCTACTTGCAGTGGCCCACCAGGTGCCTTTGGGAGCTCACAGGCAGGATGTGAAAGCAATGGCCTTAAGAACATACGAAAGAACCTGCAGGATCAGACCAGAGTCCATCTAGTCCAGCACTCTGCTACTTGCAGTGGCCCACCAGGTGCCTTTGGGAGCTCACACGCAGGAGGTGAAAGCAATGGCCTTAAGAACATAAGAAAGAGCCTGCTGGATCAGACCAGAGTCCATCTAGTCCAGCACTCTGCTACTCGCAGTGGCCCACCAGGTGCCTTTGGGAGCTGACATGCAGGAGGTGAAAGCAATGGCCTTAAGAACATAAGAAAGAGCCTTCTGGATCAGACCAGAGACCATCTAGTCCAGCACTCTGCTACTCACAGTGGCCCAACAGATGCCTTTGGGAGCTCACAGGCAGGATGTGAAAGCAATGGCCTGCTGCTGCTGCTGCTGCCGCCGCCGCCGCCGAGCACCTGGTCTGCTAAGGCATTTGCAACCTCAGATCAAGGAGGATCAAGATTGGCAGCCATAGATCGACTTCTCCTCCATATTGGTCCTAAGCTAGATATTTATGTCTCGCCCTTACTTCAGAGAGAGTTGTGAGTTGTCCCCTCCCTCCTTACATGAGATGTCTTCTGCCTGTGTAAAGTGTACTTGAGAATCCAGACCCCAAATTGGGTAAATGGGTAACTGAGCTGCGTTAGACTAATTGTGCAACTTTGCGTACGACACGATTTCCCCGTACCTGGTTCCCACCACAGTCTTCCGTCAAGACATGTTTTCGAGTCCATACGTGTTTGATTGTTTCAGTGTAATGATCTGTATTGAAATTATTCGTGGAAAATGATCTTTTAAAGATGCTCATAATAAGAGAAATTATCCTTCATTAGATGCTGACAGTTTTTCTGACTAGTGTAATTATGATGGGGGGGGGGGGCAATCTTGGCTAGCTGTGTTCTGCTGTGTTACAATTATGGAAATGAAGGAGTGATAAGAATAGAAGCGGAGTGGGAGGGTCAGGTTTTATAGAAGGGAGAAAATGGGGGCGGGGATTGGGATGATAGCAAGGTTTCTAAAAATGAATGGTTCTTCACCGTGCCTTTCATCAGCTGTGGGTTAAATTCCCCATCACTGCTACTAAGAATAAACCAGAGCTGTGTGTGCATTATAATTTGTGTGACTGAAAGGATGTTTTGTTTGGGCCTGGGTTTATATAAGGAAAGGGACTGTATTACTACAAGTCTTTGCTGATAGGTAAGTTACGGCGTGTCTGCTGCTGGGTGTTAAATATATGCTCGGGCGCATGGCTGATAGTGAAATATTTGGGCTGGGGTTCAGAGAGCCCTGGCGTGATCAAAGGGAGCAGTGTCTTTCTAGTGACTTCTGGATGGCTCTGTCCAAAGCAGTTGGTTGTATGGCATTGGGGTGGGACCCTTGCCCAGATAGCCCTGGCTATGCTGATCTCGCCAGATCTCAGTAGCTAAACAGGGTCAGCCCTGGTTAGTATTTGGATGGCCAACCTCATAAGAACATAAGAACAAGCCAGCTGGATCAGACCAGAGTCCATCTAGTCCAGCACTCTGCTACTCGCAGTGGCCCACCAGGTGCCTTTGGGAGCTCACATGCAGGGTGTGAAAGCAATGGCCTTCTGCTGCTGTTGCTCCCGAGCACCTGGACTGCTAAGGCATTTGCAATCTCAGATCAAAGAGGATCAAGATTGGTATCCATAAATCGACTTCTCCTCCATAAAACTGTCCAAGTCCCTTATAAGGCTGTCCAGGTTAGTGGCCATCACCACCTCCTGTGGCATCATATTCCAAACACCAATCACACGTTGCGTGAAGAAGTGTTTCCTTTTATTAGTCCTAATTCTTCCCCCCAGCATTTTCAATGTATGCCCCCTAGTATTGTGAGAAAGAGAGAAAAATTTCCCTCTGTCAACATTTTCTATCCCATGCATAATTTTATAGACTTCAATCATATCCCCCCTCAGACGTCTCCTCTCCAAACTAAAGAATCCCAAATGCTGCAGCCTCTCCTCATAAGGGAGGAGGTGCTCCAGTCCCTCAATCATCCTCGTTGCCCTTCTCTGCACTTTTTCTATCTCTTCAATATCCTTTTTGAGATGTGGCGACCAGAACAGAACCTCCGAGGATCATGAGGTGAGGCAGGTAGTGGCAAACCACTTCTGAACGTCGCTTGCCTTGAAAACCCTACGGTAGTGGTGGCAAACCTATGGCACTCCAGATGTTCATGGACTACAATTCCCATCAGCCCCTGCCAGCATGGCCAATTGGGAATTGTAGTCCATGAACATCTGGAGTACCATAGGTTCACCACCATGGCGGCCTACGGAGTCACCATTAGTCAGCTATTACTTGACAGCACACACACACACGAACATAGATATTTTAGTGTCCATTTTACACAACCACTGTCTGCAAAGGCAATGACCAACATTAATTAAAAACAGGGGAGCTGGAACAAGTTGTCTGAGTCGCCTGGATGCAGCATCCGGTTGCCTGCGGCGTTCTCACATTTATCAGGTTTCTGCTGTATCCACCTTCGACAATCTGCCTATTAGGGTCGCAGAGGCAGACATTGAGAGGGGATGAGAGCGTGACCTATTTTGAGCTAATTATTATCAGCAGAAACTGAGAAGTGTCAGAATCACCAGCAATTCCCCATTGGCTCCCAATTGCTCATTTCTTGAGGCAGGGCTGCTGAGGTAACTATGACGGAACGCAAACCTGAGCTGGCTGTTGGCAGCCGACCAAGGAATACCTCGAGACAGAAATGGGTTAATTGCACAAATAGCACAACCAGCCTAGTGGCAGGACCCACAGAACACCTGCCTCCACCAGCTGTCCAATTGCTTGTCATATCCACTTGGGTGCCATTTTAGAAACACATCTTACCTGGAATAGTTGGTTAAACACCAATATCTATGCAGGAAGAGCTACAATTCAGTTTGATTTTTGAAAAAAGTTTAGCTACACTTCATTGTCAGTGGAAGTTCTTTTATACCTGTCATTGGCCACAGATGATGGTTCAGTTTCGAATGCCCCAGAACAAATTTGCACAGTCTTTTTTTGGATGCAACGCAAGCGGGAACGGAGTGTGTATTTTGCCGTCAAGTCACAATTGACTTATGGCGACCCAGTAGGGTTTTCAAGGCAAAGAGTCCTGCAGGGCCTCTAGAACGTGAGTTATTTCGTCTGGCATTTGATTGAGGTTGGCTTCCTCCCATTTCCTCTCAGTCTGTCATCTGTATTTGTACCATTGCTGGACTCTCCTGGGAGGGTGGAACTACAAGAGGATATTGTTTCAGTCGCTTGTTTTTTCTTTTAGACTGTGTGTTTTAGCTGTTAATAGTTAGTCGTTTTATTAAGTCAACTAGTATTTTAGATGAAATTGTATATTTTTGTATTCTTCATTGTGAGCCACTCTGAGATGACTTGGAAGAGCTGCATATACATTGAATTAAAAATAATAATAAAAGGAGTTCAGAAATGGCTTGCCATTGGTCGCCTCTTATTATTTATTTATTTATTTACACACTTACACACACACACACACACACACACACACACACACACACACACACACCGCCCTCCCCAAAGGCTCAGGGCGGTGTCCATCAATGATAAAACAATTTAAAATATCATAATATAAAATAATACATAAAATAATACATAAAATAATACATCTTGTGTTCCTTGGAGGTCTGCCATCCCAATACTAGCCAGGGCCGAGGCTGAGAGTGTGGGACAGGCCTGAGGTGACCCAGCAAATTTTCATGGCACAGTGGGGATTCAAACCTGCGCTTCCCAGAATCCTAGTCCAAATCCTTAACCACTGCGCCACCTAGGCAAATAAAACTGCCTCCTGTGACGGACAGGCGACGGTCCCACCCCTGAAGGGAAAAGCAGCTACTCAGCTGAGCCTGTAGGTGTTGATGCTCCGTCTTCCAACCAATCACCTTTCAGAAGGGAGATGCAATTTTGGCGGGGAAAAAAGGGAGCTCAGCTGTCCCTCAGGGAAAGAGAAATGACCGCTCAGGTCTGGCTGAGGAAGAGGAGCAGGCAGATTGAATAGGCAAATTGAAGGTCCACTCTGCCTGGCAGTGTGGCTGAGAGAAAAAACTGTGGCTAGCCAGCCAAAGCCTGTTTGTGTCTGAAAGCACTGCAGAAAAGTCTGACCACTCTCTGCAGTCATCGCTAGTTCAAGTTTAAATGCTCTAGCCGGGTTTCTCTTCTTTGTCCACCTGGAAACCTGCCCTGCCGATTTGTTCCTTTAAGCCAACCCGTGGATAAATAAACCTTAGCTGGTTTTACGCTAATCCCGCCTCAGTTATGTCCGGTATCTCCTTCTGTGCCACAAAATTTACCTCACGGCACTGAACCCAAAGCCTCCTACACACTCGCCATTTTAGAGCCCCCGGTAACTGAGGAGAACGTTTATCGTTTGAAAGAAACCTAGATCCCAGAAATCATCGGAGGCTGTGTGTGTGTGTCCTCTTGGTTGGTAAAAAAAAAAAAAGACTTAACACAAAATCCCTTTTTTGATGCCTCTTGGACTTTGGTTAATGGAGAGAGAGAACGTTTTAGCAGACCCACCGTGAAGTATTTGGGCACTGTCTGAGGGGCCTCTGTGCATCTCCCGTGAACCAATATAGGGCAGGAGATGAGATGGGGAAAACAGTACACAGATTAAATGGCTTTCCCATCTTTTTCTGGCCCCAGTCCCAGACACAAGTCTCTTCTCCTGCTATTTAGTTGTGTTTTGGGGTTTTTTTTAAAGCTTTTTTACCTTGACTCGGTAATCCATTTGGAAGAGAAAAGTCTGGAGGATTGTTAAATATTTATTTTAATTCTCAGTAAAGCCACGGGCGGGCATGTTCCTGCTCTCACCTGGATTCTTATTGCTTTCTCAAAGAACAGAACCAAACAACAAACAGGAGTCTTCCGTTGTGTTAGACTCGAGTTTTGCAGGAGTTGTAAACACTGTGAAAATGGGAAAAGGTAGCACATATGTCCAATTCTTCAAATGCTAGGAAAGAAGAGCATGCGGCTTGCAGTGCTAATTCAGAGCTGCATACGGACCTTTTAATACTTTTATTTATCAGGATAATTGAAGTGCTGCAATCAAAGGCTATATTTAGGGGCTTTGATTTTGTGATTCTGTTTGCTTGGTTTGCATCTGCTTGCAAGCGGCATTGCGAGACTGCAGCAGTCGCTTGGTGAATGCTAAATTTCTAGCTGAAGGTGCCTTATGAGGTGTGTATGTGAGGGGTCCTTAAATGAAATAAATGTTGCAAATAGAAACAAAATAACATGCACACTTAGATGGGTGGTCTGTTGTCTAATTCCATGAAAAGTATTTGTACTTCTAAGTATGTGTACCTCTGTTTCTTTACACCACTTTTATTTATTCTGCACGTTCCCCCTCAATTGGGGACATAAGTGACTTCTTTTCCCTTACTCCATTTTATCTGTACAATAACCCTTTAAGGTGGGTTAAGCTGAGTGTGTGTGGCTGGCCCAAGGATACCGTGTGTGTATGTGTATTGTCTGAAGCCTTGAAAACTTGACTGGCGCACACACACAGAATGTTTATGTATATTTGTCCCTATGATTCTGGACATTTTAAATTCAATTTTTCAAACGTAAATAAAATGTTAGCGTGTTTCACACTAACCTGATGGCCCCTTAGGAAAGCATTAGTCCTGCTTATTTAGTCTGAACTAGTGTTGATGTATATCTCTGTACTGGGAGCAGATTTGAAGGCAAGGGTGGTATGGTTTAGCAGTGGACTAGGCTCTGGAAGACCCAGGTTTGAATTCTCTGTTGCAAAGCTCACTAGGTGATGGGGGTGCTAATCACATTTTTTTCTGCCTAGTCCACCTCAAAGGGTGGTTGGGAAGGTTGTGTGCGCCAGCCTAAGTTCTTTGTGGGAAGGGCGGGATAAAAATGCTGGATAAGAGGAGGTCGCATGGGCTGATGGGAGAGTCAACACTTTTGACTGTCTGTCTAGCTCAGTGATGGCGAACCTTTTCGAGACCTAGTGCCCAAATTGCAACCCAAAACCCACTTATTTATCGCAAAGTGCCAATGTGGCAGTTTAAGCTAAATAACGCCCTCGAAAAGGGGCCAGCCTGCTGTAGCCTCCCGCTAGTCCCACACGCACCACTCTGCACCTCTGTAGCATCTCTGCCCCCCCCCCCCCCCCCCGCCCGGCAGCAGCCACCAGGAGCACAGACACCAGGCCTGCCAGCCGAGTCCTCCCTGCTCACTGAGGTGCACGCACATCAAGTCCAGCGGCCCAGGCCAGCCTAGATGTGTGTGGGGCGATTTCCCCCCCCCCCACATGACAAACTCTGTGTGCGCCATGCCCACAGAGAGGGCTCTGAGTGCCACCTCTGGCACCTGTGCCATAGGTTCACCATCACTGGTCTATCTGAAGGGCATACCATGAGGACACACAGAAATGTGAGAAGGAAACTCTTTAGCTGCTCTTGGACCAGTGGAGGAGAAATCCTCCCCTCCCCACTCTTACAATGGTCATTTCCTGCTTGATTTTCCTGGTGGCCATTTCTGAAGTGGGGGCTGGGTTCCTTGGGCCAGCTGTGGCCTTAAAAACTAGCAGCAGAACCCAAAACATCTGGGCAGAAGTAAAAATGTTTCTGTATTCTTTCCCAGCCCTTTTTGCTGCTTAAGAGACCCAGCGTAAAGAAAGGCGCAGCAACAGGCAGCTTGTGCTTGAGCTGTGGCCCAGTGGAACAGAAGCTGGGAAAAAAACCTGGGGTTCTTGCAGAATGAATCGCTGCTCGTTTAAATAAATGCTTTGCATCTGTTTGGATTTCAGTCCTGCCAAATCTTTGGAATGTGGAGAGTGAATTTAGCCTCCCTGAACAAAAGCAAGTAGAAAATAATGAGGAACTGGCCAGCTCCTATGAGAGAAAGCTGATCGAGGTGAGAATTTTTTACTCTGTGAAAAAGCAATGTGAATTGTATATCATGTCTTCGCTTGGGCGGCTGAGAAATTTTGCAGCCCTGTTGCAGATGTTTGTTCGCCACTGCGAAAGTTCTGTCCAAGGCAAGAGCAGTGGTGGGATCCAAAATTTTAGTAACAGGTTCCCATGGTGGTGGGATTCAAACTGTGGCGCAGCGCCAATGGGGCTGGGCGGGGCACGACAGGGACGTGGCTGGGCATTCCGGGGGTGGGGCAAGGACGCAGACGCTGCGCCAGTCCTTGGGCGGGTAACAAATGCACGCAGGCCCAGGCTGCCACGCACACCGGTGCACCTCCTGCTAGATTGCTTCAAGTTCTGCACGCTACTGCTGAGAGGAGGGGCATAACTAAGGCAAAAATCACGTGGCAAAATCACCGATTAGTAACCCCCTCTCGGCACACACAAATAATTAGTAACCTACTCTCGGGAACCTGTGAGAACCTGCTGGATCCCACCTCTGGGCAAGAGTTATACCCATCTTAAGTGGACTGACGTCAACAGACTTAGGGGTTGTACTGGAAAAAAAGGTGTCTTAAAACACACAGAAAGCATGACGGTCAAATTCTGAATCAGCCACTGCAGGGCACAAAATTGAATTCCGTTCATGTGGAGGTGATTCTAAATCTGGGGTGCTGTGTGGTGGTTTCCGGGCTGTATGGCCGTGTTCTAGCAGCCGTGTTCAGATCCTCTGAAGATGCCAGCCACAGATGCAGGCGAAACGTCAGGAGAGAACACGGCCATACAGCCCGGAAACCACACAGCACCCCAGTGATTCTGGCCGTGAAAGCCTTCGACAATACATTGATTCTAAATCTCTTGCCTGCCCAGATACTGGGGACCTTAAATTTGACTGGTGAACTGGCAGGGTGGATTCTGTTAAAAATTCAGACTCGTCAGTGTGAGTGAGCCATTAAGCGCTTGGAAACAGCCTCCACCTTATCTTTGTTTTTCTATTCATTAGTCTTTTTTCTTCTTCTTACCTTGTCTTTTTAAAATCTCTTTTATTGTTATTACTGTTACATTTGGTCAAGCGCACTTATTATTTGTTCTTTTTAATTTCCTTTTTCCCCCCTTGTAATACTTTGTCGATAAAATAAAAATTATTTGGAAAAAAAAAGAAAGAAGCCCCTCCCATCAGAAGTAAAAAAAAAAAGGCTAGCAACCTTTACTTCCTGCAGGGAGGAGTTACTTCCTGTTAGTCAAGGCTGTCCCATTGAACCACCACTGAAAAGGGAAATTTACACTATGTGAAAAAAAAAACTTCATATTCTGTCTGAGGCTCATTCCTCGCCTCTCAGGAAACCCCCCCCCCCCATTTGAAGTAACGACTTCACATGGGGTAAGACACCTTCATACGCTTTCAGCTTACATACTTGTAGTTTAGTTTGCCTCCTAGCCCTCTGCTGGCTTTTCAGCTGCACAAATGGTCCTTTTTCTAAAGTTCTTGGTGTTGAGCGTGCAGAGCAATCGCCTTGTCTCAGTTATGATTTATGGCTCTCTTTCGTCGCTGCTTTGCCTGTCCTACCAAGGTGAGTCCCAGACCAACACAGCCATAAGAATCCGAAACCTTAGAAACGAGTGGCAATTTTTCACTGTTTTGCCTGGCCGGGCTGGCTGAGCTGTTTGTCTTGCCACATGATAGCGCCCATTTACAATCTTCTCCTTTCATCTGCGCGCACAGATATTTTTAAACAGCAGTTGATCATGGCACAAAGAATAGACTTGGCTCCTCGATTGTGGGGCGATTTGTCGTCTGGTGAGAGAGGTGTTGGGTTTGCAGCAAAGGTGGAAGTTTTGGGGAAAGGAACAAAAAATACTGCACTCGAAGCAGGAAAAACTCAGGTCAGTCTAGGTCCATGGTGGCCATGCTGGCAGGGGCTGATGGGAATTGTAGTCCATAACATCTGGAGTGCCAAAGGTTCGCCACCACGGGTCTAGGTAAATGGATTCTACTACGTCCTAAAAGCAGGTCTCGAACTAATGGTTGTAGTGTGGAATGTTACGTTTGCCACACGGGAGGATGTTGTAACCGGCTGCCACATGATGGCCTTGATATACTGCAGCTGTCAATCCTTGATCAGGGATACCTGGATTTGAAGGCAAAACTCTCCACCCAACAGGTGTCAAGAAACTCTGCCAGCAGTTGAATCCTGGCTTGTTCATGGGCAACGAGCAAACCCAGATTGCTAATGAGCCGACACTGGGATCACCTGTGCAAACTGAGGTCAGGCCAGAAGAAGAAGAAGAGTTTGGATTTATAGCCCCCCCTTTCTCTCCTATAGGAGACTCAAAGGGGCTTACAATCTCCTTGCCCTTCCCCCCTCACAACAAACACCCTGTGAGGTGGGTGGGGCTGAGAGAGCTCCGAAAAGCTGTGACTAGCCCAAGGTCACCCAGCTGGCGTGTGTGGGAGTGCACAGGCTAATCTGAATTCCCCAGATAAGCCTCCACAGCTCAAGCGGCAGAGCTAGGAATCAAACCCGGTTCCTCCAGATAAGAGTACACCTGCTCTTAGCCACTACGCCACTGCTGCTCCCAGGGTCGGCGGTTTGCTGCTCCAACTGTGTAGATAGTGAACGAATCCACCCCCATCTCACCACAAAGGAACTGGAGCTGGTTCACTATGCAAACGTAGATGGCAGTGGGCCAGGAGGCAGGCAGATTAGTTGAGAGCTAGCCAAAACTAGTTGAGAGCTAGCCAAACAAGTGGGTCATCTGCCGTAGCCCTCCGTCAGGCCCGAATCCCGCTAAGCCAAGATTCACCTCCCCAAAGGAACAAGTATTTTTTTGATGCAGCTTCCCTTGTCAATGGTGATTTTGATTCCTCTGAACTGGTTTGGAAGCCAACGTTTGGTCAGAAAACAGGATGCAAATATAGCCAAAGCTTGTACACTCCCACACACGCCAGATTGGTAACCTTGGGCTAGTCACAGTTCTTTGGAGCTCTCTCAGCCCCACCCACCTCACAGGGTGTTTGTTGTGAGGGGGGAAGGGAAAGGAGTTTGTAAGCTCTTTTGAGTCTCCTTACAGGAGAGAAAGGGGGGATATAAATCCAAACTCCTCTTCTTCTGCTGCTCTGCTGCTTCCCTCTCATCAACCTCCTGCTCTGCCTGTCTCGCCCCTTCTCCTTTTATCCAAGGCTGACCCTACTTAAGTTGGAAAAAAACCACAAAAGTGAGCCTATTTGGCTATCCTCCTCCTCCTGCTGCTGCTGCTGCTGCTGCTGCTGCTGCTGCTGCTGCTTCTTCTTCTTCTTCTTCTTCTTCTTCTTCTTCTTCTTCTTCTTCTTCTTCTTCTTCTTCTTCTTCTTCTTCTTCTTCTTCTTCTTCTTCTTCTTCTTCTTCTTCTTCTTCTTCTTCTTCTTCTTCTTCTTCTTCTTCTTCTTCTTCTTCTTCTTCTTCTTCTTCTTCTTCTTCTTCTTCAATATGCTGCTCAAACAGACCCCGTCTTTGCACTCCTGTATTCCGACAGGCATGCGATAGTGTTCGTTTATGAATATTTATGTAAAGATGAGACTCGATTTCTGTCACAAAAATGTTAAATTTGGCATTGAAATGTTTGACAAATTGTGCAGCCTCTCTTCAAATCCTGCTTGTACGAAGCACTTGAGGAAAAAAAAAATATCTACCGAGGTACGTCTTTGACATACTAATCCAAGCTTTGAATGTCCCGGGTAGGATCTTGTCATTTATTTTTAAATATCTCTTTACAACCTTAACATCTTGAGGTCAGGCAGCGGCGGAGAAAAGAAATGATCTTTCCCCAGTGACTGCAGACTCGTGCCTGCCAGCCTGTCCTGTTCCTACTGTAACTGTGTCTCAGGATAAGGAGCGTCCTCAACTCGCAATCCCACCCATGGTGTGATTATTTGCCGCAAGTCCAGTTCAGTGGCAGAATGTTACATTTGGTGGAATGCTGCAGTTAAGGATGGCCAAATAGGCTTACTTTTGTGGTTCTTTTCCAACTTCTGTACTTGGCCGTCACCCTGGCCTGGATAGCTCACGCTACCGTGATCTCGTCAGATCTCAGACGTTAAGAAGGGTCAGCCTTGGATAAAAGGAGAAGGGGCGAGACAGGCAGAGCGGGAGGTTGATGAGAGGGAAGCAGCAGAGCGGAAGAAGAGGAGTTTGGATTTATATCCCCCCTTTCTCTCCTGTAAGGAGACTCAAAGGGGCTCACAATCTCCTTTCCCTTCCTCCACCCCACAACAAACACCCTGCGAGGTGGGTGGGGCTGAGAGAGCTCCGAAGAACTGTGACTAGCCCAAGGTCACCCAGCTGGCATGTGTCGGAATGCACAAGCTAATCTAGTAAACCAATTAAGTCTCCACAGCTCAAGTGGCAGAGCGGGGAATCAAACCCGGGTCTCCAGATTAGGGTGCACCTGCTCTTAACCACTACACCACGCTGGCTCTGGGGAGAAGAAGCTACGAAACAGGAGACTAAAGACAACCTGCGGCCTAGGTCCAGCCCAACTCTACCCGGCACTAACCAGGTGACCAGGCCAGGCAACAGGTAGGCCTACAAGGCCAACGGGAGCGAGGACTAGCCAAAGACCACTTGGGAGGGGGAAGGAGGGATGGCACACCCAGCAACCCTTTGCTGGGAGAAGGGCAAGCTCCACACTTCTAAAACAAAACAAATAAATAAAACGAGTGCAGCTTCATGAATTTATGGTTATGAAAACCAACAGCTGCTTGGATGTGTTTACACCTCCCCCCCCTTACAATTTCTTTTCTATATCTGCTTGCATTTCTAAAAATTACTCATCCCTTCAACATTTCAGCTGTAAATTTGCAAAAGTAAATTTGCAAAATAACCTGGCAGTGCCTTTTTGCAGTCAGCAGGGTAAGACTTCTCTCATAGTTAGTTACATGCAGCTCTAGGGCTGTAGATTTCCTGGTTCCCTCTTCCTCCTCCCCCCCGCCCCCCGAACAATTCTGTCTATCCACTCTGCTGCTGAACACTTTATAATTAACCAAACAAAAATATCTAATCTGCAGCTGTCACAAATGAAGACAGAACAATACGTAAATAGTTGTGAAGTGTGTTAATCGTAATGATATAGGGGAGACCAATAGAGGATCCTGATCCAATCAGGACGTTTACAGCAGTCATTTGAAGGATGGCAACTTCCAGCGCAGTGTAATTACATCAGGACATTTTGGAGTGTGCGTACTGGAATTCAGCAGGCAATCAATTGTGTAATATTTCTCTGAGAAGTCAAGTTCACGCAAACACCAGCTGTCCATGGAAGAAAGAAAATCATAATGGCAGATAATGAGCACTGACTCGCATGTAGAACATAGATAACACACTGTAGTCAGAAGTGGAGGCAGAAGATGCCTTGAAATTAGGAGGTCCAGGTGTCTTGGGAAGAAAGCTGCTCTTTGCCAAGAATGGGGAAAGATGCACTTTGCTGGGAAAGGCCATTCTTTCCAGCTGGCAGAAATAGCATGCCAGGCCTTTGATATGTCAACACCTCTGTATTGGAGGGTACAGGTTTGGTGGGCTGGAGACCCAAGTCTTCGCACCCAGATTGGCTGAAGGTTCCAGGGCATGCATGATGAAGGAGGAGGAGGAGGAGGAGGAAGACAAAGAAGAAGGAGGAGGAGTTCTTATTAGCTTTCCAAGGGGCTTGGACAGATTTATGGAGGAGAAGTCGGATCTATGGCTACCCACCTTGATCCTCCTTGATCTGAGTTTGCAAATGCCTTAGCAGACCAGGTGCTCAGGAGCAGCAGCAGCAGCAGCAGCAGGCCATTGCTTTCACCTCCTGCCTGTGAGCCCCCAAAAGCATCTGGTGGGCCACTGCGAGTAGCAGAGAGCTGGACTAGATGGACTCTGGTCTGATCCAGCAGGCTCTTCCTTATGTTCTTAAGGTCATTGCTTTCACTTCCTGCATGTCAGCTCCCCAAGGCACCTGGTGGGCCACTGCGAGTAGCAGAGTGCTGGACTAAATGGACTCTGGTCTGATCCAGCAGGCTCTTCCTTATGTTCTTAAGGCCATTGCTTTCACCTCCTGCATGTGAGCTCCCAAAGGCATCTGGTGGGCCACTGTGAGTAGCAGAGTGCTGGAGTAGATGGACTCTGGTCTGATCCAGCAGGCTCTTTCTTATGTTCTAAGGAAGAGGAGTTTGGATTTATACCCCACCTTTCTCTCCTGTAAGGAGACTGAAAGTGTCTTACGAGCTCCTTTTTCCTTCCTCTCCCCACAACAGACACCTTGGTGGTGCTAAGTGGAGTTTTGAACGGACTGTGATTGGCCTAGGATCACCCAGCAGGAATGTAGGAGCAGGGAAACAAATCCAGTTTACCAGACAAGAGTCTGCCGCTCATGTGGAGGAGTGGGGAATCAAACCCAGTTCTCCAGATTATCTGCTCTTAACCACTACATCACGCTGCGAGTGGGGGTCTCAAAAGGGGATCTGTTTCTTTGCTCGAGGCTTCGTTCTGGTCTCCCCTCTTCATTGGGAACACTGAGGAGCACAGGTTTTGTCACGAAAGCCAGCATGGCCTAGTGGTTAAGACTGACAGACTCTAATCTGGAGAACTGATTCCCCACTCCTCCACATGAGTGGTGGACACTAATCTGGTAAACCTGATTCACTTTGATTTTCAAAGCCCGATAGGACTTGGGAGCAGCCGACTTAAGGCTCGCTTATTCCCATATGAACCCTGACCTGGATGGCCTGACCTGGCTAGCCTGATCTCATCAGAAACTCTCAGAAACTAATAAACCTTGGTCCTGGCTAGTGCTTTGATGGGAGACCACTGAGGGATGCCAGGGTCGCTATGCTGAGGAAAGAAAGGATAAACCACCTCTTGCCTTGACAAACCACCTCTTGCCTAGTACTTGGATGGGAGACCACTAAGGGATGCCAGGGGCGCTTCACTGAGGAAGAAATGACAAACTACCTCTCGCCTAGTACTTGGATGGGAGACCACCAAGGGATGCCAGGGGCGCTATGCTGAGGAAGAAATGACAGACCACCTCTTGCCTAGTACTTGGATGGGAGATCACCAAGGGATGCCAGGGTCACTATGCTGAGGAAGAAATGACAAACCACCTCTCGCCTAGTACTTGGATGGGAGACCACCAAGGAATGCCAGGGGAGCTATGCTGAGGAAAAAATGACAAACCACCTCTCGCCTAGTACTTGGATGGGAGACCACCAAGGGATGCCAGGGTCACTATGCTGAGGAAAGAAATGACAAACCACCTCTTGCCTTGAAACACCCCCACCCCCCACACACTCTACATATTCATTATCCAAGGGTGTTTTTAGAGCTGAGTATTTCTAATGCTGAATGCTGTCGTTCGACAGGCTGCCTTTTAGGTAGCTTTTGCCGTTATGAGTAGAACGGATGCAGGATGTGTCATCCACTTGTCTTTGTGATGGGAAAATGAGGGTTCTGCTCAGGAACGGCCGACCTTTCTTTGTCACGGCTTCATCCTCTGCGTCTGAGACTACACCGCTTTTGGAGAGTTCAGAGATTTCCTGTGTGAGTTTGCACCCACAGGTTGCAAAACAAAAGGGATGCCTTACCTACAGCTAGTTAATGCCTTTTATTTTTTTTAAAAAAAGAGGATGAAAAATTTAAATGTAGTTCCATCCTCATCGGCTTCTAAGAGATTTTGACTCGTGTACCTGACAGAATCAGTTTAAGGCTTGTTCACCTTTACAGCGTGTACCCCGAAGACCATGTTTCCTGTGGCTGAGATGGCTGTCCCTACCTTTCAACCTCAGAACCCAATTGTTGACTTCCAGGAGCCCCTGACTCTTCCTTCCTGCCTGTTGTGTTGCAGTGGTGTAGTGGTTAAGAGCAGGGGCACTCTAATCTGGAGGAGCCGGGTTTGATTCCCTGCTCTGCTGCTTGAGCTGTGAAGGCTTATCTGGTGAACTAGATTAGCTTGTGAACTCCAACACCTGCCAGCTGGGTGACCTTGGGTTAGTCACAGCTCTGTGGAGCTCTCTTAGCCCCACCCACCTCACAGGGTGTTTGTTGTGGGAGGGGGGAAGGGAAGGGAGATTGTAAACCCCTTTGATTCACCTACAGGAGGGAAAGGGGGGGTATAAATCCAACTCGGGGGATATAAATTCAACTCTCCTCCTCCTCCTCCTCCTCCTCCTCCTCCTCCTATGTTGGAGTGGACAAGCTAATCTGGTCCACCAGATAAGCCCCCACAGCTCAAGCGGCAGAGTGGAGAATCAAACCCGGTTCTCCAGATTACAGGGCACCTGCTCTTAACCACTACACCACAAGGAAGACACATGGCAGCTGGTAATGGGGCAGTTAGTATAGCAGTGGTAGAGCGGACGAGTGAGACTTCCAGGATACCATGGACTACAATTCCCATCAGCCCCTGCCAGCATGGCTAATTGATGGGAATTGTAGTCCATGAACATCTGGAGTGCCATAGGTTCACCACCATGGTGCTAGAGCATAGAGTTGTGGAACCTAACAGTGGTGGTAGTTCCTCCTCCTCCTCCTTTTGGGAACGCAGATTCACCTCTGGCTGCTTACTTTTTTTCTGCCTTGAGTCTCAGCAAGCTCTAGAAAATAGGAAGAAGAGGAAGGAGGAGGAGTTTGAATCTGCACCCCACTTTTCTCTTCCGCAAGGAGACTCAAAGCAGCTTACAAACTCCTTTCCCTTCCTCTCCCCACAACAGTCACCTTATGAGATAGGTGGAGCTGAGAGAGTTTAAAGAGAACTGTGACTACCCCAAGGTCACCCAGCAGGAGCATAGGAGTGGGGAAACAAATCCGGTTCACCAGGTTAAAGTTCACCTGCTCTTAACCCCTACCCACTGCTGGCAGGCGAACAGGAAGAGGAGGCCTACCCGCTTGCCAAAGCTGAAGTCACAGCGCTTATTGAAGTACATATATTTTTTAAAGAAAGGCATAGCACATACTCACGTTGATTACTAGAGCCAAATCCAAAGACAGCGTGTTGTTTTGAACCAAGCCGGTATCAAAAATAGTTTCCAGGTGCTCCTCTTCACCATAAGAAGCAGGTTGCCTTTGGATAACAGAATACTGGCACCTGTGCGATATTTATATCAGAATTAAAGTTTCCGAACGAAAGGTAAGGCACGTTAACGTACAGAGCCAAATTTGTACACTGCAAGAATTAAAGCGCAGTTTCTATTTTACATACCTTTTTCCTGCTTGTGGCAAGGTGGTAGCGTTACTTTCAGCAACTTACTTTACTGTTTTATTTATTTATTTGTTAAATTTAACATACCGCCCACCACCTGAGGGGCTCTGGGCAGTGTATCACAATAAAATACATTTAATGACATACTTTGAAATCGTAACCATCATTTAAAACATTATAACAAAGACCTAGCAACAGATAGCAACAGATGACCTCCTACACCCCTAGGAGGGGGCTAAGTACACAAAATCAACCGGGTATGATGTTATACAGGGGTTGGCAAAACCCTCCCCAAAAGCCCCGTGGAACAACTCCATTTTACAGGCCCTGCAGAACTGTCCCAGGTCCTGCAGAGCCCTGATGGTTGGAAGAAGAATGTTCCACCAGCAGGGGCCAAGGCAGTAAAAGCCCTGCCCCAAGTTGAGGCTAGCCGCATCATCAAGGGGACGGAGACCACCAGTAAATTTTCCTCCGCCAAATGCAGGGGTTGAGTAGGGACACAAGGGTTTTGTCTTATGCTGGAGACATAGTGGTATAATTTTTGACAGGTCTTAATAAATGCTGTCTAGACTAGAAGGCAGGTCTCAACAGCTATAACCTCCCTGCTTTGATTTCTGCCTGCCGTCTCCGTAACGTCTTGTACGAAAACAGTACTTTCATGTATCCTTAATACAATTCTCAGGAACTGAGCACAGTATTGCAGAATAAGTCTGTTCTTTTTTAGTGACGTCTTTTGCAGTATAAATAGTGGGGTGTCGGGCGGTATCTACATTTTTTTCCCTAAGCAAGCTGAAACTGAAATCTTCTGCGATTTACGGTGCTGGGTTTTAGAATTCTCCTTTGACAAGCAGGTGAGAAAAGAATTCTTTTTCATGTCTTTTTTATCCTTCTGAATGTTCTTGTTGCAAGCCTCCCCCCTCCCCCCCCCCCCCCCCGCTCTGAATAGGCTCGCTGATGTTACATATTCATGAAATACAGCCATGACTTCAGGGCAAAGCAACTTCAAGCGCAGTTTTGACGCGGTAACAACTGTGGAAGGTGTGCAAGAATAAAGACTGTAATCGGTACCCTTCTCCCTTTAAGAAAAAAACACACACCTTTCACAGCTCCCAAGAAACATGTCACCTTTTCTTAGCTTGCATTTTTCAACAAAGTTCCTCACTTTCCTTGGTTACAAAACCAGCTTGATCTAGGCGCTCCACATCCTCTTCAACTCAGTTCGCTCACTTTTCAGGAGGCGGCAAATATTGTATGAGCTTCATCTGACCAGTGCTGCCATCAGTGAATACTTAGAAGTGTTTATGACTGGCCGTTGTATCTGTCCTGCTTCCCTGTCTGGAGGAACGCAATCTTGCCGCCTCAATGGCAGGGTGACTTGAAGCACAGGTCGGAGCAGGAGCTGTCCAGCAATTCAGGAGGCCAGGACATAGTCAGGAAGCTGGAGATCAGAGTGTTGGATAACAATAGTGCTGCCCAGCTAGCTGCAGGGGTGGGCAAGTTCAAACAGGAACTGGGTTTTTTTTTATGAGGCACTTGTGTGACCCTGATGCAGACAAAACCAAGCTCCTTGTTTTGCCCCTTCCAATTTAGGACCTTGATAGGGGACCACTCTTGTGATTATCCTAAATGATACTAAATTAGAACTGCCAGGCCCTAGACTACTTGCAAGAGTGCCTTCTGCCTTGACCTGAGATTGCAAATGCCTTCGCAGACCAGGTGCTCGGGAGCAGCAGCAGCAGCAGAAGGCCATTGCTTTCACCTCCTGCCTGTGAGTTCCCAAAGGCACCTGGTGGGCCACTGCGAGTAGCAGAGTGCTGGACTTGATGGACTCTGGTCTGATCCAGCAGGCTTTTCCTTACGTTCTTATATAGACCGGACTGGGTGCTGAGGTCACCTGGGGAGGGGATCCAGGAGTGGGTGGTTAATTATTTTCAGGTTTCTCTGCTAGCATTGATGTATGAAAAGTTTGCATGTTTTATTTGTGGTGAAGGTAAGAGGCATCCAAGTTTGTTCTGAGCCCACAGGCAATATGCCGCCTGCCCTGGCTGGCGTTATTAAGATATATGCCTAATCTTCAAGATGTTTGTGTCCCAGGGCACCAAGTTAAGGTTTCAGAAGTTGCTTGCTTCCCGATGAGAGACATGAATCATCTCCCTTTGGTGAAAAACCCATTAACCTCCCCCCCCCCCCTTACTTACTTAACAGGATGAATTTTCATTATGTAGCCATTCTCTTTCTAACTTCATTTTTCACCTTGTGTTTAAAAGTCTGAGTCATTAATCAAGTGGGATGTTAATCAGTTTTGTTCAGAAGATATTTGCTTGGTTTAAGTCACGTTTACCCTAGCCCTTTTTTAAAAAAAATTATGTAAAACAAATTGGTCATGCAACAGAATGGTTAAGGGATCTGTGGGTAGAGATGAATGGACTTTAGGCTGCAGGTGGGTGATCAAATTTTGAACACTTCCTTACAGTCCCAAATAAGTTCAATTTCAATTTACTTACGAACTTTGCAGTCAAAAGACCCAGACAAAATATGAAATGGAGAATACAAAATACAAACCAAGTGTCAGATTAGCCCACTCAGCTGAGTAAAACAATAATATTCAACCCATAAATATCTGAGAATTAAGAAGAGCTTTCCCTGCCAGTAGTACAGCACAGAACAGCCTGGTTTAGAATCTGAACTGGTTTGTTTAGGGTATTTTCCATCAGGGCACTTTTTTCTTTTCTGGAAAGGGCAAAAGAATTCTGAGATGATGCTTTTGGACCAATCCAATCCATTCTAACATATCATTCTTCTTTCCATGTGGAGCAGACTTTCATGGCATGAGTTTAAGGGCAGAATAAGAGACAGAGAAAGAGACAGAGAACAGAAGTTAACTTTATTTAAATGTTGGGTTTTCAAAAGAAGGGAAACCACAAAACCAAATTGCTTTTTGACAGTGCTATATTTTTTTAAAGAGCAAAATCTCTCATGTTCTTTTGTGCTGTAATCCAGACAGTCTTTCATTTTTGGTGGGAATAGTTCATAATTAGACCAGCTTATTCACTGCTTTATCCTTTAAAAAATAACATTAACAGGTAAAAGAAACTGGCAGAGAGCAAATTAGCAGTTGAAAAATGTGTGAGGGTTTATTGATGGTGGGAAGGATAAAAATGGGCGCCGGCAGGGAGCTTGTGGTAATTACAGAGCGAGTAATTGAACCCAGAGTTAGTATAACTCTGTGGCTTCTTGTGAGTGATAATTACTACAATAGTACAAAATCAGGTGAATTGTTGCACAATATGTCAGACAAATTGGATCTTACGCTGCATCGCCATTCCCCCTCCCTCCCCCAATATGAGGAAGCAGAAATGTAAGAATTAAAACCCAAAAGAAACTGTGATCTGAGATTGAAGTTGGTGTGGCCCATTAAAATATGATCTCTTCCAGGAAAATCTCTGGTTTGTGACTTGGGCCAGATTCATTGCCTGCTGTCCATCCTGTGAATAACCTGACTGTTAGCTAAAGATGTTGTCCTTGAGTCTCTGCATGACAGGCACATGCTACTTTGAGTACGTTCTTATGAGTATGGTCTTAATGTCGATTGGATAGAGTGTCACATCTTTTGTTCATTTGCAGCCAGTTGCTGCGTGCAGCGCAGACATGATGTTGAGTCTGGTGGCAGACCCAGAACATTTGCACCCTCCAGTATCTTGGATTGGTTCTTCCTTTCTAAAGAAAAGCCTTTAGAGAAAAGTCTGTGAAAACAGACACACGAAGCTGCTTTATACGAAGTCAAGACAGGAGCAGCAGTGGCGTAGTGGTTAAAAGCAGGTTCACTCTAATCTGGAGGAAATGGGTTTGATTCCCCACTCTGCCGCCTGAGCTGTGGAGGCTTATCTGGGGAATTCAGATTAGCCTGTACACTCCCACACACGCCAGCTGGGCTAGTCACAGCTCTTCAGAGCTCTCTCAACCCCACTTATCTCACAGGGTGTTTGTTGTGAGGGGGGAAGGGAAAGGAGTTTGTCAGCCCCTTTGAGTCTCCTTACAGGAGAGAAAGGGGGGATATAAATCCAAACTCTTCTTCTTCTTCTCTCCATAGTGACCTTGGTATTCCCTGGTGATCTCCTGTCCAAGTTCTTTCCAGGGCCAATCCTGCTTGCCTTCTGAGATGTGTCAAGGTCAGGCTGGCCTGGGCTGTCCAGGTCAGGGGCAATGGTCTTAGAAGCACGCAGCTCTCTTTAGGGTTCCATTATTCGATTCTGAAATTTTGAACCTGCATGCAAATTCTAGTTTCAGAATTTGAGGTTTGCTAATATATCCTGTTTCCATTTTGAATTCAGATTCCTTTTGGAGAATAACGGAGTTACCACATGCTGCATTGCATGGTTTTTTGGTTGTGTTTTTTTTTTTAAAAATCCTGTCTTGCTATATGATTTATATTGATTGGATAAGCTGACAAGTTGCTCTTGCAGTGAAGTGGCCCTGTTGTCTTCAGGCTGATTGTTCAGGAAACCACTGGGACATGGATATAGAATGCTTTTAATTGCTCGCGCGGAAGACGTTATGTGTTTGATCTTATCCAAACAACCGAGCGCTGAGTAATTAACGAGGGAGCCTTTAATTAAATCAAATGAGACTGTGAAGTGAGCCCCTTTATTGGCATTAAGTAGAAGTGAAAGCATAGCAAGGTTCGGGAGGAAGGCAGTGAAAGGTCGGAGTTAAGCGAACGTCAAATGAGGTGGGATTGGATGCATAAACCCCAGAAACATAGTGCTGCAACTCCTTAGTTCTTGATAGACAGGGATTCTAGGATTTTCTTTTAGTTATTCAAGCCATCAAAATTCCTCGCAGTAGACCAGATCTCACGTTATGCAAAAAACCAAAGGCCAAATGGAGGAGCGTTTCCTAATATAAACAAGACCCCCACACCACCCATTACATTATTGATAATTCACTTTTTCCACCAGCATCCGAGGCGGATTACACAGCACGAGTCGATGCAATTGCGAGACGGGGCATTCAGCAAACAGTGAATTGGGACTTGTAGATTCGACCAGAAGTCTAATAAACAGAGCTGAAGTGAGGCAGAAGCATTAACACGTTAACATCTCGGGGGGGCTTGATTTTAACCCTGTTGCTTGTCTCGTGTGCTTTCCAGGTGGCGGAAATGCACGGAGAACTGATAGAGTTCAACGAGAGGCTGCATCGGGCATTGATAGCGAAGGAAGCACTCGTGTCTCAGATGAGACAGGAACTCATCGACTTGAGAGGACCGGTAAGCTTTTGTTTTAGTGTAATTTCTAACCTCCTGCACCGCAGAGTGAAGTTTATTTGAGTTTATATTTGTTTTTTTCCCCCTGAAACTCAAAGCCGAAGCAACCGCCTTAAAACTCATATCGCATATGCTTATAACAGTGGTTCTCAACCTTTTAATACAGTTCCACATGTTGTGGTGACCCCCAACCCTAACATTTATCCATTTTACAGATGGAGAACACTGGTGCAGAGATTCTTAAGCGACCCCTGTGAAAGGGTCGTTCGACCCCCAAAGGGGTCCCGACCCCCAGGTTGAGAACCACTGGCTTATAAGCAGGCAAGACTCACTGGAAAAGACAATAACACACTGGAATAACACACTGGAAAAGACAATAACACAATAACGCTAGGAAAAGTTGAAGGCACAAGGGAAAAGAGGAAGATCCAGCTTGAGATGGATTGCCTCAATGAAGGGGGAAAGCTACAAGTGGGAAGGTGCATAGAGATGAAAGTGTTGCTTCTGGCATTCTGGGTTTACGTTGCTCAAGGCTTTAAATATCAAAAACAGCACTTTTGACTGGGAGCTGGCGAAGTTGCCTGCAACTAGCTGCATTCTTTGGCTCAGGTACCCCATCGTTCACGAAACAATCAAAATAGAGGCTGCTTTTATGTTTGTTAAGTTTGAATAGAGGAGGATAAAAATAATGTTTCAGGTAATACAGTGGAGAGCACAGCAGCTGGCCGCACTGTAGAAAAGAGACGATCCTGCTACGTTAGTAGTTTTCTGATGTCTTCTGCCAAGAAGAAAGCTTTTTAGGGACAAATGGAAGTATCTTAATATCTTTGTGCACGCATGCACACACACAAATAGTTTTAAACAACCTTGCCAAGAAAGAAAGTTTGCAAAATGTGTTTTCACTCCTTCAAAAGGCCCCTCTTGGGATGGATGTTGTTTCAGTCACCACATTTTCATTTCTCCTGGAATCGGAAAGCAAATTTACATTTTTACACAAGGTCCCTCATTGCTCAAGTATCTGAAGTTGAGGCACTTTGCAAATTGTGTGTAATTGCTTGGACGATTTCCTGTTTCCAAAAGATGGCAGATAAGAAACTTCGGGAGATACGTTAATGGAAGCCCATTCTGTCTGTCAGGTGTAAACTCATTGTAGAAGCGGTCATAGACAAAGACAATTTGTTCTTATTTTCCAAGTTTCTCAAATAGCAAGGACAGAAAGGAGGGAAGGAAAGAAAGAAATGGAAATAGAAATGTCAGACAGACAGACAGACAGACAGACAGACAGACACACACACACATACATACATACATGCATGCATGCATGCATACATAGATGTTGTTTTGAAATATGGAAGTCTACAGCAAATTCTGTGGAGTTATTCATTTTTGCAACTCTAACAGTAACGTCATCAGTAAAGTGTCCAGACAGATGCATTTAGTTACCCCATGTGTATTGGGCGGCAGTGGGGAGGGGGGGAGTTAATATGGCATTGAAGCCACAATGCCCATTTCAAAGGCAACTTAAAATTGTGGGTTTGGTGTTTCCTCTTGGCAAATCAGAACTCAAATGGTCTGAATCAAACAAGAAGGTCTCCTGAGGACCACTAGTACTAAAGGTAAAGTTTGGCTTCAAGTTGAAACTGCTTTCGTCAGCTGCAAAATGTCTTCACAGCATCAGATGATATATCTTAAAAGTCTCCAGCTGAAAGACTGAATTGTATTCCTTCTAGTCATCAAAACAACTGCAAACTTCAATTTCAAAAAAATACTTTCATCTTCACAGGGACAGTGAATAATAAACAGCATGCTTTAGTTTGGTAACTTTAAAATATTCATTGTTTTGCAAGGGGTTGAGGGTAGAACATAAAGTGTGACTCATTTTCCCCTCTTTAAATGCGCACAGAGTCAACAACTGGATGCTGAATTTTTGCTTTTAGCATTCAGAGACTGTGCGGATTCTGTAAATATTGAAAATATTTCCTACTTCTTATGGAAGCTGGTTTTCTTTTCTGCTGCCAATGCAGATGGAAAGAGAATGTACCATGAAAGATCTTTCAAGTGCAAACTTGTTTGCAAACTTGTTTCCCACAGTGTGGTTCCCCTTCTCCTGCTTGTTCAGCTCTCTGTTGGAAGTTTCTTTGTGGACTTGCTTTTTTAAAGCTTGATATAAAAAAAAACACCGCTAGATTCAGTACTTTTAATTTCTATAGCAAGGGAGAGACTGCATCTAGATGTAGTGGCGTCGTGGTTAAGAGCAGGTGCATTCTCATCTGGAGAACTGGGTTTTGATTCCCCGCTATGCCACTTGAGCTGGGGAGGTGTATGTGGTGAATCAGATTAGCTTGTGCACGCCAACACATGCCAGCTGGGTGACCTTGGGCTAGTCACCGTTTTTTTGGAGCTCTCTCAGCCCCACCTACCTCACAGGGTGTTTGTTGGTGTGGGGGGAAGCCCAGATGACTCATTCCTGGATTTTAAGAGTGCTTAGAACAAGGCTGTTTGCAAAGGCCACCTGCCTGCTGAAGCTCTCCACCTGAAACAACATAAAGCATCTTGGATTTACCATGTTATGAGACCAGCCGCCTAGATGAGGATTGATAGATAATCCATTTGCATATGTAGGATTCAAACATGTGGGTTTTTTGAGTCTCCTTACAGGAGAGAAAGGGGGGATATAAATCCAACTCTTCTTCTTCTTCTTCTTCTTCTTCTTCTTCTTCTTCTTCTTCTTCTTCTTCTTCTTCTTCTTCTTCTTCTTCTTCTTCTTCTTTTCTTCTTCTTCTTCTTCTTCTTTTCTTCTTCTTCTTCTTCTTCTTCTTCTTCTTCTTCTTCTTCTTCTTCTTCTTCTTCTTCTTCTTCTTCTTCTTCTTCTTCTTCTTCTTCTTCTTCTTCTTCTTCTTGCACTGTGATGCCATGCTTTGGATAACAGGAAGCCTTGTGCCAGGTGACTTTTCAATCTGTGTCCTTTAAAAACGCACTCTCTTTCAGTGTAATTATGCTTCCATTATCTGCGCGATCAGAACTTGCTGATTATTTTACCTAGAGGAGTTCCAGGGTAGAGAGCTAAAGGAATTATTCATGAAGGCATCTAACCTTTGCAGAAGGCGTCTCGGTAATTGTGACTGCTGCTACTGCCATTTCGAGAGCACTATCTTTCTTGGAACATTGTCTCGCAACTCTGTCTTCATGCCCCAAACTGACCTTCTACGGGACGGTGGAGAAGAGACAGCGCGCATGGCTTCTGTGGCCCCTGGGGTGGGGGGTGGGGGGATAAAGCTAGCATGTGTTTTTTTTTCTCGTCACCCACCTTTCTTTAATGCACAAGAAACTTCAGTCAGCTGTATTAAGCACAAGAAACTTCAGTCGGCTGCATTAACTGAGCACATTCAATTTTCAACACTTAGCGGAATGAAATGCAGAAAAAAAAATACTACTTCTCAGTCCACTTGACTGTTCGGAACAAGCTTTCATTTCAACGTGGTTTTTTTTTTCCAAACATACTTCTTAACAGGGGGAAAAAAGCTGTTAAGAACCAGCAAGAGAGAAGTAAAGTAACAATTTGTGCCAATAAGAACCCCAGGCAGATGTGTATTAGAGTCTTAAATAGGTTCTCAGTGCAATCAACAACCACAGAAGCAGTCTGGACTTTTAAAACAATCATTTTAACAATGGTTATGTAGAACTGCAACCGCTCCCCCTCCCCCCCAGCCCCTCCAATAAAACAAAACTGCGATTGAAAGGGAAAACAGTTTTTGTCTGCTACAAGAAGAAAAAAGGATGTCACGATCAAACATTCCTACCAAGTAATACTGAACAACATTCTAAGATGACCACCTCTTTGATGGTTGTTTTCAATGTGTTTTTCATTTTAATTTGTTTTTAATTGAGGAGTTTGCCTGGCATATTTGGGTTTTGTTTTTTTATCTTCATGACTTACAGAGGCTTTTGTGCTCTTGCAACTTATTAGTATCCTGTTACTCACTCGGAATGGAAATAGAGGAGGCCGGAAATAGAAATGCTTTAAAATATAATAAATAAATTGGGCAACAGGCGAGGAAATGGTCGCAAATAGCAGGTGAGAAGTCAGAATAATTGTATAAGAGAAAAACGCATTGCCCTTTGAAATGTGCTCAAGCCTGTGCCAGCATGTGAAAAAAAGAAAAACACCTGCGCAAAAACTCTTCAAATAACCTTGAGCAATACAGTGGCTTATTACATCATTTCTGCTGCCCATCATCCAAAAGCCCAGACTGACTAACAAGGGCTTTCAAAGCCGAATAAAAAGTATTTTAAAAGCTGCAAGAAAACAGCCACCACCAGTTCTTGCAGAGTCCTAAAAGCACAATGAATTCGTACATTTTGCTAATTTGGGCCAAGTATTCTAATAAAAGCCGGAATCCATACATTCATCAACCGATATTTTTTTTTTAAAAAAATTCAAAGTACTGACAGTTCTGAGAGCCCAATAATCATTTCGGTAAAACATTTCCAGAAATAGCCAGCTTTCAGCTATTCTTTAAAAATGATCAAGGAGGGATGGATTTTGGTTAGCAGATCTAGGAGGCTGTCCCATAATCAAGGAGCAGTGTGGTTTCCGGCCAGCCAGTCAAAAGGACAGATGGTTAAAAGAAGCCTGTGAGCGGATCTGGGGAGATGCTTGAGCATATACCCAGAATATGAGTCCCCAGTTGGAAAACAAAGTGAATTCAAACCCTGTTTCAGTGGTCAGTGTAACGTGATCATATCAGCTCAGTCCAGTAAGCATTTATATCGGTTCACTCCATTGTAACCTAGCAAATTATAGGCAGTCAGTGTTGGACCACAACTGAAGAAGCAGAAGAGAAGATTTGGGATTTATACACCGCTTTTCTCAACTATGAGGAGCCTCAAAGTGGTTTACAAAGTCCTTCCCTTCCTCTCGCCACATCAGACGTCTGGTGAAGCAGGTGGGGCTGAGAGAGTTTGGAGAGAACTGTGACTGGCCCATGGTCATCCAGCAGGCTTCAAGTGCGCCGTGGAGAAACCAACCCGGTTCGCCAGATTAGAGTCCGACGCTGCTAACCACTACACCCTGCTGGCTTTCCGGGACCCAGGGAGACCCAGGTTCTAACAGAGTTGGTTTGCTTAGCAACTTGTACATGTGATTAATTGACTTTTCTCTACCTCCATCGTCTCACTTTAGCTGTTTCTGAGATATTCTACCTCAGCCTCCTCCCTGCGATGCTAGCATTCTGTATGCAGGGGGTTTTTCGTGTAGGGAAGCATTTAAAAGGGTGTGACTTTCCACTGGTGTTCTGAAGTGATGTGCACTGCCCTTATATCCTCAGAACTCGACTCCCCGATTCCAGTATCTAATATGTAGGCCAGGCCTGCATTTCCAAAAACATTGTGTCTTATGGCCTTTAAAAGTTGGCTGGCCGAGGCTCAAAAGCTTGAACCCCCCCCCCCCCACCCTTGCTGTCGTACTGAAGTGCAATCCATATAATTTTCCCCTCAGAACTTTAAAGAATAATTCGAAACAGCATCTCCACAATTCACCCAATTAACCCCAGCAAATATTTCCCTCGGCTTTTGCGCAACCGCTGCAGATCTGGCCGCTCCGTAACAACTTCTCTTGATTAGATAATGGGAGTACGGTTTTAGCTTGGCTATCAGTGTTTGACAATACCCCTCATCAGGTTAAAAATAAATCCCTCTCTTGGTTCAGAATGTAAAGAATAGCAAAGTTAAATAGGGGCACGGAATTAAGACTCTTATGGTTCTCGTGAAAGGTCCGCTCCAGACACTTGTGGGATTTAATCTAAAGCTAGTATTTGCCCTTTGCAGTTGGATATTCTGCTGTCGTGGTTTTCAGATTTCACCAGTTCCAGAAAAACCGTATCTGTTCCTGAGGACCTTACTGTCGGTCTGAACATATTTAGAATGACATGGGAGCATAGCCATAAAGTATGAAATGGCACAAATATTACTGTAAACAAATTGCTGGATTTTAAACTCTGGCTAGGTACCTTGGTCACAGTCAATTTTTACGGCCCAGAGCCCACCCACCCACCCCACCCCACTATTCTCTTAACTCCATCTATTTACTGAGGAATGTCAGAATGTGAATTTTTTATTTTATTTTAGCTAGCAACTTGCTATTTCAAATTCCTTCCTTGTTGAAATGGTATGCGGCATGTATGAGTGTTTATCTCTCTGGCCAAATTATCTCCCTGTGTCGTGGGGGCAAATGTGGTTTTGTACAGGACTTCAAGCTAACAAGAATCCCTCAAGTCCTTGGAGGCCTGGATCTATCTTGTCGGCCAAAACAGCAGAAGGCAACCATTAACGCTGCTAGGAATTTATTTTGCGGTTCCTTTCCTCCAAATAAATTAGGTTAGTTTAGGTCAAGCTCCAAATGTTTTTTTTTCCAGCAAAGCAATTGAATATGTCCGAGTAATGTGGGCACCGTGGTGGAAAATTTAAATTTATGTTGCATGCTGTGCGAAAAATGAGAGTACTCTTTATGTGTAATGTAATTATCCTTCTGTTCTTTTCCCGGCAGGTACCTGGAGATCTCAGCCAAACATCCGAAGACCAAAGTCTGTCAGATTTTGAAATGTGAGTCGTGGAGAAGTGCATGACTTTGATATCATTTTTGCTGTTGTTTCTAGGAAATTAGAAAAGAAAAGGAGGAAATAATTATTGGAACAAATTCTGCATTGTTGCTAATGGATGAGTGTATTTTCTGTCCTGTGATGTAATCTACACTGACAGTGGGGCATTTTCCCCAATACTCCCTTTGGGGCAACTGGTAGAGCCACCTAGGTAATTCTAGATTCAAGTCCAGTAGCACCTTAGAGACTTAGATTTTCCAGGTCTAAGCTGGGGAATCCTGTTTCTGGATGCCAAGCCACTGTGTGCTAATTTTTCTCTAAACTTTTCCGTGAATGAAAATATTGGGGTAGTAATGAATGCATTTTGTCTGATCGGTGAGTTTTCTGTGGATCTTTATTTCCTACCAACTAGCAATTCTAAATGAAATTGATCTAAGGAGAAAGTGACTCTTCCTGTGTTCCAGAAACCAGCTGTGCAGTTCCAATTGTTTATCATGGCAGTCTTAAAGCCCCCCCCCCCCCCCCCGCCTTTCATCTGACTAGAAGGCCAGTGTTTGACACTGTAGTATCCTATTGAAAGAGTGGTTTAAAGATAGGCACTGGATAGATCTTTAAATGGATGGAGCTACGTCTGTGTTGTTTCTTGGGAGAGCTCTCTGTCTCAGCTGAACCTTGTCACACTCTTTTTTTATATATAATTCAGATCAAACCGAGCTCTCATAAATGTCTGGATTCCTTCAGTCTTTCTCCGAGGAAAATCTGCAAATGCATTTCACGTTTACCAGGTGAGTTTCGCTTTGTATTGCGCTTTGTACGGGCAGAATGTTCTACAGTTTTTTTTACTCCTACAATGCTTTGGCCTCTGCATTCGAAAAAAAACACACAAAGGAGGTTGTGGGAGAAGCTAAAGAGAGAATGATAGAGTTTCACTTTGAATTTATTTCTGCATTTGCACCCTGCCTTTCCCATTGGCTCGAAGTGGCTTTGGGGAGGCCATTGCGTAGTTTCTAAAATATTCTATGTGTATCTCCGGTAGTATTCACAATCATAGGATCTCAGTAATGTCTTCCAATAGCTCGATTTCCTTTCCTGAGAGGGCTTGTAATTATGCGCATGACTTTAATACGCCATTGTGTAAGGAAGTAAGACAGATTTGACTGAAAGGGCTGTGAATTCCCCCTAAATGATGTGCTTCCACTGAAGAACTATTTCATTATATGGTAGCCATGCACTAGATTAAAGCTGCAGCATGTTATCTCCCTTCAGGTTTAGGAATTTGCTTCAAAATGTCACATGATTGCGATATTCATTTGAGGTAATTGCTGAGTTCCCATCTTGTACAACTGGCTGAGGGCTCTTCAGTAAAATAACGGTATTTTTGTTCTTAAATAACATTTCCTCCTTTTCCCCTGCCTCTTTGTTCGCGGTGATTTCCTCACAATTTTGCCAATGCTAGTGCCGTTAGCTAACCTACTGTGGTTTTTCAGTAGGAGTTTGCAGCTTTCGGGCTAGGCTGGCTAAGGGGCCTTCTGAGATGCTCAAGTAATTTTAGCTGTAGCTGATTTGTCTTTGGAAATGAGCCATGAATTTCAATCTTCATCCTCTTCACTTATGCGCTCGGTATACAAATGACCCAAGGGGAATGATGGGATGGTGTACCTTCTGGCCCCACCATCTCTATACACTCAGGAATACATGCTGTTCAGCTCTTGTAGACACAATCCATGCCTCGGGTAGACTAAGGCCCCTTCCACACATGCAGAATAACGCACTTCCAGTCCACTTTCAGGGCACTTTGCAGCTGGATTTGACTGTGCAGAATAGCAAAATCCTCTTGCAAACAATTGTGAAAGTGGATTGAAAGTGCATTATTCTGCAGGGGTGGAAGGGGCCTAGATGTGTGAGTGGTACATTCAGGTGGGCCTTGAATGCGTTAGTTAGGGGGATTGTAGTCGTCACAACCCTGATTCTTCTCACCCATGCCCATATACACAATAGTTTGCACACGGGGGTACGGATAAGCAAGGCAGAAACCCCCACGTGCCTTATTGCGCAAGCAAAGGTCACCTGTACTATTTAGTATGACAATTGGCTTGCTGATTATCTTCTACTCCCCTGCTTCTGTTTCAGAATGGCTTAAAATCACTCTGTCTTCACTGGGCATTTCAAAAGTGAGATTTTACATTAGAAAATCCATCTATCTTGTTAAGCGGGTATATAATGTCATCTATAATGTCGCTTTGCCATTATTCTAGCTCATGTGATGTGACCTGACTCTTGGGTTTGTGACAGAATCTTTTCACGTAGTCCTGAAGCAAAAACAACATGAGAAAGTGGAAATTGTCCCCAAAGAACACTCATTAATATTTTGTGTGTGTGTGTGTGTGTGTGTGTGTGTTGTTGTTGTTGTTGTTGTTGTTGTTGTTGTCTTGGTGGCTTCCTGGCAGTGTCTGGTTGACCAAAATGGGAACAGAAGGCTAGACTAGATGGGTCTGGTCCAGTGAGACTCTTGTTACGTTTATATCTGTAACGTTCATATGTGCATGAGATCAGAAGCCCCAAAGAGTATGGTAGCTCACAGGGGACACTTTGCTTTCTGCTCGGAGGAGGGAGCCGCTGTGGCGCTGTGTGACGCTGTGACTCGTAAACAGTAATTTAGACAAAGGAAAAGCCACGTGTTCTTTGTTTCCTGTCTGGAAGACCCTTTGAAAAGTCAACATTAATTGCCTAAATAAAAAAATCGTCAAGCTGGCGAGCATAGCGAAGCAGTTCCCAGTGGAACTGTCAAGTCCAATCGCTTGTCTGGGTTTTTTAATCAAAACGCTCAATATGTTTCAGTTGTCTTGAGTAGTTTGAATCTCAGTGGCATGGTAATAAGTTTTGTTCTTGTAAATTTTCCAAGTCATGAATATGCCACTTAAAAAAAACCTTCAGTTTTACCACTCTTATTGCCATAGGACTGTTATTATAACTGTTTCTGCCAGTCTGAAGTTTTAAATATTTTCTGGAAGAAGTAAATGTTTCAGAGATAAAACTTCTGATGATGGTTCGTTTCCCCCTTACATTTGTTAAGTTCATCCACATATTAATATTCTCCTTGTAAACGTATTTCATCGAAAAAGGGGTTTGGTAATGATCCTGCCTAAAATTTAGGGAAATGCTGTTTAAATGTATGGAAATATAAATAATTATAGTTGCTTCTCCTGGTCCTTCTGGAATTCTGTTGCACGGCTGTTAGGATTGCATAGCTATACACCAGGGTGAAGAAGAAGAAGAGTCTAGATTTATATCCTCCTGTCTCTCCTGCAAAGAGACATAAATGTGGCTTACAAACTCCTTTCCCTTCCTCTCCCCACAACAAACACCTTGTGAGGTAGGCAGACCTGAGAGAGCTCCAAAGAACGGTGACTAGCCCAAGGTCACCCAGCAGGAATGTAGCAGTGGGGAACCAAATCTGGTTCACCAGGTAAGAATCCACCAGGTAAGAATCCACCAGTGCTGCCTGCCTCTCCTGACTTGACTATAGGGAGTTATAGGTGAAATGCCATTTGAAACTCTCCCCAGCATGCTGTGGGAATGTACAGAATATAGTGGAGCACTGTGAACTGTTTACCCACCATTTCATTCTATCCTTCCCCTAGAAGAGTCAGTTACATGACTCTCTTGACGATATGTCAGCTAGTTAAGGCTGAGGGAAAATGACTAGCCCAACGTTACGTAGCAAACTTCATTTACAGTTATTGTTTAGAAGATTTCACTGTTTTCAAGTGGATCGAGACCCACTATGGTGCAGTAGTTAGAATGTCACATTAAGAATGAGGTGGTTGGTTTGTTTAAATCCTTATCCACTAAGGTCACTAGGTGATCTTGGGCCAATCACTCGGTAGGCCTAGCTTACCACACACAAGGACTGTTGTGAAGGTACATTAGAGAATCATCTTGGTGGGATGAAAATGTGATAGACTCGTTATTCTAATGTTTTCAGTTTGGTAGCCTGTTGGAAGGTGGGAAAGTGGCGTGCAAATCCTTGAACACAATCCGATTTGGTTCAGTTAAATCTTTCAAAATGTCTTCATCTGACTTCTAATTGACGTGCTCCAGTTTGTTGTCTCTAGAAAGAGGCGATTTGTCCATTCCAGTAAGTAAATTATTCCGGTTATTAACATCTTAGTATTCTGTCAAGAGAGAGACTGGAATTAATTTTTAACTCTTTGTAATGGCAAACAAGGCTTTTGCAACTGCCTGAGTTTCTATCCAATCTGCCTAATTATGTGGATGTTCAAATATGCGATGTAGTTATAATTGTTCTTGTACTGCCCCGCTGGGCTCCCATGTCCTTAACTGCTTCAGGTTTCCTCCCAGCCAAAATTAATTTCTCTGCCCAAGAGAACAATTATATATAGCTCACAACAAATGCATCTGATTAGAAATTCACAAATGAATGGGAAATATTTTGCATGTGAAAATCCTGGACTTTTCTCACCTCTCTGTTACATAACTGCAGTGCTCACTACGAGGAGCTAAAAATATGCCCTTGTTGTAATGAGTGGGAGCTGGAGGAACTGCTCCTCAGAGTCTTCTAAGGCGAGTGGCTGTATTTTTAAAGCCAAAGTATTTTTGGAGAAGGCCATTGTTCTGAACTTGGACGTCCAGCAAACTCAGATTGTATTCTCCCTTTGAAGTGTCTTTCTTTGAGGACTGCCACTCTTAGGTCAACAGTGGAATGACCAGGGAGATCAAAAGGTTGCACTGCTGATTTGTTGAGTGTCGTAGTTTTTAATATTGGATTTGTGTCCATTCATTCTTTAGCGTATGGCCTGTCCTGTTTGTCTGATGCAGAGCGTGGGAGGGCATTGCTGACATTCGATTATGTATATAACATTGGACAGCAGACCAGGTGCTCAGGAGCAGCAGCAGCAGAAGGCCATTGCTTTCACCTCCTGCCTGTGAGCTCCCAAAGGCACCTGGTGGGCCACTGCGAGTAGCAGAGTGCTGGACTAGATGGACTCTGGTCTGATCCAGTAGGCTCTTGCTTACATTCTTAAGATGAACAAGTGAATAGACCTGAGGTGGATGGCAGATATGTGGAAGATGTTGTCAGATATGTGGACAGTATTGGGTTGTTGGTTTGTATTGGGTTCTTGGTTTGTTGCAGGCCCTGGTTCCAGAGTCCATGTCCGTGTTTCGAAGGGCATTCCTGCGGACGAGAAGTTGTTTGAGATTGGGAGGCTGTTTGTGAGCAAGAAAAAGATCCAGTAAATAAACCCAATAAATAAATAAAAAGGGTTTGCCTCCCAAGGCCCGTGAAGCAGCAGGTATCATTGTCCAGCATAGTTTGTAGCTTGTTATCGACGTGCTGAAGCAGTTGGAACTGGAAGCTGCGTGTGACCACCGGTGGTGTTCTGTTGTTTTGTTAGGACTGACCTTGTAGCAAGTTATCCCCTGCTTTGTTGATCTGATGCCCTGCTAGACAAGGTGGGTATTTTAATTCCAGAAACGTTTGTTGTAGACCGTGAGAATCAGCATCTCTGTCTGAGGGATTGGAGCAGATATGGCAGATAGATGCTGCCCACGTCTGAAGGAATACTTTCATCAAGCCTCAGAACAGAACCTAGGCAGACAAGCAACATGCTTGCAACACAGCAGTTCACAATCTCTTGCTGAAAAGCTGGTATCTCTCTCCTACCCACCCTCCTCTACTTGCCCTCGACCCTGGTCCTCCTCAATATGAAGCCAGCCTGGTGTAGTGGTTAAGAGCAGGTGCAGTCTAATCTGGAGAACTAGGTTCAATTCCCTGCTCTGCCGCTTGAGCTGTGAAGGCTTATCTGGGGAACCAGATTAGCTTGTGCACTCCAACACATGCCAGCTGGGTGACCTTGGGCTAGTCACAGTTCTTCGGAGCTCTCTCAGCCCCACCCACCTCACAGGGTGTTTGTTGTGGGAGGGGGAAGGGAAAGTAGATTGTCAGCCCCTTTGAGTCTCCTTGTAGGAGAGAAAGGGGGGATATAAATCCAAACTCCGCCTCCTCATCCTCATTCTCTTCCTCTCCAATCCTGTCGGAGCCTCGGAGTACTGCTTGTTTTCACTCTGTTTTTGTTCATCCCTTGTAAAGCTTGGTGTTTCCCAGACCAGTTTAAAAAAAGATAAATTCTTCACGGTCTGGGAGTTTTCCTCGCTGGTCGTTCACGCTCTCTAAATTGCACTGTTTAGTAATTCATTCACACACATAGAGTCATGAAACTCCGCAGTGTGATACTCCAGAGAATAGAGCTCTTTAATCTCTCTGCTTTTTTCAAGATTCAGCACTAAAGCTGTAACTTGCAGGCGAGTGAAGTTCACTGACTCAGCACCCAAAATGCGTCCTCATTCTCAGAACAGGCAACATCCTAAACATCCGTGGAGCCAATTTGGGGCTTCGACAGCTTTGCCTGTCTCTCCTGCCTGCCTGGCCCTTGCCTTTGAAGGTCACAGTGAGATCCAGGGGAGTACCAGAGAAATGAATGTGGCTGGCAGCATCAGGTTCAGATCCCGAGATTGTATCGAAGAAGTAAAAGTTGTGCCGTTGGAGAAATGTTTTCCAGGGTAGCTTTTGCATTCACGTACATACCAGAATTGATTTCCACAGCTTGATTTTTCAGAGCATCAGACTGGAGGAACCAAATTAATAGCACGCTTTGAGCCTTTGGCTGTCCCCCCCAGCAGCATTGTCTCCTGAAGATAAATCATGTGGCATTTTAGTGTAGTTACAGGATTTGTATCTCCTTCAGCTATTCCAGGGTGCATTTGATGCACACAGTTAATTGTCTCTCTCTCTCTCTCTCTCCTCTCTTTGGGAGGATTTGTACAGAGCTGTTTCTTACCCTGCTGGTGTGTATTCCACCTGCAAATTGCATGTATTAAACAGGATGGGGCTCAGGTTGACTGGGGAAACTGAGGTGGTAATAAGCAAAAATGGCAGACTAGAAGAACAATTTCATATCCGATAGTCTGTGCCAGGGTAAATCTCATGTGGAGGAGGGGGGATCAAACCCTGTTCTCCAGATTAGATCCCGCCGCTCTTAACCACTACGTCACGCTAGGGTACGTAGCCATAGAGTCCATGCTCCGAAGCATCCATTTTCATCAGGGGGGCTGATCTCTGAAGTTTGGAGAAGAGCTGTGAGGTCCCCTGGTCCCAAGCGGTGGCTGGCATCTCCAGGTACACACAAGATCTCAAAGTGTGTATGATTTCTTGGTTGGAACTGGTTAGACAGAAAGCTGGGCTTCTATTCGTTCTGTCCAGTGAATTTAGCACAATGCACGTGTCAGTTACCAACTGAATTTCATGATGGTAGTCTAGAACGGCATCGCTTTGCTGAGCCGCTTTCGTTACCACCACATGTACACAAGCTTTCCTGTTTTTGCATAATCTTTTCTTTTTGATAATTGAATTACTAAGGCCAGAGGTTTCTTCTTTCATGTACTTTGCTAAAACCATGTAGCGGTTTTCCCCCCCTTTTTGACTCCCTCAACATTATGCCGGCGTGTATTTTAAAAACCGCTAGTTACCTTCAGAGGGCACCTTACTGCCTTTGCCTCATGAACTGGAAACCCAGCTGTATACCCCATCACTGCTTGGATATCTGGAAGCTTCTTGGCAATGTGGCAGAGCCTTTGTGAGTTTTCTTTCTTTTTCCTCCTGAATGGTGTCGGCTGTTGGCTCAAACCACACATTATCTGTTTGAAGCTTGCTATTGCTATGCTGATCGAAGGGTTGTTTGCGTTACCGCCGCTGTGTGTCTCTACAGCAAGAACAATAAATGCATGCAAATTGTTAGTGTTCTCGAAGTGGGTTGAAAGCATGAAGCTGTTAACAGTCTCTAAGTGCGCAAATTAGGAGTGATTATTTGATGGGCAAACGGGTGCTTTTTATAAGCTCATTTTCCAGGGTTAAGTTAATTTAGAACCTATCATTCCATTTTGTCATCCCCCCCAAAAAAGTGAACACACTTCTGACTCTGCAGTCTGGGATCAGAAAGCAAAATGGTTAGTACATAAACACTGCAAATGCCTGGTTGTGGTGGGTTTTCCGGGCTGTGTGGCCATGATCTGGCAGATCTTGTTCTTAACGTTTCGCCTGCATCTGTGGCTGGCATCTTCAGAGGGGTATCACAGAGAGAAGTCTGTTATACACTGTGTCCAATGTCAGATGCCAGCCACAGATGCAGGCGAAAAGGTTAGGAACAAGATCTACCAGACCATGGCCACACAGCCCGGAAAACCCATCGCAACCAGTTGAATCCAGCCGTGAAAGCCTTCGACAATACACTGCAAATATCGTTTTTCAGTAATTCTCCAAAGGAGTGCTGCTGGCTTGTACAAACCTACTTTGTTCTGCAAGGACTTTGACTTCATAGTAGTAACAACCTGGGCAGTTAAAATATTTACTGAGCAAATATTGGTTGAATGTTGTCCAAACGGTAGAGTTTTGTTGATTGTTACTTTGCCACCCAAGAGGATGGTCCTGACGGGCCTGTCTTTTAAGTGATGTTTTGCAGCAGTCAGTGGCTGGCGCTGGGGGGTAGTTAGAGCTTTGATTTAATTCTGTGTAAGGACAAGCACCCTTGTATTCGTGCTCATCTGTTCCTTCTCAGGCAGTTGCTTAAGACATGTTGTAGACTGGTGGAAAGAAGAAGAGGAGTTTGGATTTATACCTCCCCCTTTCTCTCCTGTAGGAGACTCAAAGGGGCTTACAAACTCCTTGCCCTTTCCCCCCCCCCCACAACAAACACCCTGTGAGGTGGGTGGGGCTGAGAGGGCTCCGAAGAACTGTGACTAGCCCAAGGTCACCCATCTGGCATGTGTTGGAGTGCACAAGCTAATCTGGCTCCCCAGATAAGCCTTCACAGCTCAAGTGGCAGAGTTGGGAATTAAACCTAGTTCCTCCCGATTAGAGCGCCCCTGCTCTTAACCACTACACCATGCTGTGTTACATTACACTTCCTTTCCCTAGCTAGAAACAGCACCTGCGGTGTCTTGTTTGTGCGGCACCGGAACCAAACGAGATACGAGAGTCCAGTGATCATGACTCATCTGTAGTTAATATTCAATATCAGTAATACGATGTCAGGAGAACCAATGTGGTGTAGTGGTTAAGGTGTCAGACTAGGACCTGGGAAAACCAGGTTCAAATCCCCACTTGCCCCACGGAAGTTTGCTGGGTGGCCTTGGGCCAGTCACACACTCTCAGCCCCTGACTCTGGCTGGTACTTGGATGGGAGACTTCCAAGTAACACCAGGGTCATGACGTGGAGGCGGTCAGTGGCAAACCACCTTGAACTTTGCTTTGCTTTGCAAATTCTCTACGGTCACCAGAAGTCAGCTGTGACTTGACAGGGGGGAAAAAAGTAAAGAAAAGAATGTAAAAGCACCCTTTTGCTATCACCTTCTCTGCTGCTGTCAAACTCTATAGGGGAAAAAGGGCTGGCAACTTTCTGTTAAAGCAAACAGGAAGCCCCTTTTTAGAGAACAATGTAATATGCTCTCTAAAAAGGAAAATCTAAACTCTGTGCAAATAAGATTTAATTGCCCAAATCTGCCTTTCTCAGAGAAGACGTGTCTTGCTTTGGTATTTTTGGCCTTTTCTCCTGGTCTGTCTAGGTTCTAGTCTCAGAGTCTTGATGCTTCAGAGTCTGTAAGACGAGGCAAAGTTTGGTTCTCTTTGCCCACAGACAGATTCTGTGTTCGTTTGAAGCTAGACCTTCCCACCCTCTGCTTTAGATGTGGATAGCCTTGTACATGAAGATACCTTAATTTTTTAATTATTTCTGCCAGTTCCTGCTGTTTTTTTGGTGGGGGGAGTCAGATGAGTACCTCTGTCTGCTCTGGAGGTGAGCTTTTTTTCTTTTTTTTTAAAGGAAACATTTTCTCCTATGTACTAGAAGTTTGGCTGAGAGGATCCCTTTGCGTGGGGGGAGTGGTACAAGTCCTGACAATTTAATCCTAATTGGATGGGTGTGGAGGAATGTGGAGTTATTGATTTATTTGCAGGAAACTTAAAAGCAGCCTGTATTGTTTCCACAGTGGAAAAAGTAGCAGGTGCAGTGGAGTCACATGAACTCGCATGGGACTTACCTAGCACTCAACCTGACCCTACCCCTAATTCCTATCCTCTTCAATTACTGCTTAAAAATAATAACAATAATAATAATAAGAGTTTGGATTTATTTCCCCCTTTTTCTCCTGTAAGGAGACTCAAAGGGGGTTACAACAAACACCCTGTGAGGTGGGTGGGGCTAAGAGAGCTCTGAAGAACTGTGACTAGCCCAAGGTCACCCAGTTGGCGTATGTCGGAGTACACAAGCTAATCTGGTTCCCCAGAGAAGCCTCCACAGCTCAAGCGGCAGAATGGGGAATCAAACCCAGTTCTCCAGATTAGAGCGCACCTGTTCTTAACCACTACACCACGCTGGCTCTCATAAGAAAATATAGTGAAGTTCGGATCGTGGATCTTCTGGCATCTTCTCTAACCGACTCACAGTTCATGCTGGACTTTCCTGGAGGAACACACAGGCAACCTTTGTGAGTCATCTATTGTTTGACCGCAGTTGATCTGTGACTCAGAGGGGTAAACTGCAGTGCTGTAGTCAAAGCTCTGCCTGCAACCTGAATTCGATCCCAACAGAAGTCAGCTCCAGGTTGCCAGCTCCAGCTGACTCACCCTTCCATCCTTCCGAGGTCGGTAAAATGAGTACCCATCTTGCGGAAGGGTAGACAGCTGAAGACCGTGATGGCAAACCACCCCATAAACACAGTCTGCCTAGTAAACGTCGTGACGCGATGTCACCCCAGTAATGACCCGGTTCTTGCACAGGGGACTACCTTTACCTTTTACCTAAGTAGATTCAAATTCAGGGAAAGGGAGCTGCTGGCCAGCACCTTCCAGTTCTGATGGGGCAAATGCATTTATCTTGGTATGCACCCTACTTTCAAGTGTTGTCCAGTTGGAGGGGAAGACGACTGTATCAACCCCCTGACCCTACGCTGCAAAATGGGAATCTGTGCGGCATCTTTTCAGGAACTGAGAAGGTGAGTCTCCTTCTGATAGGAAACGGGCAGGCTTTACAGAGTTGGCTGTAATCTCAAGTGTCGAAATATTTCAGAAGTTCCACCCATGTCTAACCTCTAGATGGTGATAGTTACCAGCAACCTTACTGGTTCCTGCAGCAGCAGCAGCAGCAGCAGCAGAACAATTGCAGAGACAGTATTCCTGTGTGTATGATGTATCTACTTTCCTAATGACTCGCAATTTGCCTCCTCCACACACCGGTCTCTTATTCCACAGTAAATTTAATAATCCTCTGTAGTGGGCAGTTGTTGACATACTGAGCGTTGATAAACGATTGCGAAAATAAAGCTGCTTTGGAAGATTTCTCGGAGGGGGCGTGTTTACACGGACACCGCCGTAGCAGACCTATGTTAGCGGGATTTTATTAATTTATTTACTGCCCAGAAAACTACTGATTTTGTGCCAAGGGGTTGCAGGGGTGGGGGTGGGGGAGAATGATTTCCTAACTGGATGTAAGGTTGTTTGATTGGCATACCCAGGTAGGCTAATTTCCACGTTTGGTTGCAGGGTTTTGGGGTAGGCGGACGTGGTACAATAAAACTATTAAGGCCGTATAGCATGAGCAGGGATGTCTTAATTTTGAAGGGACGTGAATGTTCCAAGGGGCTTCAGGGAGGATGCATGAAGCCAGAAACCCCACGCCTTTGCATTCTGGCAGAGTTGCGCATGGCTTGGGGTTTTCTGCAGTGGGGTTTTCTGCAGTGCTGGCTGCTACAAATGTGTTTTTGTGCATCCACAGAGAGAGGGATGAATTCACTAATGGGGGTGTCAAAAATCACGAGAAGGAGGGGACAAATCAGTGCTTGTGTGATCCTTTCTTACATGTCCACAGTAATGCTGATTTGCCCCGTTGGGATCAGGAAGGAAATTTCCTTCAGGCCAGATTGGCCAGGAGTCCTGGGGTGTTTTTTTTTTTCTTCCTCTGGGCATAGAGCAGGGGTCAGTGGGGGGAAAAGTTGTGAATTTCCTGCATGCTGCAGATGACCTTGAGGTCCCTTCAAGCTCTCTGTTCCTACATCACCAACAGTCTCCTTCAGTGATGGTGTAATATTACAGTTTTACCCAGCATGCAATATTCCCTGTACAGTGGGCTTTTTTGATACCTAACCTCCATGCCCGTGGAAATGGGAGCTGCTACTTTCAGCCTTCCTCCCTGTGCTTAGATGTTATTCCCACTTCTTTTTATATCCACACATGACAGAAATCAGCTCTAATTTATGGTATGCTGTAGATAATAGGCCTTTTTTTGACTCTGACTCTTAATTAGTTGTTCAAATTGCATCTTTGAACTTCCTCTCCTGTGTTTCCACTACAGTTAATTTTAAAAGCTATTAATTTTTGCAAATATTGTCGTCTAAAAATCTGACTTCTCTTTTCCTGTGTGACTTTTTTTTTAATGCCTCTGCGGCGTATTTTTTAAAAAAATCAGCTGTGCTGGTTACATTAGTTTTCTCCCGATGCTCAAATGATTTGCTTCGTTGAGCACAGGAAGCTATCTTCTACCGATCAGACCATTGATCTATGGAGGTAGATATTTGGCTGCTCTGGCTACAGGGACTGCTTCTGAGAGATGCCTTGCCTATCTCCTACTCCCTGATTCTTTCAACCAGAAATATCAGGGACTGGACTTGGGATCTTCCATGACCTCTTCCTTATTTTCTAAAAGAGATACCAAGAAAGGCTTATAAAGCCTTTGTATTTAAGCCATGTGTCCTGTCGTGCAGATAGCATCATGAGAGTCAGCGTGGTGTAGTGGTTAAGAGCAGGCGGATTCTAATCTGGAGAACCGGGTTTGATTCCCCACTCCTCCACCTGAGTGGCAGAGGCTTATCTGGGGAACCAGAGTTGTTTCCCTGCTCCTCCACGTGAAGCTTGCTGGGTGACCTTGCACTAGTCACAGTTCTCTCTGAACTCTCTCAGCCCCACCTACCTCGCAAGGAGCTTGTAAGCCACCTTGAGTCTCCTTAGAGGAGAGAAAGGTGGGGTATAAATCCAAACTACTACTCCTCCTCCTCATTTAAAAACAAAATAACATTACATCCGACTATTTTTCAGGGTTATGATTTGTGACGAGGCTGCATCTGACGAATTGTTTAAACTATTTAACCAGACTTTTAGAGAAGCACAAACTTGAAAGTCGGTGAAACGAAGGGAGGGTTTTCAGTTCCGAAGAAGCAGTGGGATTGATTTGGCAGCCGGAGAGTTCTTAATTGCTCTTAATTCCTACCTCCTGCTGGCTGTATCGGGGGCCAAATGTTAAGATTTATTCATTTTTAATCGCTGGGTCTTTATGACTTGGAAAAGGCCCCCTAATGGACGCCGCTGTGCTTTATTGCTGTTTGAAACCGAACACCGTCAGTGACAAATGAATTGTCATCAGGTTATTACTATTACACATGCGTCCCAGCCGGATGATAGCCTAATTTGTTCTTTGACCGCTGGCCTTTTCATGCGTGCCTTATTACTAACTGGCTCGAACTGCTGCTGGGGTAGAAAGTCTGCTGTGAGGGAAGAAGAGGAGGAGGAGGAGGAAGAGCAGCAGCAGCAGCCTCCACAGCTCAAGCGGCAGAGCAGGGAATCAAACTCGGTTCCTCCAGATTAGAGTTCACCTGCTCTTAACCACTGCGCCACTACTCTGAGGCAGTAGGAGTCATTCAACACTGGAACCGGCTGACTAGGGAGGTGGTGAGCCCCCCCGCAGTGATGGTCCTCAAACAGCGGCTTGTCAGGGATGCTCTGGCCTGATCCTGCATTGAGAAGGAGGTTGGACTAGATGGCCTCTGTGGCCCCTTCCAGTTCTACAGGCACCTTAAAAAAACTCACGTGGCTTGGTGCTCAGCCAGTTCCATATAGTTTTTTAAATGAGTAGAAATATACAGATTGGGGGGGGGGGGGCTTGCTCAAACTGCTTCCTGTCGAGATAACGATACTTGCACCAAAACAGAGGAAAAATGCAACATGACCCTTCAAACCAAAATATAGAGTCCTATAGAGGAGCAGCAGTGGCGTAGGAGGTTAAGAGCTCGTGTATCTAATCTGGAGGAACCGGGTTTGATTCCCAGCTCTGCCGCCTGAGCTGTGGAGGCTTATCTGGGGAATTCAGATTAGCCTGTGCACTCCCACACACGCCAGCTGGGTGACCTTGGGCTAGTCACAGCTTCTCGGAGCTCTCTCAGCCTCACCTACCTCACAGGGTGTTTGTTGTGAGGGGGGAAGGGCAAGGAGATTGTAAGCCCCTTTGAGTCTCCTACAGGAGAGAAAGGGGGGATATAAATCTAAACTCTTCTTCTTCTCTAGCAAAAAATCACCGTTATGAGGTCCCCATTGGTAATCCTTCAGGTTATTTTGGTTTCAAAAAGGCACTTTTCTTTAATTAAAGTGAAGCCTTTAGCCATGAATGTAGGAAATATTTCTGCCATCTTTTTAAAAAAAATTTACAGTGTGTGTTAGGAACCTTAATTACTTAACAACAGGTTACCGCTTAATCTGTAACGCAGAACTACATGATTCATCAACACTGTGATTTTCTCTGCAGTGGAGTTCAGTGGGGAAAAATGGGATTTCTCTTCTTTTTTTTAACTGATTAGGGAAAGGGAGGGGGTTGGCATCCTGTCTATTACAGTCAAAAGGAGAAATAAGAACATAAGGAAGAGCCTGCTGGATCAGACCAGAGTCCATCTAGTCCAGCACTCTGCTACTCGCAGTGGCCCATCAGGTGCCTTGGGGAGCTCACCTGCAGGAGGTGAAAGCAATGGCCTTAAGAACATAAGAAAGAGTCTGCTGGATCAGACCAGAGTCCATCTAGTCCAGCACTCTGCTACTCGCAGTGGCCCACCAGGTGCCTTGGGGAGCTCACCTGCAGGAGATGAAAGCAATGGCCTTAAGAACATAAGAGAGAGCCTTGCTGGATCAGACCAGAGTCCATCTAGACCAGCACTCTGCTACTCGCAGTGGCCCACCAGGTGCCTTGGGGAGCTCACAGGCAGGAGGTGAAAGCAATGGCCTTAAGAACATAAGAAAGAGCCTTGTTGGATCAGACCAGAGTCCATCTAGACCAGCACCCTGCTACTCACAGTGGCCCACCAGGTGCCTTTGGGAGCTCACAGGCAGGAGGTGAAAGCAATGGCCTTAAGAACATAAGGAAGAGCCTGCTGGATCAGACCAGAGTCCATCTAGACCAGCACCCTGCTACTCACAGTGGCCCACCAGGTGCCTTGGGGAGCTCACAGGCAGGATGTGAAAGCAATGGCCTTCTGCTGCTGCTGCTCCTGAGCACCTGGTCTGCTAACGTAGGGGAAATAATTGCAAAAGGCAGAAGAGAAGCAAAATCTGAACATTGTTTCAGGGTTTTGGCTTCTGCCTTCACTAGCAACACAGGTTTTTCAATCTAGGCACTTGGAGCTCGAGTGATAGGAAGTCGACAGTTGCCACATAAGGGGGTTTTCTAAGCACGAATGAGGATTTGGAAAAAATTAATTAAAAAGTGCTGTGTTCGTGCACCATCTTCCATGCCAAGGCTGAAGGGCTGTTAGACTGTGTAGTCTGCATATTTGGCAGGTTAATTAAAAAAAAACAGCAGAGAGAACAACCGTTGCTTGAGGTCCATGGCTGCAACCTTGAGAGGTCTTTGCACTGTTGTTTGTACTTTAAAATTGTAAGGGGATATCATCCAGAAGTAATAAAAGCATTGCAGGGAACTTGTTTCCCAGAGAGCCAGCGTGGTATAGTGGCTAAGAGCAGGTGCACTCTAATCTGGAGAACCAGGTTTGATTCCCTGCTCTGCCACTTGAGATGTGGAGGCTTATCTGGTGAACCTGATTAGCTTGTGCACTCCAGTACGTGCCAGCTGGGTGACCTTGGGCTAGTCACAGATCTTTGGCGCTCTCTCAGCCCCACCTACCTCAGAGGGTGTTTGTTGTAGGGAGGGGGAGGGAAAGGAGATTGTGAGTCTCCTTACAGAAGAGAAAAGGGGGATATACATCCCAAAACTCTCACTCTGTTAAAGAATTGCCTATGCTCATTGTAAAGGTTTTTGTTTCCCTCCTAGCCCTGCGTGGGGTTCTCATACGTTGTACTTTACTTTTCACGGGGTGTGTTGCACACAGGCTCCCCCCCCCTTGCGTGTTATCCTGTGTTTGTTCAGTTTTGGTGTTTTGAAGCCCAGTGAAGTGATGGTTATGTTGTGTTAAACTTTTAAGCGAGGTCTTTCTGATGGCAATTTAATTTTGACCAAGGTTATCACGGTTGTAATTGCATTTGGCCATGACCTTGCAGCATTGCAGCCAGTCAGAGCAAACAATGCTGACCAAGACTATCAGCAAATGGGCTCAGGCAGTTTAGGCAGCACTTGCTATGAAGTCACAAAAGCCAAAAGCATTGTGGGAAACCAGTGTTTTATCATGTCGCATTAGCATCCTTGTGTTTCACCCAGAGTTCCAGGATTTATTCTAGCTGGTTTACATACCATCACGAGTAGTCACTTATGGGCGTCATGAGGTTGACTAGAAAATTTCGTTCTGTCACTGGGAAGTCTGGTCTGGACCCAACCCATAGGCAGGATCTCCCAAGATCATTTCTCCGACCTCCTCATCTGACCATAGGACCTCCTCATCTAAACCAAACCATCCACAGAAAAAAAGCATGGTTTTTAAATATATGTGAGAAGACTCTCCTTGGATATCCATAAAAATGTGATTTCATAAATTCCAAAGACACCCCCCCTCTAAATTACCTTGACCAAGCTTACTCAGGGAACACACAGTGTCGAGAATGACTGAGAGCCAATTAAAGAAAAGAGCATGTCTTTATGTTTGTTATTTGCTCAAACACCTGACAACTTATAGAATCCTGGAGGGAGAGAATTGGGGGGGGGGGTTTCCAAATTGCTCCCCTCTTGTGATTCTTCATGCCCCCCAACAAATATATATCCACACAGAGGAAAATGTGAATTTTGCAATTAGGTTACAGACTGTATATTATAGCACCTTTCCCTTCCCTTGCAGAAGAGCTAGAAATGTAATACAGTACGGCACTGAGAGGCTCTGCATTATATCTTCGCTACCAAATCAGTACTGCACAGAATTTGTAACAACAGCTGCACTGCAGCAATTGGGGAATTTTGAGCTGTCAAGAAGTAGAAGGTTAGGAGAGCTTAGAATATCTTGAAATGAGACATTCTCCATCAGTCCTGGCTGTGCAAAAACAGATCTGGGGCAGACTTGAGACGAATTAAAAACATTTCATATGTGATCAGCCCTGTCACTAATTCTTGTTGTTGCTTCCTTAGAATCCAATATTTTTCTGTCAGTTCTCATATATATCGATCAGCAACATCTAGAGTGCCCCAAGAAATATGCCATTTGCTTTGTGCAAACGAAAACAGCACGAATCTCCCTACAAACTCCCTCAGATCTAGTGGAAATGAGGCAGTGTGTGCCATTGGGTCGCCTGTGCCAAAATATAATTAGTGCTGTCACTTGCTTAAAGAAAAATAATTGATTAATCATGCATTAATTAATTGATTAAATCTGCATATATTTACATGGGGGCAAAACAACTTGGAGGGGGAAAAATACTCTGTTTCTAAGATGATGCATAAGTCAAAGCAAGCCTCCTCTAAAAGTTATTCTTTCCTGTGCAAGAGACAACAAGGAATCCTAGAACAGCAAGTGCCATCTGTAAGTTTTTAAAGTATTTATCTTAATTAACCTGGGCTGCCCAGTTAATCAGGATACCTTTTCAGCGGATCAAAACCAATTTTGATAATTTAATTAACAGATTAGTCAGGTAAAAATGACATTTGTGAAAACGATTTGCTGTTGATTTAACCTGCTGGCTCCCAGCCGTACGGTAGCTGCGACAAAAATATACGTTGAGATTGCTGTATCTTTAATGAAAGTTGTTCTTTTCCCCCCAACAGGTATATATCAGGATAAAAGACGACGAGTGGAACGTTTATCGGAGATACACAGAATTCCGATGCCTCCACCAGAAATTGCAATCGAAGTATCATCAAGTCAGAAGTTTTCATTTTCCACCAAAAAAGGCCATTGGAAACAAGGTAACCGAAAACATTGTTGAAGGCATTAAAGGTGGGAAAATGCCCATTTGAAACTGCCTGTTTCAGTAAATAAATGCTGTCAGCTGGATATTTTCTGAATGTATATTAAACTGGTGGGTATAATCCCTAGGTACAGAAAGCCAGGACAGCCTATGGACAGGACACAGTCCTCCAAGGAGGCACGTGTTAATTCCCACACCCTATGGAATGAGAAGTGGTGTCTGGATTTATGCCCTGCCTTTCGCTCCTGCAAGGAGTCTCAGCTTAGAAACTCTTTCCCTTCCTCTCCCCACAACAGACACCTTGTGAGGTAGGTGGGGCTAAGAAGAAGAAGAAGAGTTTGGATTTATATCTCCCCTTTCTCTCCTGCAGGAGACTCAAAGGGGCTTACAATCTCCTTTCCCTTCCCCCCTCACAACAAACACCCTGTGAGGTAGGTGGGGCTGAGAGAGCTCCGAGAAGCTGTGACTAGCCCAAGGTCACACAGCTGGCATGTGTGGGAGTGGACAGGCTAATCTGAATTCCCCAGATAAGCCTCCACAGCTCAGGCGGCAGAGCTGGGAATCAAACCCGGTTCCTCCAGATTAGATACACGAGCTCTTAACCTCCTACGCCACTGCTGCAGAAAGAGCTATGGCTAGCCCATGGTCACTCATCAGGCTTCATGTGGAGGAGCAGGGCAACAAATCCAGTACACCATTGGCAGGGGCGTTCCTCCCATTGGGCAAAGTGGGCAGCTGCCCAGGGCGCCACCTTGTGGTGGGCAACAAAATTGCAGGTTCGTTTGTGGGGGATTTTGTATTTTTAGTGTTTTTTCAATTTTTGGCCTGCAGGGGGTGCAGATTTTAGGCTAGCAGCACCAAAATTTCAGGGATGTTTTGGGAGACTCTCCTGATGATATGACCCGGGTTTGGTGAGGTTTGGTTTAGAGAGTCCAAAGTTATGGACTCCCAAAGGGAGTGCCCCATCCCCCATTGTTTCCAATGGGAGCTAATAGGAGATGGGGGCTACACCTTTGAGGATCCATAACTTTGGACCCACTGAACCAAACTTCACCAAACTTGGGTGGTATCATCAGTAGGGTCTCACGAAGATACTCTGAAATTTTGGTGCTGCTATCTTAATAATTGCACCCCTGACAACAGGCACCCTCTAAATTTCCCCAGATTCTCTTTTTAAATCCAGATTTGTGAGTTGGGGAATATTCTATAATGTGATGGTGACTTTGAAACGACCTGGTGGAAAAAAATCATTGTTTGATCACGGTGGGGGAGGGTGGTCACCCATGGGGGGGCATCAAACTCAGGTTTTGCCCAGGGCTCCAGTTTGCCTAGGTACGCCTCTGACCATTGGAGTCTGCCATTCATGTGGAGGAATGGGGAATCAAATCCAGTTCTCCCCATTAGAATCCACCGTTCTTAACCACCACACCAGTCTGGCTCTCTTCCCACAGCATCTTTCCCCAGACTATTGTTGATCAAGAAGTAGGAAGCGGAAATGTTACTGGCCGGCTCTCGGGTTGTCTGCCACCTTAGAATTCACTGTGTTTTCCCCACCCCTATATTTATTTGAAGTTGAACTATGTTTAAATCAATTGTTTTGTGTTGTCTAGCGAAGTGCGAATCTTTCATTACAGCAGAGTTACAATTTTCTTCTTTTGTTTCAATACAGAGGTGATGTTGCATGTATAAAGTGTTCCTTTCTGGCATCTTAGCAGAGGTTTCCTAATATTTTTGTTTTGCAGTTCAGAAACACACTTGCACAGTTTTTCTCCAGTTCACCTGCAATTAACAAGCTTTCTGTCTACACTTGGCCCTGATCTGGCTAGCCACATCTTGTCAGATCGCTGCAGTTAAGCAGAGTCATTTCCACTTAGTACTTAGATTGGTAGACCACCCAGGAAGGTCAGGGTTGCAGTGCGGAGACTGGTAATGTCAAACCACCTCTGAACATCTCTTGCTCTTGGAAACCCCAGGGGGTTGCCTTAAGTGCGTTCCTAAATAAGACTGTATGTGATTAGTGCATTTTGCTGTCATAAGAACATAAGAAAGAGCCTCCTAGATCAGACCACAGTCCATCTAGTCCAGCACTCTGCTACTTGCAGTGGCCCACCAGATACCTTTGGGAGCTCACATGCAGGACGTGAAAGCAATGGCCTTCTGCTGCTGCTGCTCCCAAGCACGCGGTCTGCTAAGGCATTTGCCATCTCAGATCAAGGAGGATCAAGGTTGGTAGCCATAGATTGACTTCTCCTCCATCAATCTGCCCAAGCCCCTTTTAAAGCTATCCAGGTTAGTGGCCATCACCACCTCCTGTGGCAGCATATTCCAAACACCAATCACGTATTGCGTGAAGAAATTGTTTCCTTTTATTAGTCCTTATTCTTCCCCCAAGCATTTTCAGTGTATGCCCCCTGGTTTTAGTATTGTGAGAAAGAGAGAAAAATTTCTCTCTGTCAATATTTTCTACCCCATGCATAATTTTATAGACATCAATCATATCCCCCCTCAGACATCTTCTCTCCAAACTAAAGAGTCCCAAACGCTGCAGCCTCTCCTCATAAGGAAGGTGCTCCAATCCCTCATCCTATCTGTTAGCGTAGTATGACCCCATTTGTTGTCTCTTCTGTAAACTGAGGCACGGTAGAATTATAAAATGTTGCAATTTGGGCCTTTGGTCTCAGGGAATCTCTCGGATTTAAGAATTGCGATGATTGAATCCTTCATATCACATTTGGAGATGTTCGTTGGCCATTTGTGGACTCTTGTGCCCTCGTTTGCGAACGAGAAGCCCATGGAAATGTTGGCTTCAGCAGAGCTGCTGGAGCAGAAAGTCTCAGCCAAGGTGCCCTGCGCGTTTTTGTGCAGACGCTCAACTAAGGAGCGGGAACCTGCCCTGAAAACCCAGCCTGGGGAGCAGCCATGGAGAGCTATTCACTTCCTGGTCTGTTGAACCCATGACATGAGGGATTTACAGTCCACTCAAAGCACAAGTGAAGGCTTGATCAGGAAGAAGGTTAGGAAAGTGAGTTGTATTCCTCGTTTGCACTTGTGGCAGCTTTACAGATTACACATGCTTCCGACTTGGCGCTTTGGTCGCTTAGATTTTCAGTACCAAGAGGGCTTCCTTCCCACATAAGAGCATGTTGAAATGAAAGCAAATCTTCCCTTTTCTGGTGAACATCTGCATTTGCCATTTGTTTCGTTCTGTAGAAAGCCGCTTCAAGGTGACGTTAACACCAATGCTGTCTTACTTGCAGGATAGCCATGACGGTCCAAATTGTGACATTCAGTATGAAAACAAGAATCTTTCTCTGTGTGTGTGTGTGTGTGTGTTTGTGTGTTTTCCCCATGGGAAGAGAATGACTTTGCAATGACCCACTTAGCTTCCAAGTGAGAAAACTGCAGAGCTGTAAGATAATTCCTCCTGTCCAGAAGACTCTTTTGAGAGCAGACCTCATTGGTCATTTTTAGCTTCCCAAATGAAGTTGGATCTCCCCACCTCTGGAGTTGTTCTGGGCAGAAGGCTGGCTGAGGCTGAAGAATCGGTTCGCAGGGAGGCAGTCTCTGGACGAAAAGCAGAGGGGAGGTTTGCAGAAGTTCAGAGCCAGGTAGAACAGAGGAACCCAGGGAACATTGCAACTCTGCAGGAAGCAAGCTGGAGCCCTGGGGGAGCCTCTCTTTCCTTTTCTAATTTCCAGCCCAGTTTCCAGCCCAGTCTGTGTAATTGATCCCGGAGGAGTCGGCTTTCTCATTGGCTGAAAAGGGCTCGCACCGTCTAACCTCCTGAAAAGGGCTCGCACTTTGTAACCTCCTGTGGCTTCGCCAAACTTAAGTTCAAAGCGGCCCAGGTTTTCGCTCAGCGCCCCTTGAAATTTCCCAGCATTGCTCCGGAGGATAAATGAATGTTATTACCATAATGAAGGGAGAGAAACTATCTGAACAGTGGCCTTTTGGAGAGGGGGGGAGAAGGAAGGCCAGCCGAACTGCTCGGCTTCAGGCCGCCTGTGCAAGTTCATCTCCATCTCTAATTTCTCCCCCTTGCGCGTTATTTATTCCAGCATTTCATATTCCATGCCTCATTTAAATCTCATTAAATATCGTAAAGCTAATGTATGCAAATGGTTTTTGTCAAAAATGTATGTCGCTTCCAGAAGAACTGCATCGAAATGTATGTGGGTGATAATGCACATCTATTTAAAAAAAAACCCTTTAAAAAAAAACCCTGACCCAATGTCTTTTTCTATCGGTTTGATATCTAGTCCTATCAGCACGGGATTCTTCAATCCATTAGCTTCAGACTTTTAAAGACAGCCATTTGTACTTCACATCCTATCACGTCGCAGTTAACAAGTATTAACGAAAGCAATTTACGGCTGAGAATTATTTAATATTTTAAACTGTAATTGAGGGCAATTACGCTTCCAGGGAAGTTTGCACTTCGGATGTGCTGATGTTTTTGAGAAGAGACGCTGAAAGATCTGGACATCAGTGGGAGGCCGATTTCATTGCAGCTGCTGTTGAGAGGAGAGATCCAAGGCCCCATTTGTGGGAGCAAACAGTGTGCTTTGAAAACAGCTGCATGGCGTCTGTTGGTCTCGTAAGCTGGTTGTGTGAGAGAGCACTCTCTGCAGCGTGGTGCAGTGGTTAAGAGCAGGTAGAATCTAATGTGGAGAACCGGGTTTGATTCCCCACTCCTTCACCTGAGTGGCAGAGGCGTATCTGGTGAACCAATTGTGTTTCTGCACTCCTACATTCCTGCTGGGTGACCTTGGGCTAGTCACAGTTCTTCGGAACTCTCTCAGCCCCACCAAGGTATACTGTCGTGGGGAGAGGAAGGGAAAGGAACTTGTCAGCCACCTTGAGTCTCCTTGCAGGAAGAAAGGTGGGATATAAATCCAAACTCTTCTCTTCTTCTCTCTTCTAAATGGCTCCCTTGGTTATCACTGTGATACTGCCCCCTCTTTGCAGTTTTCAGTGGGGACAAATTTGCACAAATAGTTGCAGGACTGTCTATGCCAAGAGTCTCCAGCCTCTTTGAACAGGTGGGCACTTTTGGAGTAGAGCAGAAGTGTGCTTGCTATCGATGAGGGCAAAGCGGAGAGCGGGAAGGTCCTTTTCCTGGGAAGATTACATCTCTGACGTTTCCATCCGTGAAGTACCTGCGAGATGGACGTGAAGGAAGAGGTTAGTTGTAGGAAGGTAGAATTTGGGAGTCATGTTGAAAGCTATGGGAATGGAGACCCTTCCTTGGCTTGGATTATGAAGATTTTATTTATTTATTTATTTTATTTCTTAGGCTTTTATACTGCCCTATCCCCGAGGGGCTCCAGGCGGTGTACAACATATAGATAATACAATATAAGATAGCTAAAACATTTAAAAGCAGCGATAAAAACAATTTATTTATTTATTTATTTATTTATATATTCGGTTTATAGACCGCCCTCCCCCTAAGGGCTCAATGAAAACTGACTCTCATAAATATATAATAGATACCAATAAAAATATGAGTGGCGTCCAGTGTTCTATTTTCAAAATCCTCTCCCCAAAAGGGAGGGATGGCGAGTCCCGTTGGATGACAGGCGGCCCGAATGTCAGGGGGCCAAAGGAAGGGGGGCACCATCAGCGGCTGGTTCCTCCAAAGGCCCAGCGGAACAGCTCCGTCTTACAGGCCCTGCAGAACTCACCAAGGTCCCACAGGGCCCGGACAGTTGGAGGGAGAGCGTTCCACCAGGCCGGGGCCAGAGCCGTAAAGGCCCTGGCCCGCCTGGAGGCCAGCCGCATCACCGAAGGGCCAGGAACCACTAGTAGATTGAAGATAGAAGATGAAGCTGAATGTCCTGGAGAAAAGTAGGCCGAGAGTGGACATTTCTCACACGGCTGCATTTCAAACCAGAATACTAGAAGGCGGAGTGGACCAGGGGCGTACCTGGGCAAACTGGAGCCCCGGGCAAAACCTGAGTTTGATGCCCCCCCCCCTTCCCACGGGCGGCCAACCTCTCCCACAGTAACCAAACAATTATTTTTTTTCCACCAGGTTGTTTCAAAGTCACCATCACATTGTAGAACATGCCCCAACTTACAAATCTGAACACAGCAGAAATATTTTTGAAAACATTTTCAAAATGCTTTCGAAATGTTTTATTACTGCTATGAAAACATTTTATAGTGTTGTATCCAATCCCCCCAATTGGGGAAAACAGCATCACTTTCAATGTTATTTAAACAGAGGACCCCGGATTCTCCCTTTAAGGTGGATTTAAAAGGAGAATCTGGGCTCCCTAGTTTAAACAAGTGATGCTGGAATCCACCCCCAAACAGCATCATTTTCAATGGTGTTTAAACTAGGGAGCCCAGATTCTCCTTTTAAATCCACCTTAAAGGGAGAATCTTGGGTCCCCAGTTTAAACAACATTGAAAGTGATGCTCTTTTTGTGGTGGATTCTCCTCCACCCTGAAACAGCATCACTATCAATGTTTAAACCGGGGACCTCAGATTCTTTCTTTAAATCTATGCCAAAGGGGATGGATTTAATAATAATAATAATAACCTTTATTAGGCATTGAGAGAATAAAAGAAAGAAAGAAAACAAGCATTGGCAGGAAGGGGTGGATTTAAAAGGAGAATCTGGGGAAATTTAGGGGGTGCCTGCTGTCAGGGGTGCAATTATTAAGATAGCAGCACCAAAATTTCAGAGTATCTTCGTGAGACCCTACTGATGATACCACCCAGGTTTGGTGAAGTTTGGTTCAGGGGGTCCAAAGTTATGGACCCTCAAAGGTGTAGCCCTCATCTCCTATTAGCTCCCATTGGAAACAATGGAGGATGGGGGCACTCCCTTTGGGAGTCCATAACTTTGGGCTCCCTAAACCAAACCTCACCAAACCTGGGTGATATCATCAGGAGAGTCTTTCGAAGAATCCCTGAAATTTTGGTGCTGCTAGCCTAAAAACTGCGCCCCCTGCAGGCCAAAAATGGAAAAAACCACTGAAAATACAAAAAATTCCACAAACGAACCTACGCCCCCCCACAAGACTGCGCCCAGGGCAACTGCCCACTTTGCCCAATGGGAGGAACGCCTCTGGAGTGGACTCACAGCTCATCCCCCGTTTCGGTATGGAAGGGGTTCTACTTGATGAAAGCATCTCACCTTTTCATTCTTACGTCATGAAGGTGTATATCTCTGCATGTGAAACTACATCAATAGGTCGACTCCGTCAGCTCTACTTCTTTTGTCTTGATGCTTAACCTTCCTTTGCAAAGGAAAAAACATCACTGCCTTATATCTCGAACAAACGAGAGTAGAACGATTCTAATAATTTTTAAGTGTCTGGTTTGCAGACGTGTTCCCCAGTAATGTGCCGCCGTACTTTTTTTTAATGGCATTGTCACGTTGAATTGCAATGTAGTCCTCGCTCTTGTATCAGTGTGAATAAGAGCCTGGAAGCACTTGAAAATCTTGTCACGTTTATTGCCTTGTTGACTTTACTTAAGAACCTCCTTTGCCCTCATAAGGCAAAAGAGAACATTCAGCTCACTCTAAAAAGCTAATTTCGGTCGGCAAAGAAGCAGAAGATTGCGGTTTGTGGAGTGATGGGGGGCTATGTGCTTTTCCTTTTAAAATACATTCTTTTTGGGAAAATGCATTAGATGTACAGAATGTACATTGTTCAGAAAATTATCGCACCTAATATCACATTTTTCAACTGTTTCCCTTGTGGTAGTTGAGGGGCCTTTACTTAGTCTGTTCTTTAGTATGACATACGTAATCGACAGGGTTGCTCCATTTAGCTGATTTATCTGTCGGATCCATTATAAACCTTACCTGGGGGGCCCACTTTTACCACAGTGAGCGTCAAAACTGAAGGCGGCATTTGGCATCTTAGAAGAAGCATTCCGCTGTCTTCTGTGGGAGGGAATGCCTCTTCTCAGAGGCTATCCCCTACACCTCCCATGTGCATCTTCTAAAACCAAGGTAGTCCCTGTTGCTTCGAGACTCTTATGCAGATTTAATGGATTGAGATCTTTTGATTAATCAAGTAAGACAGGGATGCACAACCTTTTTGAGCTGCCGCACCTGACCGTACACGAATGTCAAAACGTGAACCCAAAGGAAATGCAACAAATTATACTGTAGCATAACAAACATACTAAAGGCTAGAGTGAAACGGCTGCAGTATTAAAGACACACAAGTTAGAAGCGCAAAACCTGACTTGGTACACTGTATATGAGAAAATCAGTCCTTTAAAATAAAGAGCGCCCACGAATCTCCGGGGGCAGCCATGGCTGGCCAGGAAAGGGCATAGCTAAGAAACCCTGCCACGCCTGCTCTTAGAAGGGGGGAAGGCAGGTGGCGGCCATGCCCACTATGGACAACCGTGTCATGACACCTGTCTTGCAAGCTTGGCGCTGTTACACCAAGGGCTACATAAATAAGATACAGCATACCCTGTCTTGTAAGCAGCGCTGCGACTGCCTCTCATTTTGTAAGGGGGCGCCGTTATTTTAAAGGACCTGATTTTCCTATTTACAACATACCCAGCCAGGTTTTGTGGTTCTAACCTGCATGTCTTTAATACTGTAACTCTAGCCTTGTTGTTTTTACAGCACTGGCAAGGGTGCTTTGCACATGATAAGGTGGTAGATCCCTGTCCCAAGGAGCATACTATGAAGAAGTAGCAGGAGGAGGAGGAAGAGGAGGAGGAGGAGGAAGGAGGGGGGTTGGATTTATATCCCACCTCTCTCCTGTAAGGAGACTCAAGGTGGCTTACAAACTCCTTTCCCTTCCTCTCCCCACAACAGACACCTTGTGAGGCTGGTGGGGCTGAGAGAGTTCCCAAGAACTGTGACTAGCCCAAGGTCACCCAGCAGGAACTTAGGTGTGCGGGTTCACCAGATGAGCCTCGGCCACTCAGGTGGAGGAGTGGGGCATCAAACCTGGTTCTCCAGATTAGAATCCACCTGCTCTTCACTACTTCACCACGCTGGCATTTCACAAGGGAATTAAGGAAGGCTTCATTTCAGTGGGGATGGAAAGGGAGACTGGGAAACTGGGGGTGGAAAGGGAGAGCCGTGTGCATGCATACGAAGAAAGATTGCTTTCCTTGCAAGGAGTGTGATCAAGAGGAAAGTCCCCAAACAGAGATGGATCATTGTTATAAAAACTCTGCATCTAAGCTGCTCGGCCTGTATTGAACGATCAAGGAGAACAATGCAAGCTGTGCTCGCAAGCCGAATAAAATTCAGACAGACTGCCTCCTGCTGCCGCCGCTGCCCAAAGTCTTTGCAGTTAAGGTCATCCGTTTCCCTCTCCCACCCCCCACCCCCCCATTGTTTGTGGATCAGTGCGCAAAAAGAAGTGTTGTTAATATCTATGGAAAGTTCAACAGTCTGTCTTTAGTGTTAATTCGGAAGTGAGCGGGCAGGGGTTCAAACCATGTTAGTTTGTTGTATCCAAAAAACCTAAGGGTCTTGTGGTGCTCGGCGGGGTAAATCTGCCCTAAACATACATTTACCACAGGCGAATTCATATGTAATGATTTCCTTGGGAACCGGAAAAGTAATTCTCCATGTGTGAAATCTGGATCCAGGATCTCTGCCAAGTTCATAATCCTTTGACCCGCTGTCTGGAATTAGTTTAGCCAGTTATTCTTGGTTCTACCAGTTTGGGTTGATTCGTACAGAAGGGATGGCATGGCGTTGCTCTGCTCTCTTGTCCTGGGATAACCAAGAAGCCCCGCCCCGTCCCCATTTGCAGTAAAACAGCACTCATTCAAATTAAAAGAAAAGTGCCATAAAGGATGCCACCATCAACTGAAATCAAACAAGGGCAGCCTTGTTAGTCATGGCCCCAAAATTATGGCATTACCTCTCCAGCAAGATTTGGCTGTCCCCCTCTGTCACCAGCAAGTGAAAACTTTTTGTTTTGTTTTACATGTTGTTCCACCAGTGAGCCTCCCCATTTGTTTTTATGTTTTGGTGAACTGTCTGTCTTTCAGTCAGTCAGTCTGTCTGCCTGCCTGTCTGTCTGTCTGTCAGTCTATCAATCTGTCTGTCTGTCACATTTTCTGCTCTGTCTCCTGGACAGGCATGGGGAGTGGTAGTGTGGGGTGGGGGAATCAAGGAGAGAAAAGGCTGAGGCGGCAAGGCCTGAGGCGACAGTTTGGGGCTTGGCTGCCAACCTCCAGTTGGCACCTGGGGATCTCTCACTATTGCATCTGAGCTCCAGGCAACGGAGACCAGTTCGCTTGGAGCAAATAGCCTCTTTGGAAGGCGGGCTCTCTGGCGTCATACTGCTGAGGTTCGTCCCCTCCCCAAACCCTGCCTGTAGGTTCCACCCCCCAAATCTCCAGGTATTTCTCACCCTGGAGCTTCCAAAACATTCTTTCCTTTTTCGTTTTTGGCTGCTAGCTCTCTTGCATTTTTGCCAGCTCTGATGATGATGGGTTTTATTTTGCATGCTATACAGGTGTGGTGTCCCTGTGTGTGTGCACTACGCAGTGGCGTAGTGGTTAAGAGCAGGTGCATTCTAATCTGGAGGAACTAGATTTGATTCCCCGCTCTGCCGCCTGAGCTGTGGAGGCTTCTCTAGGGAATTCAGATTAGCCTGTGCACGCCCACACACGACAGCTGGGTGACCTTGGGCTAGTCACAGCTTCTCCAAGCTCTCTCAGCCCCACCCACCTCGCAGGATGTTTGTTGAGTGGGTGGAAGAGAAAGGAGATTGTAAGCCCCTTTTCTCTCCTGTAGGAGACTCAAAGGGGGATATAAATCCAAACTCTTCTTCTTCTTCCTGTCTAAGTTTGATCTCAGATCCTTCTCTGTAGTCTGTGGATCAGGCTCTGCTTCCTGTACCTCTGGCTAGAGGTGGGAACTGTAGGTTAGTGTAGCTGGAATTCTGAAATAGCCACCTAGTAGTCACCCTGGCCTAGAAAGTCAGGGGATGCTGAAGAGTCAACAGATGTGCTGACTTTCCAAATCCAGGGCATCCTATCATTGCTGCAAAGCCTCTGTTCACCCGTGTGCATCTCCACACTTCTGGTTTTCAGCCTGTTGGCCCACACATTCGGCATATTTCAGAGGTGCATGGCTTTGTCCTAAGCAGCTAGCAAAACAGAGTCCCTGGATAAGCCAGCTTCATCATTGTTTATTTTCTATTTACCCGCTGTCTTCTGTGGACTATAATGCTGGCAGGTTTGTGTGGTTTTTTATTTTTATTTTTTTTCCTGTATGCAAGCCACAGCAAGATAGTAAAATTACAAACTGCTAAATTTCATTAAGTGGCTAGCAGAGCTCTTTGTCACTTTCCATTCTGGGCTTTTGTCCAGGTTTCTCGTTTCTAATGCATTGTTGACTGGAAACCCTAGGAGCTGAATTAGAAGAGACTCAAATCAGTGGTGGCACTTCAGTTCATGCAGATGTAAACATAATCCTTGGCCAGATAACTTGGTTCCTACAAAAACAGTGGTGTGGGATGCTGAAAACCTATTTTTTGTGGGGGGGGGGGGAGAGAGAAGAAAGCCAATGCGATTCTGGGCTGTATCAGTAGAAGTATAGTGTCTAGATCGAGGGATATAATTATACCTCTCTATTCTGTGCTGGTTAGACCTCACCTGGAATATTGTGTACAGTTCTGGCACTACAAGGCAAGAAGGATATTGACAAACTGGAATGGGTCCAGAGGAGGGCAACCAAAATGGTCAAAGGTCTGGATTCCATGCCCTACGAGGAGAGACTTAGGGAGCTGGGTATATTTAGTTTGGTGAAGAAAAGGTTAAGTGGTGACATGATAGCCATGTTTAGATATTAGAAGGGATGTCATGCTGGTGAGGGAGCAAGCTTGTTTTCTGCTGCTCCAGAGTCTAGGACACAGAGTCATGGGTTCAAGGTGAAGGAACAGAGACTCCACCGAGACATCAGGGAAAACAGCCTGACAGTAAGGGCTGTTCAACAGTGGAATGCACTGCCTTGAAGTGTGGTGGAGTCTCCTTCTTTGGCAGGTTTTCAACAGAGGCTGGATGGCCATCTGTCAGGAGTGCTTTGATTGTGTGTTCCTGCATGGCAGGGGGTTGGACTTGATGACCCTTGGAGTCTCTTCCGATTCTATGATTCTATGAGATGTTTCTGAAGGGCTGGTATAGGCAGCAGATAGAAACTGCAAGGCACTGTATCTCTATGAAGCCCCCTCAGGTAGCAGCAGGTCATCATAACTGATTCCCATAGGCAGCAGAGATTCACCAGATACGATGGCGTTCCTTAATTGCCTCTGGATTGGATGCAGCAAAGTCCACCCAGGCTTTCTCACAAGCGCAGTTCCCTTCATCCATCCACCACTGCCCCTTCAGACCTCAGGGGCTGATCTGTGACTCTACCTTTACCATGAGCTGGCGCTCTCAGGTGAATTGTTGAACCATCTTGGCTGGGCTTCGTGAACTCCCCTAGCGCTCCGCTTTTTTGCCACCATTTGGAAGGCCCATGCGCATATGTGCAGTGCAACAATATCATGCCTTCATATGTGTGCAGAGTAGCAGTAGGATTGTACAGTCATGTAGTGCTGGAGGGGACATCTTTACAGCTCTATCTTTTGCCCCGTGCTTCATTTCAGCATGACTTCTTTTAAAAACAAGACAGCCGGGGTTCTGCCTTGCTACAAACTCAGCAAAACAGCAAAACTGCCTGGGTGAACAAATACCGTATATACTCATGTATAAGTCGACCCGCATATAAGTCGAGGCACCTAATTTTTCCACGAAAAACTGGGAAAACTTATTGACTCTCTTATAAGTCGAGGGTGGGAAATGCAGCAGCTACTGGTAAATTTCAAAAATAAAAATAGATACCAATAAAATTACATTAATTGAGGCATCAGTAGGTTAAATGTTTTTGAATATTTATTTCAAAGAGAAACAGTAAACTAGCTCTGTAAGCCCTGATTCTCCCTTTAAGAAATCCCACTCCAGAAGGGGGGGAGGGGGGGGTGATTTAAAAGGGAGAATCTGAAGAGAAACCTGAGGGTGCCTGTCAGGGGAGGAATGCTTATGTTAGCAGTACCAACATTTCAGAGTATCTTTAGGAGACCCTCCTGATGATACCAGCCAGGTTTGGTGAAGTTTTGTTCAGGGGGTCCAAAGTTATGGACCCTCAAAAGGTTAGCCCCATCTACTATTAGCTTCCATTGGAAACAATGGGGGATGGGATCACCCACTTTGGGGATTCATAACTTTGGTTCCCCTGAACCAAACATCACCAAACCTGGCTGGTATTAGTAAGAGATTATCCTGATGATTCCACCCAGGTTTAGTGAAGTTTGGTTCAAGGGGTCCAAAGTTATGGACCCTTAAAATGTAACCCCATCTACTATTAGCTCCCATTGGAAACAATGTGGGCTGGGGGCACCCCCTTTGAAGGTCCATAACTTTGGACCCCCTGAACCAAACTTCACTAAACCTGGGTGGTATCATCGGGAGAGTCTCTTGAAAAATCCTGGAAATTTTGGTGCCACTAGCCTAAAAACTGCGCCCCCTGGCAGCTGACAAAGTAAAAACCCTAAAATATTTTTTAAAATACACCTGACTCGCGTATAAGTTGAGGGGGGCTTTTTCAGCACAAAAAATGTGCTGAAAAATTTGACTTATATGTGAGTATATACAGTAAATAAACTTGGTACCCAGCAAAAGGCTGAATGTATAGAAGGGGCCATTGAAAGCACAGCACCATAGAGCAGAACACATATTTGTGCAGCGATCTAATAAAGTAATGAGCAAGAACCAAGAAATAGATTATTGCCATAATTAGCTGACAGTTGCTTCCTACAGTGAATTTGACAGTAGGATAATAGGTACTTCCGTTCATTGAACAAAGAATAGCAAAGGTGTTTAGTAGTATAGCATATTGGAATATTGACACCAAGATTATGTGCAATGTAAATCACTAATGAAAATCACCTTCAGAATCCTCTGAAGATGCCAGCCACAGATGCAGGCGAAACGTCAGGAGAGAATGCTGCTAGAACACGGCCATACGGTCCGGAAACCACACAGCACCCCAGTGATTCCAGCCGCGAAAGCCTTCGACAATACAATGCAGATGTTCCCCACGATTATTCGACTTTATGTCTGTAATTTGTTTTTGTTCAGAGGAATGTGGTCTCTTTTGTTCAGTTAACATGGTTTTCAAGCTTTTTGCGCTCTAACTTTAGATGACTCCCTCTCCGCTGCAGAGGCATTCCAAAAAAATATTCTGTTGTAGTCCCAACGCAACCCCAACCCTCATACAGAGCTTAATGAAAATTTTGTCATAAAACACTGCTGTGGACAGGATTACCTTATCGTACATTATGCACTAGAATGGTAGCCATGTTCTCTCCTGATGTATGCTCCTAATAAATAATGAAGGTTTGTGTTTTTGCTTGACGCTTCGAAATAAAAATTGAGTCTGTTTGCTTCTTCCCTGGTCCCCAGGATGCAAAGTTTGTGGAAGAACGGCGGAAACATCTTCAGAATTACTTAAGAAATGTTATGAACAAAGTCATCCAGACTGTGCCAGAATTCACTGCCAATCCTAAAAAAGAGACCCTTATCCAATTGATGCCCTTTTTTATGTAAGTACTGCTCAAATGAATAGACATACCATATACCATACATAATTAAATTTATTTTTCTTTCTGGATACCATTTTTTAAATATTACCACCGGTTGCAGTGAAATATTCCCAACACGGTGTTGGGTTTCATTTGAAAAATGGAAATCGTCCATTAGAATTTCAAGTGGCTTGGATGTTGCTGGTGAAGTGGGTTTGTGAAGCACATACATTTCTTTTAACAACAGGCTTACAGTTTTTGTTGCTTAAAATTATATATATTTTGACAGAAAGGCAAGCAGGAGGATAATCATGTGGCTGGTAGTAACCAGCATTCCAAGAAAGTGGCGGCGGGTAGCTATGCCTTTCTAGTTTTTTAAATTTACACTACATACAGGTACACTTTTGTCTACAATTGTCCATGAGCAGGGGGTGTTAAAAAAATGAAGAGTGTAACACTAATTCAATTAAAGATGGTGTAAAAACAGTAATTTAAAAGGGCAATAAAGCAGCAGTAAAAAATGTGAGTTAATTCCCAAATGCCTAGCAAAGGGGGAAAAAATTCCTGTGCAACAAAAAGCCCTAAAATTTTACTAGGGCTCAAGAGTGTCACCTGGAATGTCTGGGACCCTGGGGTTCACATTACAAAAAACCCTAATTCATTTCCATTCCACGTCGGGCCATCCTGCCAGACTCTATCCTTTTTGCACAAAGGGCAATTCAGTTTGGATCAGATCCCCTTGTTTGTCAGTCAGTCCATATTTATTTTGATACAAAAGCAGCTCCAGATGTAAATAGATAGCAATGACAACAAAAGCAAAATAGGATTCGCAGCACTGAAAATGATAACACAAGTCATGGAAGTTCGGGGCCATTGGCCGGATACCTGAGGGTTGGGACTGTCATTTACTAATTTTCCAATTGGTAGCAGTAGCTTCTGACATCAGAGGTGGGACTTTGCGTGGAATTGGCTACATTAGCTCATCGGATTATCTTAGGTCAGTGATGGCAAACCTGTGGCACAGGTGCCAGAGGTGGCACTTGGAGCCCTCTCTGTGGGCACGCACACACACGTCATGTGGGGGGCGGAAAATCACACACACCCCACACACATGTAGGCTGGCCTTTATCACTGAGCATGACGTGCACTCACCGCAGTGAGCAGGGAAGACTCGGCTGGTGGGCCTGGTGCCTATGCTCTGGGTGGCTGCTGCCCGGTAGAGGGAGTCGCCAAAGGAGAGCAGAAGATGCTAGAGAGGCTACAGAAGCCCGGTCGCGTCGCGGAGGACTTCGCTGGAGGCTAGAGCAGGCCGGCCCCTGCTCAAGCGGGTGGGGCAAAGGAAGAGGGAGCCAACTGTTTTTTTTCTAAACTAAAACCTCAGCATTCAGGTTAAATTGCCGGGTTGGCACTTTGCAATAAATAAGTGGGGTTTGGGTTGCAGTTTGGGCGCTCGGTCTCAAAAAGGTTCACCATCACTGATCTTAGGTCCAGATCCATTGACCACAAATGTATGGGCATTCGGGATTTTTCCGCATCTTTGGTGAAAACTGGCGTGCACAAAAAATTGGGTCGGGGTTAAAGGCTCCTCCAACATCTTGTTACTGTAAAGAACTATAAAGAACCGTACAATCTCTAAGGATCCTAGTAAAGCCTAGGTAATGGCTACTGAGATCAACTATATTGCTTTTTTATTTGTAACTCTGTGGGCTGTGTTATTGTGTCCCTTTTCCAGTGTTTTCTGTTTTGCTTTGGCCCCCTTTCCACCCCTATTTAAAATCCAGTACCCTCCATGCCTTTGTCCCTCTCTTTCTTGGCTTAGTACAGTCTATTTCTCTGGAATATTTCTTCTCATCTCTTTCCTATGAAGACAGTTTCTTCATACAGGCGTGCCCCACAATGGCTGGATCTTTCCTGCCCAGGAAAGGCTGCAGCTGGCTAAGCAGTTAAAGGCATTCCTGCCCACAGCTGCCACTTGCTTATCTAGCAGTAAGCCAAGACTACCCTGTTTCCCTGAATATAAGACATCCCCGGAAAATAAGACGTAGTAGAGGTTTTGCTGAAGTGTGAAATATAAGGCATCCCCCAAAAGTAAGACGTAGCAAAGTTTTTGTTTGGAAGCATGCCTGACGAACAGAATACAGAAATATAAGACATCCCCTGAAAATAAGACATAGCGCATCTTTGGGAGCAAAAATTAATATAAGACACTGTCTTATATTCGGGGAAACACGGTATGAATCTTTTCTTTCACGGGGAGTACAACCCCATCCAGATTGGGCGACGCCTTCAATCAGACTGTCCACCTACCAGTGGCATTTCTGTCTCTAAGCATTATGGGGGCAGAGTGCTTCAAACTCTGCTCAAGTCGCTTTTCGCAGGCCTTGCGAATCCATCCGTGCGGGTCTGTCCACGTTACCTGGGCCCAATTAAACATATGGAGCAACGGGAGGGAATGTCTCCATTTGCTTGTGCTTCATCGAGCCATCGGCTGCATCCGTTGTGTCTGAGCAGGTGGGAATTTGCACACAGAACGTGATATATTTTTCACATTTGAGATGTGTAGAAAGAGAACTTTGACTAAGGATAAGCGGCGAGGAGACTAGCGTTAAAGGCACATTTCTTATTGCAAGCCAGCCTGTCATTCCCTGACAGGGAAATTTCCATAATTTCTAGATGTTGGCACCGTGTTCCAGAGGGCTTTCCTTTAAAAAAAAATAATGAAATAAAGTAAAATAAAATAAAATGAAAATATATGAATGCCTTCAAGTTTTAATGAGTTTGCTTGTTTCATGTCTTATACTGCATCTGACATATTGATTTTGTAGAGAAAGAAAATAACTTTTTTTTTTGCTGATTCTCCTTAAATCTCAATGGTTCTTTTTATACTTTCCAGCCAGAAGCAATCTGTACTTGCAAGCAAAAGTTACACTTGTCATTTTTTAAAGCTCGTGCTTCTAAATATCGTGCTTTTGGACATTCTCTGTAGGATCATCAGTCCTTTATCCAAAACCTGGTATTACAAATAGGAGAAAAATTCCAGAAGGTGCCTTGCTCTAGGCCAGTGGTGGCGAACCTTTGGCACTCCAGAGGTTATGGACTACAATTCCCATGCTGGCAGGGGCTGATGGGAAGTGTAGTCCACAACATCTGGAGTGCCAAAGGTTCGCCACCACGGCTCTAGGCAAAGCATAGCATGGGTTCCTATCCTGGAGGGCAGGTAAATCTTTGGCCCCTGTTATCCTTCTCTCCCACTGCTCCGTAGTATTGTGACCTGGTCCCTGGTCGATTGCCTGTTACTTTCCAGGATTGATTGATTCTGATGAATCACCAGTGGGGGGAAGGAGGGAACAGTTGCCCACCAGAAGTGGCACACTTGCCTGGTTTTCAGCAGCATCAAGCCATGGTTGTCCAAGCCTCTCTTGAAGCTTTTCCCCCTTTTAAATTAGCCCCGTATAAGCAAAACAGTGATCTTACTGCTCCCAGTAACCTCTTAGGCTACTTCATTGTACTGTTTGTGGGACTCTGGAAAAATTGCTCGGGGAACTCAGCTGGTCAGGAATGTTGCAGCCAGACCAGCTGCCATTGTCAGCTGCTGGAAGCGTCTCGCCCAATTCTAAAAGGGTCCCGCTGTCGATGAGCGCGTTCCCAAGCAAAATGTGAAGTGCTGGTTCTTGCCGCTGAAACCACGTGCAGCCTGGGTGCCGGGAAACCCAAGCGGACATCTTCTACCGTGGATATCTCCCAATCGGTTGAGGTAAGAGAGTCAGTGTGGTGTAGTCATGGAGAGCGGCGAACTCTAATCTGGACGACTGGGTTTGATTGCCCACTCTTCCACATGAAGGCTGCTGGACAGGGGCAGAGCGAGGGGGAACTGCGCCTGGGGCACCTGCGCCCCGGCCATGACCCTGCCACACCCACGCAGGGACACGCACCCCGGTGCGCCATGCACCCACGCCTCCTTGGCGCTACGCCACTGCTGCTGGGTGACCTTTGGCCAGACGCAGTTCTGCAGTCCAAATTGGATATGAGTTATAACATGTGTACATTGTAAAAAAAACACCAAAACAAGCCCACAAATATTTCCCACTACTCCCCGCTGTGTCTGACGTAGCCCTAAAATTAATTCCAGGATGGACACACTGCCACCAAGGCACTCTTGAGAGTGTTTTGAGATTTCTGTGGCACCCCATAGAACAGGCATGTAATATTTTCCTGTTTTGTAAGATATGTGTGTGTGTGTGTGTGTGTGTGTGTGTGAGAGAGAGAGAGAGAGAGAGAGAGAGAGAGAGAGAGAAGTATTACAAAACGATACTAAATCTCACCATAAAGCTGGGATCGGCTTAACTTTCAGTGCCTGCAGCTCTTAAGCGAGATTAGCATCTAAATAAGAGCAATAAGATGCTGCTTTCAGGAGTTAATTGCCGGGGATTCTTCAACAATCCTCTCCAAATAGATAAATCATGGGCATTTATGAAATCTGTCCCCTTGAAGTAAATGCAGCTGAGCTCCTTTGTATGCAAAAGCTACCTTTGCTAAGAGAAGCTCATGAGTTGGAAGGATTTTTAGTGCTTGCAGCACTCCAGCCCAACTGAATGGTTTGTACAGAGTCTTTGGCCTTTAGGACGTTATCACGGTTTCTAAATTTTCTTTTAGGAAAGAAGTGCTTGGTGAGTACGGTTGCCAGCCTCCAGGTGGTAGCTGGAGATCCCACACTATTACAACCGATCCCCGGGCAATGGAGACCAGTTCCGCAGGAGAAAGTGGCCTCTCTGTAAAGGTGGACTCTATGGCATTGGTCTCCACGGAAGTCCCGCCCCTCCCCTTCCCAAATCCTGCCCTCCTCGGGCTCCATCCCCAAAATCAGGTATTTACCAACCTGGACCATGTTTAATAATAAAAAAGAGAACAAAGGTCCTGTCATGTTGACAATGACGAATTTTCAATTTGTTGGTTCAAGGTTGAGAAAGTGGAGGAGGAGGAGGAGGAGGAGGAGGGGGCTGGATTTATAGCTCACCTTTATCTCTTGTAAGGAGACTCAAGGCAGCTTATAAACTACTTTCCCTTCCTCTCCCCACAACAGACATCTCGTGAGACAGGTAGGGCTGAGATAGTACTGATTGAACTGCGACTGGCCCAAGGTCACCCAGCAGGAATGTAGGAGCACGGAAGTACATCTGGTTCACCAGATAAGCCTCAGCCACTCGGAGGAGTGGGGAATGAAGCCCAGTTCTCCGGATTAGAATCCACATGCTCTTAACCACTACACCACGCTGGCTCCCTAGTTGTTTAAAATATTGTTGTTTAGAAAGTCCCCTTGTTGTTTAGAAATATATTTGCAATGCTATTGGCAATTATGAATGTTTTCCCCCAAGCCTTTATAACATGAAGCTCAGGACCAGGTTTCCAGCTTCAGAGCTCCAGCGCCAAGAGTTGTAGACCTCAGAACTGTATTGGGTGAACTTTAGACGTTGCGCAGCTGCAGAGCAAGAAGTAACCATGGCTGGTGGATTCCCCTCCTCCCCGTTTTTAAACAACTAATAAAATGATGTCTTGAGCCAGAAGCCCGAGCTAGCAGTATAGTTCTAAAGCAATTATATAAGATCACCTTCCCCACGCCCTTTTGCAGAAAACTGAATTATTGTAGGTTTAATCAAAAGGGGAGGGGAGTCCTCAAAACACATATTGAGATTGTTCCAGGGGATGGACTATTGAGAATACATACAAGTCCAAATTTAAAAAAAAAGATCTGTTCAAACCCTCCAGGAATTCTGGAGGGGGAGATACAGGTATATGGGAATTTTCCAAAATATTCCCATCATTCCCTCTCCATAATTGCTCCTTAGCTTGTTCCCTCTGGATGACACATTCTGGTCACAAAGGTAGCATAATAGGGCCACCAGTGCGGAAGAGGGAGATTTCTGAAGATCTGAAGGAGAGACTAGACTTGTAGAAAAACAAGGGATTCCCAATTTACCTCCCCCTGCCAAAAAAAGGGGGGGGCACGACTCCAAAGAAGGCAGAAACAAAATTCCTGCCAATGGGACAGCAGAGTTGGGACACAAGACCTGTCCCCTAGGGCAGGGGTATCCAACTCTGGCACTTCAGATGTTCACGGTGCTTCCGATGTTCGTGCAGGGACTGATGGGAATTGTAGTCCATGAACATCTGAAGCGCCAGAGTTGGACATCTTTACCTTAAGGGGTGTTTATATTTGCTTTATCTCAGTCTAGTTGGTGGTAAAAATCTAGGAGATTGTCATGGGTGTATTCATCTCCCTCCCACACTCTGAGATACTTTAAATTGGGGGGGGGGGGGGATCTTGCCTTTTTGTGTTGTACACATGATTTAAAATGCATCAATTGAGTAATGTCCCTAATTAAACGTCTTCCAAACAAACCGGGAAGGCTGCTTAGCATCAGGGACCTTGGTGTATAGCAGTGTTGGCGAACCTTTTTGAGACCAAGTGCCCAAATTGCAACTCAAACCTCACTTATTTATCGCAAAGTGTCAACCCAGCAATTTAACCTGAAGGTTGAGGTTTTAGTTTAGAAAAAAACGGTTGGCTCCCTCTTCCTCCGCCCCACCCGCTCGAGCAGGGGCCAGGCTGCTCTAGTCTCCAGCAAGTCCCGCGCACACTGCTCTGTGCCTAACATCTCTGCCTCCTCTGCGCCCCCCTTCTCGAGCAGCAGCCACCCAGAGCACAGGCACCAGGCCCGCCAGCCGAGTCCTTCCTGCTCACCACGGTGCGCTCACGTCGTGCTCAGTGGCCCAGGCCAGCCTAGATGTGTGTGTGTGTGTGGGAGGGTGATTTTCCGCCCCCCACATGACGAACTCTGTGTGCGAGTGCCCACAGAGAGGGCTCCGAGTGACACCTCTGGCACCCGTGCCATAGGTTCACCATCACTGGTGTATTGGGGGGGGGGTGTTTCAGACATGTTGCCCATTTCACCTGCCCTCCCCACCCCGCTCCAAGCAAGGCTGCAGTTTCTCTGGCTTCACTTCAGCTTAAAAGCCAGAAGTGAGAAGGAAAGGGTTTCCCCCCTTCCCCGGCAGTTTCTCCCAGCTCAGCCGTTTGTGTACTTTGATCGCCTTCTGGACACATGGCCAGAAAACTAATAAGGACGGTGCTGCCTAAAAGCTGCTTAGGTTGTTACTTTAAAGTGTGTCCCGCTCGAGTCTCCCTCTTCCACCCAAACCTTTCTTGTGAAAATATATTCCCACATTTTTACTTCAATTTAAATATATATATATATATTTTCAGTCAATGGCCATCGTTTTAAACTCTTTTTGGTGGGATAGAGAGAGCGGCGGATGGGGGTTCCACCTGTGAACTTAAGCTTTCAGGTATCCGACTATCGCTCCTCATCCTCCCCCCCCCCTTTCGAAAGGTCAGAGCAACATGATGAACTGCAGACAAAAGGAAGAAAACAACATCCGGGCCTTTGTCCATGCGCCCACACAAAAGCACTTCAGCTGCTCGCGAGGGGCACGTTTGTATCCAGGCTGCTGGTTCGTTTGTGGAGGCCGATGCTCCAAGACAGGCTGGTCTCTTGCATGCCCTTGCAGTGACCGAGTTATGACCACAGATTCCCCTCCCAAGGAGCATCGGCCTTCACTCATGGCATGAGATACATGCCAGCATGAGATACATGCAGGTCCGCACGTAGGATATAGGTACATATTCTTCATTCTTCCTCTGCACATGCTGTCGAGTAGCTTACTAGCCGTGCGATAGCCAAGCAGAAGCTAGCTATTGGGGCTAGCCAGTTAGAAAGGTATTTTCTGGTTTTGTACCCAGGTTCACCCTTCCCTTCTTTTGCAGTTAGAAAACTTTATTTTTAGTCAGCAACTGCCTCTGCCTCTTAGTTGCGCAAGCTCTGCATTTATAAGAAGTGTGGTGTAATTATCACAGCAAAGATTTTCAATGTCTTCATAGCGTCTCCTGGCTTCTCTGTTTCCACCACACCGGCTTCCATCTTCAAGCCCTGACTGCACTAACATTCCACCACCAAGATGGCGTCACTGTTTGGCCCCCTCCTAAGAATTAATACCCCCCCCCCCAGTCCCCTATTTTGCCAATATGATAGTTTCCCATTCTAAATGCTGGGGAGGGGTGGGGGGCTGTTTTCAGATCATTTTCACCTTCTCCGCCCCTCCTCAAAGAAAGCCAGCAGTGCATTGCTACGATTGCGCGTCTGTTCCATCAAAACGCTGGCATTTCATCAGCCTAGGAACAGGTTAAAAACAGAATCCTTTCCAAAGTAGAACATGGAACTGCTTGAAGTTTTAGGTCTTTGCTGCAGTAATCTGGTTTCCTTGGTAACAAGCAACTGCCATACTCTCTCTGTCTCTCTCAAAATGGAGCACTCCTGATCCGCGGTCGGTCTGTGACGGTCGCAGGTGGCTCTTGAAATCAATTAGCAAAGAACGGGGTCCCTAGTCAATAAGGGAATATCTGTATCCGATTAAAGAAATGAGTAAAATAGGATCAGAAATCTTTTCCGCAGAGCGTTTGATTACAAGCCTGGGCAGAATAAAGGGACTGTTGATGTTTAAAATATTTTCTGTGCTTGTCTGTCTGAGCGTTCTTTCCTCTCCCGAACTGCACCAGTTTTTAGCCTTTTCTTGCACAACACTGCTGTCTTCCCTGTTAACAATCAAGCTGTTTTCCACGGTAGTGCTTTTCTTCTCAAACTACTTAATGGCATATTTATCTCTGTCATCCTTACCGCAGCCCCGTTGCGAGCTTAGAGGTGCAGAGGTGAGTCTGGGAAGCAAAAGAGCTTTCATGAGTGTCCCCGATCTTCTTAATCTAGCAGTCATTCCCAATTAGTATTTATTTAGGGAAGTTTGTTAGACTCTCATCCATAATAAAAAAGAGAACAAAGTTCCTATGTTGACAATGGCCAATTTACAATTGGTTGGTTCAAGGTTGAGAAAGTGAAGAAGAGGAGGAGTTTGGATTTATATCCCCTTCATTCTCTCCTGTAAGGAGACTCAAAGGGGCCTACAATCTCCTTTCCCTTCCCCTCCCCACCCACAACAAACACCCTGTGAGGTGAGAGAGCTCCAGTGACTCGCCCAGGGTCACCCAGCGGGCATGTGTTGGGGGTGCACAAGCTAACCTGGCTCACCAGGTAAGCCTCCACTGTTCAAGTGGCAGAGCGGGGAATCAAACCCAGTTCTCTAGATTAGAGTGCACCTGCTCGTAACCACTACACCACGCTGCTTTGCACACACAAGGTCCCAGATTCAGTTCCTGGTTTAAAGGATTAGGTAGTAGTAGTAGTAGTAACAGAAAAAGAAGAGGAGGAGGAGGAGCAGATCAGGCATCAAAATGCTGTAAAACAGTAAGAAGGCGCAACTACCAAAACAGCATAAAGTTGATTACACTGAGCCATATAAATATGCCACTTTTTACTGGAACAGGAGAGATGAAATTGAGCTACACCTGCTCAGCCCCATGCATCACAAATTGACCCAAACGGTGATGTAGCTGTTTCTGTCTTACTCACAACAGCCCTAACAGGTAGCTTAAGTGGAGCGAGAACGGCTCAAGGTCACACAGTGGAATTTAGACCTCGTTTCCCCTTTGCGCTAGTCTACACACAACAGTGCCCCACGCTGGCGCAACCATTAGTCTTGCTGTTCAGTGCACTGTTCGGGCCGCAGCACAGTTCGGCCCTCGCCCTCGGCAGCCTTCCCCGTCCCCCGGATTCAGTCTTTTGAGCATTACTGATTTCTTCAGGTTCTTGGGTCTAAAAGCGATACGAGCGGAATGAAGTTTTTCCTCTAGGGTTAATTAGAAGAAAGTTAATCCGAAGCCCATTAAAGTTATTGAAATTATTCCCCAAAACTTTAGGGAGGCGGTTAAGTTAACAGCTCAGCAGAGCACATTCGACCAAAGGGGAACAGAATCACTATTGCAGAGTAAATTGGCCCTTATTAGAACGCAGGGTTTTTAATTATTATAAATGCATTCCACAACAGTCAAGTTATTAGGCAAGATAGGATCTCCCTGTTACGTTAACATTTCCCTTGGCCTAAGTAACCAGGCAATGCAGAGTTCCCTTTTATTTATTTCTTTTAAAGAGGCACGGCTTTCTGCAAGATTTATAGGCAATAACTTGTGTTGGGAGGGGGAAAAGGGTTTTCAAGAGACCATTTTCTAAAATTAACATTGTTGAACAAATTCCAGCCAAGAATAATTTTTAACACTGGCTGGGATTAAAGAACAGAAGACGGAGTTGGCATCACTTCCTTATTGCACAGAAGATGTCAAATTTAGTTTGAGAAGTAGAGCAGACCTGGAAGGCATCTGTTATTTTGGGGGAAAGAAAAAGTCGCGGTTAGAAATAGTCTCACAGGAGAGCGACTGAGGGGGGGAAAAATTACCCGGAAAGCTGCTGTGAGCATTTTACATTTTGAAAAGTTGGATTCTGTTTTTGGACAGAATTAAAAGTTTCAACTGTGATCCCGAACATCTGTATTTGAACATCATGGTGGCTTGTTCCATACCAGTTTAAGCTCTCCGTTCTGCTCAGAGCACTTCACTGACTTGCTAACTTTAAAGGGAACAATGTTGTCCGCCTGCTACAGGTAGCAGGTTATAGTTGAGCCTGGGCAAAAGTTCTTGAGCCATTGGTTAGATGTGTTGAAGAGCCTGAACTGAGAACTCTGATCCTGGGATCTGCAAGCTTTGTCACCTAGTGGCTTGTGTGAGCCAGATGAGACGCTGGCCAAACCTCAAGTGTGCTGCGGTATCACAACAATAGGAGTCCAGAGGGTGGCAATACAGTCTTTGGCCAAGCAGGGCTCTAGTGCCATTAGGATCCAGTTGGATATGACATGGGTATCTCCTACCCGAAAAGGAGATAAGACCAACTCACTGTCGCATATACTCTGTGTTGATTCTCTGTAAGAGTTGCGTAGAGTGGAGTCCACCAGATTGTGGAAGAAATCTACCACACCACTACAGTTACCTTTTGAGGCCTGTTTTGGCTGCCCGTGCCTTCTAAGATTAAGTAAATGAAAACCAGAGAGAGGAGCAGCAGTGGCATAGTGGTGAATAGCAGGTGTACTCTAATCTGGAGGATCTGGGTTTGATTCCCCGCTCTGCTACCTAAGCTGTGGAGGCTTATCCGAGGAATTCAGTGACCTTGGGCTAATCACAGTTCTTTGGAGCTCTCTCAGCCTCACAGGGTGTTTGTTGGGAGGGGGGAGGAGAAAGGAGTTTGTAAGCCCCTTTGAGTCTCCTATAGGAGAGAAAAGGGGGATATAAATCCAACTCTTCTTCTTCTTAGTCATGGTATCAAAACTGTGGGCTTTTCTCCCCAGGGATATCCGTCTTCCTCCTTCAGCATTTGGCATTCCCTCAGTGAGCCCTGCTGTATATTTTTTATGTCATAATATATTTTAATGTAGATTTTAATTGTTTTATGATTGCTTTTGCTGTGCTTTGGCTGCCGGCTGCCTTGGTGGCTCCGATTAGGCAGAAAGGCAGGGGATCAAATCTTGTGACAAAAAACAAAAAAACCAGAAATCTCATTCTGAAATATCAGATCAGTGCCGGTTTCGTTATGCGGGACTTTGCAGCTTAACCCCAAAAGCTTCATTGGGCACATCTGAGACAGCTCTTTGAACCCCAGTCTCTCTTTCCAAGGATTGTCACAGTTAGCATTTGGGATATTTAAACAAATTATAGCAATTGGGCGAATTATGCAATCCATTTTTGGAAATGGCCCAGGCGTCCCTCTCGAGCAGCCGCACTTCTTGCTGTCTAAGCCTCTTGAAATGCCACTATCAGTTTGCCTTGCCCTTGAGGAGGACGTTGTGCCGCAAGTTCTGTAACGAGGAAATTTAATTGAAGGAGTTCTAGATGAGCAGAGTTTCGTGTACATTATTGCTGAAAATGAGCCCAAGCTCCTAAATTGATATTTTTATGCATATGCAAAAACAGCCTGCCTTTATGTGTGCCGTGGAACAGACAGCCACTCCAGATCAATTCTGTCATGGGGGGGAGGGGGGGCATCAAAGGTTCCCTCTTCTGCCGTTAATCGATTGTTCATTAGCGAGGCTTTCAGAATTCTGTGATTTAAGTTGCGCCTGCCAAAAACCCAGAAAGGAAATCTGGGACATCATAAGCAGTTTGTTCTCCTGGTATTTAAGCGTCAAGGAATCTGGGGGGTACCTTGAAGACTGATTCTTCAGTGGCTTTATTCTCACCCACAAACGTTTGTTAAACTTCCGGATTAGGGTGTTGTGGGGTTTCTGGGTTGTATGGCTTGTGTTCCAGCATTTTCTCTCGACGTTTCGCCCACATCTGTGGCTGGCGCCTTCAGAGGATCCGAATATGCCAGCCACAGATGCAGGCGAAATGTTAGGAGAAAATGCTACTGGAGCACGGCCATACAACCTGGAAAACCCACAACGCCCTAGTGATTCTGGCCGCGAAAGCCTTCGACAAATTTCCAGACTGTTTTTGTTGGAGGCAGGAAAAGTTGCTTTTCAGTTGGCAAATAACACGCGTGAGTGTATGAACTGAAGAAGGGCAGGCGAGGCCAGATTATCACACTGGGAGTCTTGAGGTCTACAGATGTGTTATGTGGGAGAAACCAGGTTTGAATCTTCCCTCTGACAAGAAGCATGCTGGATGACCTTGAGCTAGTCATGTTCTCTTAGCTTAACCCTTCCTTATAGAGTTTTGTATGTGAGTGCAAAGGCAAAAGATTGTTGCCCTGTTGTTCCTCAGAGAAAAGGTGGGATAAAAAAACCTGCAGAAAACAAATTGTGCAAAATATGATTAAACTTCTAGATCGTTTTGTAGTATGCAGGAAGTGTGGCCTTCATTGTAAAGCAGGGCTTTTCATTTGAATGGAAGGGTTTTCCACACCATCGTTGTCGTTATCATCTTTCCTTTTTTTGGCACAAGCAGCAAATAAAACAGAACATCTAGAAAAGGAATCGCATCAGGTAAAACGAGCGATCAGCATAAAAGTAAAATAATAACATTAGATAAAGCCGGATGGACATACCGTGTTTCCCCGAAAATAAGACAGCGTCTTATATTAATTTTTGCTCCCAAAGATGCGCTATGTCTTATTTTTCAGGGGATGTCTTATTTTTCCGCTCCACAGCTGCATACTCTGGTGTTCTGTTCTGTGGGCATGCTTCCAAACAAAAATTTTGCTATGTCTTACTTTCGGGGGATGCTTTATATTCAGCAAAACCTCTACTACGTCTTATTTTCAGGGGATGTCTTATTTTTGGGGAAACAGGGTAGTGGATCACATTGAGGCCCTATGTGATTGCAACCATACGGGTGTAGTTTAGGAATTTTGCGACGATTTCAGTTATTTCTGACTTGTTTCAAAGGAGCAGCAGTGGCAGGTGCATTCTAATCTGGAGGAACCGGGTTTGATTCCCCGCTCTGCCGCTTGAGCTGTGGAGGCTTATCTGGGGAAGGCTTATCTGTGGAGGCTTATCTGCCAGCTGGGTGACCTTGGGCTAGTCACAGCTTTCCGGAGCTCTCTCAGCCCCACCCATCTCACAGGGTGTTTGTTGTGAGGGGGGAAGGGCAAGGAGATTGTAAGCCCCTTTGAGTCTCCTACAGGAGAGAAAGGGGGGATATAAATTCAAACTCTTCTTCTTCATCTTCTTCAAAGGGAGGCCTCTTTGGGGGGGAATCTGAAAGTTCCTTCTTCTTGATTAAAAGAGGCATTAATAGATTAACCCAATTAGTTGTGATATGGGAAAAATTGATCTGGATTGATATGGATAGCAGGGACAGTAAAAGAGAACATGAGATGGGTTTGCAAACCAAGGACAAAGGTGTTGCATTTGGCTCCACCTCTCACAGAAGCCATTTTGGTATTTGACTCCACCACCCGTGGCAACCAGTTTGAGGGGCTGCCCGCCACTCGCTCAGAATCCCACAGTTTGGGGATCCCCAGGGAAGGTTCTCCAACACCTTTCATCATTTTGGTTGTCCTTCCCGGCACTTTCTTCCAGTTGTTGACTGGGATATGCTTATCCTTAAGTTATTTTAATGCTAATGTCAGAACTCTGCTCTTGGGATGATAGACACTGGATTTGTGGCGTGAATATTCATGTGTCCGTTTAAATATGCAAGCGAGAGAATCTGTCTGGCTGCATAAGGTTACGACTTCCTAGGAGAGAGATGGCATCGCCTTCCTGAAGCAGCTTTACTCCAGAGAGAAGTCATTTTGCTGCGCTGTCTGGCAAAAGGAACACATTTGGCTTCTTTCATTAATTTTAGCTTTTCTAGGAAAGTCTGGCTTCTCTGGTATTGAAAGCCGCATGTGGTTATCTCTGGGCTGCCACCAATAAAATGTTCCAAAGCCATAATTCAGTAATGGCATTCTTAATCCATTGGCTCGGAGTCAGAGTTTGCAGGCTTTCGGTTCCCGTTTCTGCCATATGTTTTTAATAGGCCCCAGCGTTTGAGATTTGTTGCCATTCTGCGTCCATTAAAATATATTTGTGGTTGGAAGATTCCAGGTCACTCTAAGAGCAGCACAGGCGCTTTAAAAATTATCGGTGGCATTGCTGATTCCCAGCTCAAGCAAACAGAAATGTTCAGCTGCACAGAAGTTCTCGTTGGCTTTGCAGAGAGATAATACAGGTCACGAAAAGCCCTGCCTCGTATATCGTTGGTGAGAATGGGGAAACTGCAACGGGCCCATTACAAAGGGCCTCACGATCCTCGCGATCGTTCTTGTTAAATCAACTCTTTGGTCGAGAGATCAGTTTCACACCCTGCAAGAGCTGGTTTTTTGGTCAGCCCAGTATTGCTGTGCACATCCGCTTTGTGCATTTATTTATTTATTTATTTATTTATTTATTTATTTATTTATAATTGGATCTACAGGCTGCTGTTCCCCTGACGGGCCCAGGACGGCTCACTACAACCTTCAGCTAAATCACTGCCATCAAACAGATCCTACAATAAGTACCTCCAGTGGTGCCATAATCAATCCTGCCCAGAGCGGGGAGGTAAAAAGAAAGTGAAAGGGAGGCCAGTTCTGTTGGGATGCCTTTGCTGCCCTCAACCACAGGACTGGGCGGAGTGGCGCTGTCTTACAGGCCCTGCAGAACTGTCCCACAGCTAAGAAAGCTCTGGCCCTGGTTGAGGGCAGCCGGATATCTTTTGTGCCTGGGATCGCCAATAAGTTGTTGTCCACAGAGTGAAGTGCATTCCTGGGGGTCCTGCAGGCTCATTTTGAGGGGCAGCATCCCTTGAGAGCCAGCCAACTTATGGCAATCCAGTAGGGTTTTCAAGGCTATCAGAGCTGTTTTGCCATTGCCCGTGCCTCTGCACAGCGACCCTCATATTCCTTGGTGGTTACCCATCCAAGTCCTAACCCTGGTTGACCCTGCTTAGTTTCTGAGAACTGATGAGATTGAACTAGCCAGGGCCACCCAAGTCGGGGCCTGCTCCTAATAGCCCTTAGAAATGCAGCCTTGTCATTTTAGTCTCTTAGCCTAAATATGTGTGAGCAGCACTTCTACACACACACACACACACACACACACAGGGCAGTTGAACATGGAGTGTTCCCATGCTGTTGCAAAACATATCAGTGGGAATATTTGCACAGTCCTCTGCTGATTGTAGCTTAATTAACCTTTACCCCTGTCTGATCCGTCTTCAGTGACTGACACAAATTCCTGCTTGGGAAGATGCTAAGTGGATCAGTGGCAAGAAGGGAGCCCCCCCCCCCCCCCCGCTCAAAATTAATAAAAACTGTGTCACTTTGTCGTCAAAAAGGGATTCAGTTAGTATTCAGTTTCGAAACACTTGTAAAAAGAAGCTTTCTGTGTCTTTGGTAAGCACGTTAAAGAGATTCTCTTTGCAATTATTTCAAGACTTACCCTTCAGTTGGAGTTGCGCTGAGTTCCACCCATAGCCAAGTCAACACTAATTATGACTGAGGGGGGAAAAGGACACGGCAGAGCTCCTCTTTTCAATAATTCTGTTTGAGCGGATGAATTTGGAACACGATTCCTTTCTAGATATGCATTTGAAATCACCCCTCATCCTCATGTGGGTTTCCTAAGAGTCCCCCCGCACCATATAGCAAAGCTAACTAGTTAGTACTCTATAAATAACCTCTGCGATATTCATTTGTGGATGTTTTCCCCCTGATCATGGATTCCCAGCTTGATTCCTGTTGGGCTGCAGGGTTTAATAGTCCTGGTGTTGCAACCTCTCCCGAGTTGCAAGACAGCGTACTCAGAACATAAACTGCCGTGGTGCTCCGCGGGTGAATGAATGGAGCAACACCAGTTAATGTCTCTGGCAGGATTTCCAGTTTCTCTTGCTCAAGGTTGCTGGAGGAAGCCCCAGGCATTATGATTTGCACTTGGCAAAGGAAGGCCGTTACCTTGACGGGTTTTCTTTTAATGAGGACGGACTCCGATTCCTCTCTTCTTCCTGTGGTTTTTCTGTGCCTGCTGTTAGCTCAACAGGTGAGCGCTTTCTGAGAGCTCTTGGATGAAGAGTCGCTGTGCGGGTCTCCTGTGCTGCAGGCGGCCGTGCTACTTCGCGTCGTGTGAGGTTACTCCATCAAAGCTGATGAAAATACTTTCCGTGCAAGGACTCGCTTTTAAACCTCGTGGCCTCCCCACACTATCGGAACAGATTTCGAGCACAGCTTCCATTTAAAAGCCTTTTCTTCTGCTATTTCTTCTGTTATTTGTAAAGGCATGTCTGTGGCGCAGTTGTAGCTCAGGAGCACTTACCTTTCAGGAGCACTTACCTAGGAGCAGCAGTGGCGTAGGAGGTTAAGAGCTCGTGTATCTAATCTGGAGGAACCAGGTTTGATTCCCAGCTCTGCCACCTGAGCTGTGGAGGCTTATCTGGGGAATTCAGATTAGCCTGGGCACTCCCACACACGCCAGCTGGGTGACCTTGGGCTAGTCACAACTTCTTGGAGCTCTCTCAGCCCCACCTACCTCACAGGGTGTTTGTTGTGAGGGGGAAGGGCAAGGAGTTTGTAAGCCCCTTTGAGTCTCCTGCAAGAGAGAAAGGGGGGATATAAATCCAAACTCCTCCTCTTTTTCTTCTTCTTCTTTTTGATCCTTCTGCCCTCCAAGTAGGCTACTGCTGATAAACGTCATTAGTCTGGTTGTGGTGGGTTCCCCAGGCTGTGTGGCCGTGGTCTGGTGGATCTTGTTCCTAATGTTTTGCCTGCATCTGTGGCTGGCATCTTCAGAGGTGCATCATGGAGGGAAGTCTGTTACACACTGTGTCCAGTGATAAGTGTCCAGCCTAGAAAACCCACAACAGCCAGTTGAATCTGGCTGTGAAAGCCATCCGCAGTCATTTCCTCCCATCTGATTCTGCTGCTAATTGGATGTTCCTGGTTTTTTGGGGGAGAAAAAAAACTAGTATGTCACACCCATAATACAATACTATCAACCACATCTTTGCATAACAAGTTCCACCCAAACACTTACTGATTGGTTCCCCACCCTGGGACATGGACAATATATACCTCAAACATTCCCTTCTCTCTGGACACAGTGTGTAACAGACTTCCCTCTGTGATCCACCTCTGAAGATGCCAGCCACAGATGCAGGCGAAACGTTAGGAACAAGATCCACCAGACCATGGCTACACAGCCTGGAAAACACACCAGAACCATTAGAATCCGGCCGTGAAAGCCTTCGACAATACACAGTATGTCACAGTTTGTTTCAACTATCTGTGTGTCCAGTCATGTTAATTTTTTTTTAATACAAGGGCAGTTTTATACATGAGGTCCTATGTTTTTAACTCATTTATATTGCTTTAATGTTGTAAGTCGTTGTGAGACCCGCTGGGTGAGCAACGACTACAACATCTCATAAACAAACAAGCATTTTATCCCCTCCCCTCCATTCCTCCTGCCTGAACTAGGACAGCCCATCCCAGCGAAAAAACTAAAACAAAAAAAAAACCCCACATGGTTCTGCCGCTGATATAAAACTAGCACCCGCTCTAGCTCTGATTAGAAATTAAAAACGGCTGTTTAACATGTTGCCTGATGCTTGACACCCTGCATCCTAGCCTTACAAAAAAAATTGAAATAGATCAAATTGATCAGAAATCAAATAGATTGTAAAAAATTGAAATAAAGGTATTGAAATAGATCACCTTTTACCTACCCGTGTAAAAAGTCTGTTCTCTGTGTTTGTTTAAATCTGCAATGTAAACGAATCTCCATGAAGCGCTATTGATAGGTGGGACATCGGGAAAGCTAACAAGCTATCTGAGAGCTGGCCTGTGCCGATGGCCCTGTTGCCAAGATGGTTGTGGCATTCCAGCAGCTTGAGAGCCCATCGGCCAACACAAACACCGGGCATCAGCCATCTTTCTGATGCTGAGTGACAGCATCATTCTTGAAGCATCAGCTGCCATGTGCATAGGAGGCTGAACATGTCCAAATATGACAAGCCCACAGGTGACAGATATATTTTCCTTTCTGGCCCTTGGCGAGGGAGAGGCACAGGTGGCTTTCCGTAGACCATCGTGAGATGTGTGATGATTGATATAGCACCTTTTGGCATGCAGCGGGTCCCCTCTTGTGAAAAAGAATCTTCTGTAGGCCTCACAAAACAGCTTAGCATTTCTCCTGTCTCATCAGGGGCTCCTGATCTGAGGAACCGGGTTTGATTCCCCGCTCTGCCGCTTGAGCTGTGGAGGCTTATCTGGGGAATTCAGATTAGCCTGTGCACTCCCACACATGCCAGCTGGGTGACCTTGGGCTAGTCACAGCTTTTCGGAGCTCTCTCAGCCCCACCTACCTCACAGGGTGTTTGTTGTGAGGGGGGAAGGGCAAGGAGATTGTAAGCCCCTTTGAGTCTCCTACAGGAGAGAAAGGGGGGATATAAATCCAAAGTCCTCCTCCTCCTCCTCCTCTTCTTCTTCCAAGAAGTCATTCAAATCGGTTTTAATTAACATATGGATATCACAACAGGTCTCCAGAAAGTTTGTGTATAATTCATCCTAACTTAGTGTACTGGATTCCTCGTTGTATTGCTTATCATACAAACATACTGTATGCAGAATTATTTATGCCTAATAAAGGTTCACTGTACTGTACTGTACTTCTTCTTCCTTCTCCTGTTCCTTGTAACATGTAAGAGATCAGCCACAGACTTTTTAAAAAGTTGCTAAGGGGAGCACACCTGCTCTGCCCACCTGTTTTCTACATGCTGACATCTTGCAAGGATACAGGAAGGGAGGTCTCTGGCTAGGAGCTGCAAGCGAAGCTCACCTCAGCATGTTAAACCCACCTCTTTGTTCAACTGGTCTGCTTGTCAGTTCCTCTGACACAAGAGAAATGTGGTATGAAAGAGTCTCCTCTGGCAGTCGTGATTTTAATGCTTTTCAGGGAAGCAAAATAAAGTACCAGGCGTGCTATGCGGAAAGCTTTAATCTGTTTCATTTGGGCTGGGGTGTGGGGTGTGGTACAGGTCTGAGTGGAAAACGAAAGCATTGCTCCTTTTAAATGCTATACATATGTGTAATAGTGCATCTCCTTGGATAGGTTTTTCCACAAGGTGGAAGCCACCACAGAGAATGTACTGAAGAAGGTAGTCGCTGCCCCGCATGGTTTTCTCCTTCCCGTTTTATCCTCACAGCAACCCTGCGAAGTAGGCTCAGCTGAGAGTGCAGCTGTCCCAGGACCACTCGGTGTCAGTCTGATGGGGCTGAATCCAGGCCTGCCACTGGCTGCAATCCGGTATTCTAACCCCCCCTGCCAAACCGCTCTCCGCAAGATGACACCTCAAAGCTTAAATGAGGGCTACTGTCAGTGAGAAAGCGGAGGCCGCCCCCAGGAAACGTACACGCTGCTTTGTTCTTTTTTCCTCACCACTTCTACAAATTAAATTTTTTAGCAGTCCCTCTAGTTTGCTGACTGCTTCCAGGTAGCTGCGCTCGTTGCTCGGCAGGAAGCCTGCAGGAGAAATTGACAAGCGAGAGGATTCGGTCACAGAAGCTGACGGCTTTCCCCCTCCTCCTCGGCTCTCCCAAAAAACGGAGGTAGAAGGACCTGATAGATAAAACTCCGGGTCATTTTTAAGGGGGTGTAAGGGAGAGGAATGTATAGATTTTTAAGCTTTTAATGTTTAAGGGTGTTCCTCCCTCCCCCCCCCCCATACCACATTTGTTTCCATGGAAGCAGGTCTGGCCACCAGTAGCTAAAATGGTAATTCGGCTGCTTCTAGCTGTTTCCATAGAAAAGAGCTCTGGCTGCCTGGAAATCTGGTTTCTGTTTCTATATTATGAACATTTCTCGATTAGAGCAATGGCTTCCTTGTGAGAACCGTGAGCCCGGATTAACTATTAGAGCAGGTCTTTGTATTGTCGAAGGCTTTCACGGCCGGAATCACTTGGGTGCTGTGTGGTTTCCGGGCTGTATGGCCGTGTTCTCCCAGGCTATAGTCTTCATTGTTACTCATACTTCTATTCAGATGCCCTCAACTATTGACCTGGTTGCCGCTTTTGTTACTCACAGACAAGGTTTCCCCACCCACCCTGGACACTCCAACAGGTATGTATACAGAAAACCTACTCACACAGACAGATATCTACACAAAAACTCCAATCACCATCCAGGGCAAAAAAGGAGCACCATAAAAACTTTGGTACATCGCGCAAACAGAATCTGTGAACCTCACCTCCTACAAGATGAATTGAATCACCTAAACAGGGCTCTACAGGCTAATGGTTATTCTAATACAGAAATCAGAAGGGCTGCAAGACCAAGAACAAGCCACATGAACAAAGATAAAGAGCCATCTAGAGGGAAGGTGTTCTTACCATACATCAAGGGAACGACTGATCGCATAGGAAAACTGATGAAGAAGCACAACCTACAAACAATCTACAGACCCACTAAGAAAATTCAACAGATGCTACGTTCAGCAAAGGATAAGAGGGATCCTTTAGCTACTGCAGGAGTCTATCGTGATACCATGCAAAAGGACAAAGTCTACAAGGAACCACCAAACGCAGCTTACAGACACGACATCAAAGAACACTCAAAGGCATTGCAGACTATTTCAGCCAGAAAAATCAGCAATAGCAGAACACATGATAAACCAACCTGGACATAGAATATTATTTGAAAAAACAGAAATTCTGGACCACTTTGAAAGCCACTACGTCAGACTACACAGAGAAGCAATTGAAATCCATAAGCACATGGACAATTTTAACGGAAGGAAAGAAACTATGAAAATGAACAGAACTTCTTCATTGCCAGTGTTGAAAATACTTCGGTCAAGACTGTGTCAAACCAGCTCCACACAAACACAGGATGACCATAGACAAAAGAAACAAAGGCCAGGATACTTCTATTCAGATTCTCCCACCAGTGACCTTGCTATCTACAGGGTTACTCCCAGGCTATAGTCTTCATTGTTACTCATACTTCTATTCAGATGCCCTCAACTATTGACCTGGTTGCCGCCTTTGTTACTCACAGACAAGGTTTCCCCACCCACCCTGGACACTCCAACAGGTATATATACTCCACTTGCTTTCCCAACATCAGCTCCTCTGAAGATGCCAGCCACAGATGCAGGCGAAACGTCAGGAGAGAATGCTGCTAGAACACGGCCATACAGCCCGGAAACCACACAGCACCCAAGAGCAGGTCTTCTTTGCAGGCAGGTGACAGGGCAGCCGTCCCCAACGATGGCGCCCCTCCAACACCTTCCTTAGTGCTCGCAAGCCTATTTATAAAGTGGGTGAGGCCAGACGCGACTTTTGCCCAGCAAGGTTTCTGATCGGCCACTGGAGATTTGATTGGCGGGGCAGATATTTAAAAGCATTGCTTTGGCAGCAGCTGCCACTACAGCACAGATATAATTGAAACTTTACAAGTTGTGTATTGTCGAAGGCTTTTGCGGCCGGATTCAACTGGTTGTGGTGGGTTTTCCGGGCTGTGTGGCCGTGGTCTGGTGGATCTTGTTCCTGACATTTTGCCTGCATCCATGGCTGGCGTCTTCAGAGGTGTATCACTGTCAACCACCCCTTTGCATAGCAAGTTCCACCCAAACACTTACTGATTGGTTCCCCACCCAGAGACATGGCAATATACCCCACTAAACATTCCCTTTCTCACTGGACACAGTGAGTAGATACACCTCTGGAGATGCCAGCCACAGATGCAGGCGAAACATTAGGAACAAGATCCACCAGACCACGGCCACACAGCCCGGAAAACCCACCACAACCAGTTTATAAGTTATCATCACTGGTATTTGACATATGGATCAATAATCCGCAAAGTTTCTGCAGCCCAAACACTGTTTGGTAGGAAGTGGCACATGTGAGGTCTCACAGGAAGCAATATATATATATATATATAGCAACCCTGGCAGAAATCTGAACATGCTTCATCGCTGAATGATTGCCAATTTCCCTCTTATAATTTCCCTTCGTGCAAAGCACCTCTAAGAAGCCTTTTAGTCTCCCAAAAACCTTTGTCTGCTGTTCCCTTCACAGGCGGATTATTCTGGCCTCCCACCTGCCCCTCCAATAGACCTTAAAACGTGACTTTTCTGACTTTTCGTCTTACAAGAGCTCTCTTGGGTTTCCTGCTGAGCCACGCTTGGCTCTGAAGCTGCTGGTCGAAGACCTCTGCTCCGAACCAGGCGACTGTGACCGCTGTTTTATACACTGACCAGCAGGAGGAGCAGTTGCATTAAGGATGCAGGCAACTGAACAGAGACCAGGCGGCCTGGCCTTGCTTCATATGGAGTTCTTGCTTTCCCTTTCCATGTTCAGTCTGGAGTTGGATTCATTTGTCCTAGCGTGGTGTTAGTAGAATAACGTAGGGGCAGGCCCGCAGAGGTACCTAGTTAACCAATGTGGTTAAGAGGTAGAGATGACTCCTTTTCCATGAGCCAACCCAAGGTGGTGGTGGGGAATATATCTTAGGCATTCCAAAGGTATCACTCATTCTATATCCCCAGAGTCCCCCAGAGGAAAAAGCAGCATTGCAAGGACTCAGCAATGGCCACTTCTGTGTAGCAGGACAGAAAATGTCTTTGGGTCAGCCCTGAGAACTGAATTGGCACAGCCCGAGGAACTATGCCTCCTGACCTGGTTGGCCCAGGTTAACCTGATCTCATCAGATCGCAGGAGCTAAGCAGGGTCGGTCCAAACTAGTACTCGAATGGAAGACCACTAAGGACGGGTCAGGGTCGCTGTGCAGAGGAAGGCAGTGGCAAACCACCTCTCAGCCTCTGGCCTTGAACGCCCTGCTGGGTTGCCGAAAGTCAGCTACACTTTGATCAAGACTACACACACCTTGGAAATACCTGCCTCTGAGCAAAGAGGGAATCCAGAAGGAGAGAACTGTGTGAGTTATTTGGAGTACTCTCTCTTTGTAGTAGCGGCACACGTGAGCCAACACACACACTCTCTCTCTTTTTAAAAATGGCCAGAAATGTCCCTGCGGTGTTCTTTAAGTGGCAGACATTTTGAAGGTGTTTGTCAAAAAACATCTCCAGGGTGATGATGGGTCAGCATGCCCACTGGCCCTATCTTGGTCACAGCCCTCGTGACATGTTGCCTCTTGGCAAGGCTAGGCAGGTGGGGGGGCGGGTTTGGCTTCACACCCAAATTTGCGACCCCTGCTCATACTGGGGGCATTTGGAAATGCGTTTGACCCCCATTTCCGACCAAGCTCGGATTAGGAATGGAGTTCATTTTACCAGTGTCATTTTTCTGAATGAGTTCGCATGACTTGTCCACTGGAATCTTTTGGAAATTAAACGAGAGACATGGCTTGATGTTTGGATCACCTTGGGGTTCCTCCCCCCCCCATTTTTTTGACAGTCCAATAGCTGGTATATTTGGAAGGCAACAGGAGTAAGAGACAAGATTTGGCCTCTTTAGCTCTGTTCAGGGGTGAGGGTCAGGATGAGGATTTTGGGTTTCATTCAGATGCCTCCCCTGATAATTTTGGCTCTGGACGAGGTGTTTATTCCAATTGGGGGGGTATAGGTGTGTCAAATTCATTGCCTTCCAGATGTTGTGGACTAGCATGTTCCTATGTCCCATCCCTGCCCATACCATCATGCTGGCGGGGGATGATGGGAACTGTAGTCCATAACATCTGAAGGGCCATGAGTTTGTCACCTATGCAGTAGGGGATAGAATAAGAACACGAGAAGAGGTCTGCTGGAACATACTAGTAATCCTAGTCCAGGATTCTGTTGTACAAACCGGCCAGCCAGTTACTGCGGAGGGCCAATGATAGGGCACCGAAGCCAAGGCCTTCCCTTGTTGTTGCCTCCTGGCACTGGGTTTCAGAGGTTGACTGCCTCTGAATGTGGAAGCTCTCTTTAGTCAGCATGATTAGTAGCCACCGATGGGCCTATCCTTCATGAATCTGCCTAACCCCCTTTTAAAGCTGTATGTGCCCGTGACCCACATCATTCGGCGGCAGATTCCACATTTTGATCGCTGATTGAGTAAGGGAATATTCCCTTATACCCATCCCTGAATTCCTACCTTGCCTATCAGCTTCCATTTCATGCCGCTGAAAACAGGTGGCATGGCCCGCCTTTGTATAAACTCACAAGCCAAAAGCACAACTTTATTCCTTTTGCACTGTAGTTTTCCAAGGAGCCTGTACCCTGCGGATGGCTGCCAGGTAAGAAACATCTTCTGATAATTGTCTGCGGTAAAGGACTGCTCCTCAGCTGAGTTCTTTTCCCAGCCTCCTCGATTGTCAAGGAAGCACAGGCTCGCTCTATTGTTGGAGTTCGAGATAGACTGAGAAGTGCCCCTCAGAAGGGGATGAGGCTTACTCCCAAAGGAGCCACTGTTTGTATCCATCCATCATTAGAACTGCGTTCTCTAAAGAACATTAGGGGTGTGGGTGGGGTGTGTGTGTGTGTGTGTGTGTGTGTGTGTTTTTTTTTACTATATTTTGCAAGAGCACATTCCGTAATTCATTCTCTAGTTGGCTACAAAAAGAATGGCTGTTCCAGGAATTGTTACAGTAGTAACGGGGGCTTGCTGGGAATGTCCCTTAGACCAAGATTGCCGTAGTAGAAAGTATCTGGGTACCATCTGCCAGCTGCATGGTGAATGACTACATGGGCGGGAGGACTCCAATCTGGAGAACCAGGTTTGACTCCCCACTCCTCCACCTGAACAACGGAGTCTTCTCTGGTGAACCAGATTTGCTTCCTCACTCCTACATTCCTGCTGGGTGACCGTGGGCTAGTCACAGTTCTCTCTGAACTCTCTCAGTCCCGCCTACCTCCCAAGGTGTCTGTTGTGGGGAGAAGAAGGGAAAAGAGTTTGTAGGGCACCTTGAGTCTCCTTACAGGAGAGAAATGGGGGGGAGGTTTTGTTATAAATCCAAATTGTTCCAAATTGTTCTTCCTCTTCTTCACTTAGAACCTCCTGAGAAGATCTAGACCCGTGGTGGCGAACCTTTGGCACTCCAGGTGTTATGGACTACAATTCCCATCAGCCCCTACTAGCATGGTCAATTGGCCATGCTGGCAGGGGCTGATGGGAATTGTAGTCCATACCATCTGGAGTGCCAAAGGTTCGCCACCACTGATCTAGACTGACCTGGTGAGAAGGTAATACTAAAGCAGGGGTCTGCAACGGTGGCTCTCCAGATGTTCGTGGACTACAATTCCCATGGCCAATTGGCAGGGGCTGATGGGAATTGTAATCCATGAACATCTGGAGAGGCACAGGTTGCAGACCCCTGTACTAGAGCAATAACAGAATAACTTACAGTTATCCTTTTCATGTTGCTGGAGCTAGGGGCATGATACCACCCGCGATCTGGAAATCCATGGAAAAATGTTGGTTTTCCCTTGCAGAGAATGAGTCTGAATTTTTTCCTTTCCTTTTAACTTTCAAAAAGAAATGGTGTATATTTATGTATCAACAGATCAAATATGTTGACATTCTACACTACTGTACACAGATGTTATGCATTTCTGAGTTTCCAGACATTTTCCTTGTGGTCTGCTGTCCTTCGCGTGTCGTCTACAGCTTCTGCAAAACTCCTCAAAATTCCCATTTAATTTCTTCGGCTGGCCCGCAACATATTAGAATCACAGTGGGGAAAGTTGTGCATAACCAGTCTGGTAGCACTGGTGCAGTTTAGCTCATAGGGACGAGATTAAGAGAAATATCCTAGAGGAAGACTGAACTAAGTGAAGCCGAAAAAATGTCTTTATAAGAAGGCTTGTTTTAAAAGAGAGAGGGGGCGGGGGGGGGGAAAGAGATTGAATGGTTGAATTCAAAGCAGAGGTGAAGAAAGGTAAAACAAAACCCCGTTGAACTATCTCAGTTGGACACTATCTTAGTGTGATCTATGCTGTCGCACATTCCTCAGAGCACGTGCAGAGTCCCTTGCAGTAACAAGAGCCCCTGGTGGGCCCGGTTTGCGCTGAAGACTGAAAATCTTAGATGTCCAGATATTGATACTAAATGGAGTTTGAACCTGAGCTGGCTTCTTTCTAAGAACGACACGTGAATTTCTCCAATCTCACACAAATCCCCGTCTTTGATTTCAGGGGCTGCTTTTACCAATCAGAGCCTCATACAATACCAACTTACCTCTATCACAGTGGTGGCGAACCTATGGCACGGGTGCCAGAGGTGGCACTCAGAGCCCTCTCTGTGAGCACGCGCAAACAGAGTGCCCCCCCCCACCTCTAGGCTGGCCTGGGCCGCTGGGCTCAATTATTAGCATTAAACCTAAGACCTTGTTTGGGGGAAGCAGTGTAGGTAACCCTGTTAAGCACTGTTAAACTGATTTTCATGCGAAGAACTAAAGCATGACCCTTTACCTGGGAGTAAACTCAGTTGCTGGCAATGGGGCTTGCTTCTGAGTAAACCCTCCTAGGGTCGTGATTCACCCATTGGAAGAGTTGCACGGTTGCTTCAAAGCAAAGCCACCAACTACCACTAAGCTTACTCCTGAGTAACGCATACCTCAGAGCCAACTGTTTTTTCTAAACTAAAACCTCAGTATTCAGGTTAAATTGCCGTGTTGGCACTTTGCGATAAATAAGCGGGTTTTGGGTATCAATTTGGCCACTCTGTCTCGAAAAGGTTCGCCATCACTGCTCTAGCACCTGGTAATGTCTCTGAACCTCTGTGACAAACAGATGGTCTGGTACGAACTGGCTTGTCCGTGGTCCAAAAGGGTTTAAGTTTGCCAGGATGGTCCATGGTGGAATTGAAATGAGTTGCTCATTCTAATGGAATCCCTAGTGATCCGAGATCCCAGATTCTGTAGGTGCCGCTCTTGCGCCTCAGGACATTTTAGGGTTTCGGTCACAATGGGGTTGTCATTTTATTCCACTACATTTTGCGAGAACGCAATCTGTAATTCATTCCCTAGTTTGCTGCGCAAAGGACGGCCAATCCATAAAAAACCAATTGTGTGCGATGAGTCCTCTCGCTTTGTTTATAATGCTTTCCCCATATGTGGCAGGAGGATAATGCAGGAATTTTAATGCACGCCATAAACTTGTTTGCAATCTGTTCTATTCCCCCTCTCCCTTTTGTTTAGTGATTTCCAACCGGCTGGAGAACCAGTGAGCCGAAGCAATCACCACCGGGCCACGCCTCGGTTTCCGCGACTATCTCGGAGCCATCAGAGAGAGCCAAGGAACCTGGAACCTCAAAGTGGTGACCTTTGACCCTCTGAACAGCTGCAAGCGCTAGTATCCCATGTTTGAAGTGGCCCCGCTGATTTTGACTGTCCTATGCAGTGTGTTCCCATACACCGCAGAGAACTTCACTGAGCTTATAGCCAGAGGGGAAACCCTTCTGTGGTAAGGACTGGTGTCCTGAGTAAGTGGGTCACTTTTTGTTTTGAAGTGACAACTTTCCCCCTAAATCTGTAGGAGGACTTTTTGGCCACAGTCTGTGGAACTGGCCCAGGTTTCCACCGGTTTGCCAAATGGCACATTCTGCTTCCTCTTCGCCATGTTGGAGTTCCCTTGGTTTCGGTGCAATGGCCTGACATTTGGCTCTTCTTACCTACCAAAGGCTTGTGTGCCATTAGAGTATAATTTCCCCCACCCCTTTACAATGACCAGTAGAAATGATAGGGCTTGCTCATTTTTAAACCTTCCTAGCTCTTTCCATTTTCAAATTCTTTCTTTGGCTTCCTGCATATAACAAAGGACAAGAGTTAGCGGGCTGATCTGACCAGGTTTCTGCTCAAATATTCTCAGATTGACGAGTGAGTTTCATCCCATCCTGTCCCTTCGCAAATGAAACGTTGCCTTTCGGAGAGGGCGGGTTGAAGCCGAGCACTGGGATTATTAAGTTCCTCAAGGCAAGTGAAAAAAGGCTTGAGTTTTCCATAAGGCGGGATAGTTTTCCAGCTGTTTGCCTGAACTCTGTTATCGGTTTCACGCTGGTGTGTTAGGAAAAAACACTTTCTCAGCATCCAAATAAGAAAAGGGCCGAGGGCATTCTTACCATCGCTTCCAGAGGTGCGTGAGGTGCCGCCGCCCAAACAAAAGTGCCTTTTGGTCATCTTTTCTTACTGATACTTTTCTAGAGAGGACGTGGGATAGACAATTTAAAGGAATCTGAGTATGTGTTAACACAGATGGGCACGCCCAGCTACTGCAGTGCTGTGGACTGTCAGTGACTCCTTTGCTATTTTATTTTCCTCAAGAACCCCTGCCTGCCATATCTTCGTGGGTGTTTTTTTTTTTTTTTGGAAGAATCATCTCTGCCTCTGCTCTGTAGCAACACACATCTCTTGGACCTTGTCACGCAGATCTTAAATCGTTGCGTCACCATCTGACCGTGGGGGCCCCTTCCACAGACACAAAACCGCTTTTCCAGAGACCTGTGCTTACGCCGACAGTTCACACACACTCACCCCAAACAGCTAAATGTTTCGCCAACTTAGGAGTCTAATCTGCTTGGCGTGAGCTATGTGGACCAACTTTTGCAGATGGCAGCCATCCTGGAGAATTTTTGCATGGGAAGGTGTGTCTTGACACAAACTGTTTGGTGCGACCAGTGTTTGCAGAACTGGCACATCAGCGGGACAACATTGCGCGTGCAACATGTAGCTTGAATTTTGGGCAGACTGTGGACTGCTCCATCCGACTTTGGGGGAGGTAATTTTCATGGACGAGATCCGGATGGAGCAAGTGTCCTGGCTTGCTGCCGCCTCCTCCCACCTGAGAAACCTTATTTGGTTTTGTGTGGTATAGTGGTTAAGAGCAGGTGGACTCCAATCTGGAGAACCAGATTTGATTCCCCACTCCTCCACCCGAGTGGCAGAGGCTTACCTGGTGAACCAGATGTGTTTCCACATCCCTACATTCCTGCCGGGTGACCTAGGGCTAGTCACAGTTCTTCAGAACTCTCTCAGTCCCCACCTGCCTCACCAGGTGACTGTTGTGGGGAGAGGAAAGGAAAGGGTTTTGTAATCCCCTTTGAAACTCCTTACAGGAGAGAAAGGGTATAAACCCAAACTCTTCTTCTTACTGGAGAGAGCACCTTTTCTGTGGTGGAACCATTGCTTTGGAACACACTCTGCACCCAAATTCACCTGGCCACATCAACAAAAAAAATCCATCTGTTTAACCTTGCCTTGTGTGGAATGTCCTTTTTATTTCCTATCTTGAGTGTGCTGCCCTTCGCTGGGTGCCCTGGAGTTCGAAAGGGTGAAAAAGCCGTATCTGTTCTCTTTCTTCACACCTGAGAACGCATGCCTAAGCAGCCCCAGAGGTGGGGAAACTACGGTGTGGCCTGGAATTTGCCTCGGCAGCATTTCTGCCTCTGGAGTTCAGCCTCCGCACGCAAGTGCCACGGGGAACATCAAGGATCTCCGTGTCGAGAGTTCACCCGAGCCTTGACAAACCGACAATGTGCAGATGCCTTGCGGACAGCTGGAAGCTGACACTTCTTTCAGCCTCTTCGGCTGGTGACAGGCAGTGGCTGATGCCAAGGACTGTTGCTCACAGTGTGCATATTTGTCCTATTTTCACTTCTGGTTCCTTGGGGTTTTTTAATGGTTTTCTCTCTCCCCGCCCCCCATTCCCAATCTGCCTGACCAGAGGCAACGTGGGCCCAAAGAAAGGTGCACACGAAAGGCACCTCCCTCGAAACATGTCCTGTTCTCGTTTTAAAAACGATTGCCTCTCTCTCCCCTCAGTCTGGCATCTTACGGTCAGAAGCCACACTGGCCCCAGCGATGAGTCTTGAAGCTGACCTTGGTAGCACTCAAGAGTCACACCTTGCAACAAAAGCGATCCACAGGAGCACTTGGCAGCATCCCCAAACCTCATTTTGCCTTTTAACATGCTGCATTCCGGGCTGTTGGCAGCGTGAACACAGCAAACGGACAGGAGAGAGCCAGGAGCTTGGAAGCCTTACGGGAGAAAAAGCGGGGTATAAATCCAAACTTCCGTCATGCGTTCAAAAATAGCTCTGCTGTAGGCAGGAAAAAAATCAGTGATGTTATTGTGGGAACTTGGAGATTTGGAAGAATCAAATATTGCCACACATTGTTCTCAAACAAGAAGGGTTCTTGTCTAGCATGTAATGAATTATTAGTTTTCCTCCCCTCTCTTAAATACATGTTTAGTCCATTAAATAATTTGGGAGTAGGGGGGAGAGATCCAATTGTTGAGGCTGCCTGTCTGAAATCTGGCCGATTTGTAACTATTGTCCATAGTTGCTCTGGCTTAAGCCAACTGCAATCATAATCCTATTCTCATTTATTTGGGGAACAAGCATTTTTTTTTTTATCCACATGGGGAATTGCTTTCAAATTTATTTATTAGACTTTTATACCGCCCTATCCCTGAAGGGCTCCGGGCGGTGTACAACATATAGAAATAACAATATAAGATAGCTAAAACATTTAAAAGCAGCGATAAAAACCATAAGAACTAATGCTAATAATTAGAATGGCGTCCAGCATTCTATTGTTTAAAGTTCCCTCCCCCCAAAAGGGAGGAATGGCGAGTCTCATTGGGTGACAAATGGCCCAGATGTCAGGGGCCAAAGGAGGGGGGGGGCACCATCAGCGGCCGGTTCCTCCAAAGGCCCGGCGGAACAGCTCCGTCTTACAGGCCCTGCGGAACTCGCCAAGGTCCCACAGGGCCCGGACAGTTGAAGGGAGAGCGTTCCAGGCCCTGGCCCGCGTGGAGGCCAGCCGCATCACCGAAGGGCCAGGGACCACTAGTAGATTGGCCTCAACTGATCGAAGAGGCCATACAGGGACGTATGGGGTGATGCGGTCTCGAAGATACGATGGTCCCAGGCCGTGTAAGGCCTTAAAGGTCAACACCAACACCTTGGAAGACATGAAGAAATGAACACAGTGTTAGCTGCTGTTTCTCAGGGCTACTTTCAAATATTCAGTCTCTGCTGTTTCATGATGCACGTTCTTTATTTGGAAAACAATATGGCATGGCTATTCACCTGAGTCACAGCAGCAGGGGAATAATCGAGGCAGGAATAAATAGGGCAATTAGTGAATTATTTAGAAAGATTTTGTAAGATGGAAGCTTTTTCTTCTTATGACATCCCTGCATTTCGGAGCAATCGCAACATCCCTGGTGTACGGAACTTAATGCTGCCATTAAACAAAAGTTCCCATTTAGTTTTTTTAAAAAAAACCCACCAAGATTTATCTAAGGTGCCACGTAACGAAAACAAGTTATTACAGCCCATCTTGTTAACAAAGATTAATAATTTCAAAGCTGATCCTGCTTGCACGACATATTGCCAGAGGGGAAGCAATAAACAAATTGCATCAATTTGAGGAATAGACCGCTAGTCATAAAACACGGTGACAGATCTTAATACAGCAGGCCGGTCAGAGATAAGGCTCGGGAGCTGTAAATTTTGAAACAAACTTTTGGCTCGCCAGAAAAACAGCAACACATGCCAATATGTTAAAGGTTTGGTTTGCCCTCGTGAAATTGTATAGGGTTGGGAAATGATGTTTCGCTGTCCGCTGTCAAACGAAATGAGTAAGAACTTATTAAGGACCAGGGATGACTCGCTTGGCACTGCCGCGGTAAAGGGAACTTGGAACGTCTGCCAACTGAGCTGGTAATGAGATGTTGCTTGTCACATTGGATTAATGATCGAAGGAATGATACCACCCTTTCAGATCTGAAAAGTCTGGGCAAGTTTTTAGACCAGACAGAGAAATTCTTGGGGGGACATTTGTGGAAGGTAAGATAGAGATACGCCCCATTCAGTGCTTCTGATATTTTCGCTACTATGAATTGTGGAATTTTGGCATCTCTCTAATACAGAATGTGCAGTGAGACTTTACAAAAGCCATCTGAAGATGTTTTTAAGTTGTCTTTAATTGTCAAAGTCCAAACACATCCTCCCCCCCCCCCAATCCTGTAAAAATGTAAAAGAAAGGGAATAGAGACAAGAAGTAAAGGAGAAAGAAGATCTGTAATGTCTACTTGCCACCAAGTAGAGACATTTGCTTTCCTTTGTGTGTGTCAAGTGGCATGAAGTTGCTTCTGACTCATGGTGACTCTAATGAATCAATGTCCTCCAAAGTGTCTTATTGCTAACAGCCTTGCCCAGGTCTTGCAACATTAGGGTCATGGCTTCCTTTGTAGAGTCAATCCATCTCTTAACTTTTGCTTTTGTTTTTCATCCATCTTTAGCAATTTTAAGAGTTTCCTCAGTCCTCCTCTGAGGTTTTTCATTTCCTTTGGCTGCAGTAATATTATTTGTGTATTCTTCCCAGATAATATGTCCAGCTCCAAAAAGGATTTCCATGTGGGCTGGGATGTATCCTCTGTTCTTCCATCCGTGGCTCCAAAGGCACCATGATTTAAACCTTGATTTCTAACCCGCCCAAGAATTCTGTTGTTTTCAGCAGTGGGAATCTAGTTTCTAAGTCGGTTGTGCTGACTTTCAGTATTGTGGCAGAGATCCCCCCCCCCAAACACCACACATCACACACAACTGTTGCCATTACGATTTGAGGTTGAACTGCAGCCTGTCTTTTGAAACTGGAGGCTTTCAAAAACAGATTCTCTTTGGGCGTACAAAACTGCTTTTCAAAGAGCAGAAGTCCCATTTAGTAGTTTTCCAGTATCCTGGCCACTGCTCCTTCTGTATCCATTAGAGTGTCTCTGTGTCTGATATCCCTACTTTAACCCACAATTCCACATTTCAGACTGTGTCCTTAGAACATTCAAATAATCAAGTCTCTAGGGAAGTGCAGAGTAATAGTGGCGAGAGGTAAACTGTACTAAGACTAGTATTATCCAATTTGCAGAATTGTTGTGTGGGAATGATCTAAACCGACCCCGAAATGCTGTGGGTTTATCCGAGGGGAGCAGCGTGTTGCATTTCACAGCAATAAGAAAGTTGCCTTTTTTGTTTGTTTGGACCTTGAGTGGGTCAGAAAACGGTGATGCTCCATCCCTTCAGTTTGAAGGAATAACGGACTTCTGACTCTTTCCCCATTTTCTCGTCTTTATTTCTGGCCTGTTAGTCTACCTTCGTCTGCATTAATTCTGTAATATTCGGTTATTCCTTTGGCTTTGCAACAGTCAAGACGTGACACGTCTAAAATATCACTTTAATATGTTGAAGTTAATTTTTTTTAATGAAACGTCTTCTATTTTATTACATCTTAAGGAAATTTCTTTTTTTGCTTGTTTCTTTTAATTAACTTCCTTCCGCTTCTGGCAATTTGATCCCGTTGACTTTGCCTGTGCCGAGCAAGGGAGTCGTAGCTGAATGGGTAGGGCACACGCTTTGCAGGTGGAAGGCCCCGAGTTCAAATCTTGGCATCTTCAATTAAAATGACGTCGGGTAGTAGCCTTAGGAAACATTCCTGCCCCAGACTTTGGCTCTCCTTTTCTAGTTAGCATAAGACTGCGTTGGGGTTGCTACGTCGGGGGGGTCTGATTACATTATGCACTTTCCTAGTCAAGCACGTACCATGCTAAAAAGGAGTCAATTTATGGGGATGAGTCACAGCTCAGTAGTAGCACAACTACCTGGAATTCGGAAAGTCCTGTGCGCAATCCGTGACATCACTAGTTTCCTCTGCCAAAGTGGACAGTACTAAGCCAGGTGGACCCTTTACAAGGTGACCTTTTTATTCACCTACGTCAGTGATGGCGAACCTTTTTGAGACCGAGTGCCCAAAATTGCAACCCAAAACCCACTTATTTATTGCAAAGTGCCAACACGGCAATTTAACCTGAATGCTGAGATTTTAGTTAAGAAAAAACGGTTGGCTCCAAGGCATTCATTTCTCGGGAGTAAGCTTGGTGGTAGTCGGTGACTTTGCTTTGAAGCAACCATGCAGCTCTTCCAACAGGTGAATCACGACCCTAGGAGGGTTTACTCAGAAGCAAGCCCCATTGCCAGCAACCGAGCTTACTCCCAGGTAAAGGATTGCTCTTCAGTTCTTCACATGAAAATCAGTGGGATTTAACAGCGCTTAGCAGGGTTATCTACACTGCTTCCCCAAAACTAGGTCTTAGGTTTAATGCTAATAATCGAGCCCAGCGGCCCAGGCCAGCCTAGATGCGGGGGTGGGGGGACGACTCTGTTTGCGCGTGCCCACAGAGAGGGCTCTGAGTGCCACCTCTGGCACCTGTGCCATAGGTTCGCCACCACTGACCTACGTGGTTACATTTCCTATGTAAGTTGGGGGAATTCACACACTCATTACAATCCACGCAGGATGCTCGCATGTCCGGCTCCGTTGGTGACACTAATGCACGGGTTTCATCCCCTTCCATAGCAGGGCAGCGAGAAAGCCCTGCCGGTGGGGAGAAGGGCTGCCTTCTCTGGTTCCCCCCATTTCAGTACAGCTGCGACTCCCGCCGATGGATCGTTGCCTGCTGTAATGAGCCACTTAATCTCGTAGGTAGGATAGGACCACACTGTTAAAACGATTTGTATGTTGGGATTATCAAGCAGTAATTGGATTGCCACATCTCCGGCTTTACATGCCAGTTTATCTTTTATTTTCTTTTTCACCTTGTATCCCGCCCTCCCCTATAAGGCTCAGGGCGGTGAACAACAACATAAACAGCAAAAAACATCAATAATCCTAGCAAAAAAACCCATCGATTGCAGGCACACTTTTCAAATGCAATGTTCCATTCCTCACAAAATCATTTCTGTTTCGCTTGTTCCATTGCGTATCGACATGCCCGGACCGAAACTTTCCCCTTGAAGGAGAAATTGCTGCTGGGTAGATTGGCATCGAGGGGGTCTTGGTCTGCCTGCAGTCTATTCGTCCGGTCTGTTGCATTCCGGTCCTGGGATGTTTCCGATTGGTCCTCCAGTAATGACGACCTCCTGGCACTTTCCTCAGTATCAAAATCATTGAAAATGGTTACCGCCAGGTGCTCTAATGCAACAAAACCGGGGGTGGGGGGGTGGGGGGGGGGAGTTGACAACTCCAAAGATGCCATTCATCCACACCTTTGTAAAGATTATAAATAGTGAAAGAAGAAGGACTTTCCGGCGCAAACTGGATTTTCAATCTGTTTAGATCTGAGCATAGGAAACACAGTGTTAATCCTGATGGAGCGTATGTATATACGGTGGTCAGATCTGCTTCGATAAATTGTATTATTTTAACCCACTTTATGTTACATAATTTAAAAACCTATGTATATATAATTTTCTAAAGCACTTCCTTGTATTAATATTTCTTTTTAGGGAGGAAACGCCCTGTGATGATTTTGTTATAACCTTGCTAAAATATACTAGTTTGCAACTAAAGGTAATAAATGACATTTTTCATGTTTAAGAGAGATGGTTATGCTGAATGCTTTTGTAAGACAATGTGTACATTATGTTTGCATTTAAGGGCAGGATCCTGAGCTATCCAGATTTCCATATCACAGATGCGGCTCTTGAAAAACATCTACTATGTGTCCTTCCAAAGATTGAAATGGTCAGATAGAGTACAGCCTGGGACCAGTTATTTCACAGATGGGTTTCTCATATAGCAATCAGCATGCAAGTTCAGATCGCCTGCCAAGTTTTTCCATGCATGCCTCTGCTGTTAGAAATTAGGTAGGTGATTACTGGAGAGAGCGTCTTTTTTGTGGTGGCACCTTTGCTTTGGAACACCCTGTGTACTGGAGATGGCGTCTTTTTGGTGATGGCACCTTTGCTTTGGATCACACTCTGCACCCAAATTCACCTAGCGTTTGTGTTGTCAGCCTGTAGATACCAGGTGAAGTCCATCCCGTGTCCACCCATGCCTCTTAATATTTAGGTTAGCCTCAACCAGAGGGAGACCAGCATGGTGGAACTCTCTGTCGGCTGTCAGCAGGGCCCTGTGGAACCTTACTCAGTTCCGTTGGGCCTGCAAGACAGAGCCGTTCCACTGGGATTTTGGTTGAGGCTGTCTGCTCGTCTGATTAGCTCTACCTTATCAGCCTCCCAAATTCATTCCAAATTCATTGCAGTTCACTCCAATTCATTGTGCAGTCTTGTTTAACTCCACCTTGCGCAAATCCAACTTGTGCGCCCTCCCCTTCCTCTCCCTTCCCTCAATAAATAAGAAGGAATTATGTTGGGATGGGGGTGAAATAAAAGGCTGGCGTCCTTGGATACCCAACAGATTGCCCTCTGTGTGGATACTAGGATTTAGTGTTAATTTATAATACATTATTGGAACTGTTTGTTGTTTTTAGGCTTGTATGTAAGCCCCGGCTTAGGCCCAGAAGGGTGGGGTATAAATATAATAAAATAAAAATAAATAAGTCAGGGATCCCGGCTTATTTGAGCCCGCTGGCACCTTTTGACAGCCAGCGTGGTGTAGTGGTTAAGAACAGGTGCACTCTAATCTGGAGAACCGGGTTTGATTCCCCGCTCTGCCACTTGAGCTGTGGAGGCTTCTCTGGTGAACCAGATTAGCTTGGTCACTCCAACACATGCCAGCTGGGTGACCTTGGGATAGTCATGGTTCTTTGGAGCTCTCTCAGCCCCACCCAGCTCACAGGGTGTTTGTTGTGAGGAGGGAAGAGAATGGAGATTGTCAGCCCCTTTGAGTCTCCTTTCAGGAGAGAAAGGGGGGATATAAATCCAAACTCCTCCTCTTCTTCTTCTTCTTCTTTGAATTCTGAAGCAGTGCAGTGTGGTGGGCACCTGCACAAAGCCACAAGCAGTTGCTGCAGATGGAGCCAGCCGCAAAATTGCTGCCACAGCTTGGTTTCAGTTGCACAGTGAAGATCCTTCTGCTTATGGTGGGAGCTCCACCCACCCACTTTCTAAAAAAAACACTTGGCGGATGCTGGAAAACATTGGCGAGCACTATGGCACTAGCAGGAACCATGCTGGGGACCCCTGATCTGTGTAAAACACTAGAGTGTATCCCCCCCTCAGGAATTCCCCCACAGACTTAAATGTACTTATGTTTACTGGGTCAGGGGAATTGTCATGATACCCTCCAATGAAGTCCTTGGGAAGAGCCCAAGGCAGCCCAGACTACCAACTTAGGAGGACAGGAGAGGCTGTAACGCAGGGGTCCCCAAACTTTTTAAACAGGGGGCCAGTTCACTGTCCCTCAAACTGTTGGAGGACCGGACTAAAAAAAAGTATGAACAAATTCCTGTGCACAAATGATTGTAAAATGTTTGATTTCACCTTTCAGCCTTTCTGTCATGGTCTATTTTTAGAGCAGTGACCAAAGTATGTCAAGTACAGGGTGGGCTCCAAATATTGTTGGGGAGGCTGTGGAATACCTTCCCCTGTAAAAAAAGCAGAACTTTCCCAATGAAGCATTCCATCTAACCCAGGATTAGGTATCTTCCTGGGTTCTTTCCTCCCTAGCAGCCAGCGAGCAATTCACCAGCCTGGCTGATGCCAATGGGAGTGAGGCAGAACAGAAAGCCTGAGAGCAACACATGGAGTAGCTGAGAGGGAAGGGCGGAGCAGTTGTTGCCATGTATAAGGTTTCCAACTCTGGGTCAGAAAATTCATGGAGATTTGGGAGTGCAATCTGAGAAAGGCAGGGTTTGGGGTGGGGAGCCCACTGTCCAAAGTAGTCATTTTCTCTAGGAATTGATCTCTGTCACCTGGAGGTCCGCTGTAATTCTGGGACATCTCCAGGCCTCCCCTAGAGGTTGGCTACTCTTACATAGAGGTAATATCCACAAATATGTCTCCTGCCTGTGATCAGCAATGTTTAGAAAGCAGCAACTCCAGTCACAGAAAAAGAGCAGACCTGTGGGCATTGCCTTGTTGCATAGGCTGGTTGGGGAGAAAGGAGCCCAGGAGCCCAAGGGAGCCGATCTGGCAGACCCCGAAGGCCGCGGGTATCTCCAGGGCTCTGTTTTCCCTCCAGCAGACCCAACAGTCAAAGCCACGGAGACCCGTTCGCCGCCTACCAGCTGTTCCCGCAGGGTGGAGGGTGGGGATCGCCCTGCTTGCTTTCCGCTGGCCTTGTTGGCAGGGGCACTGAGGAGAGGTGTGTGGCCCCATTCACAGGTTGTGGGGGGCCTGAAGGCAGACGAGCGACTGCAAGCACAACAACCCAGTGGGAAATTCTCTCATGCGAGCCCTGCAGAAACCCTGCCAGTTCTCGGGAAGCGCTGCGGGGCTGGGGAATCCAGATGGATTCAGTGCCCTGTTCGCTCAAGCAGTCGTGGGTGACTGTGTGTTTTGGGGAGCACGACATCTGTTGCCCCAGCCTCGAGATAGAAAGCCTGCCCCGACTGGGGCTCAACAGTCACCTGTCCTCCCAAAAGCACGTTTGTTCTCATTCCCCCACCCCGAACCTCAGGGCCGTCCTGGGCATCCAGGGACAGGAAATCCACACCCGCTTTGCTTCCCTGCCCGCCAACTGAAGAGGAGCCGCCCTCTTCGCTCCCCCAATCCTTCGTGCTGGTGGTGGGGCGGGCGAGCCCCTTGCGCCAGAGGGGCCAATTCCTCCTCTCCCTCGAGCCCCCACTGCACGTGAATGGAGCCATCGCCACCATGCCTGGCGGGCCGGATAAATGCCTTCAGGGGGCCACATTTGGCCCCCGGGCCGTAGTTTGGGGACCCCTGCTGTAACGTGACAGCAAACCAGGAGTGCCCGTTGGCGCCTGCACGCAAGTCCTTGATGCTGGCCCCTCACATAGCCCCCAGGCATCCACCGAGCAGGGTTCGAATGCAACATCCATTCCCACCCTGCAGGAACAGCGACAGCAGGCGATCCGGATCACGAACCCCAAGAAGGCAGAGAGCCGGACCCAACTTCATCCCAGATCCAGCAAGAGAAAGCAGCGCACCTTCTCAGGATCCCGGCCAACGCCCGGTGCGGCTGCAGGAGCTTTGCGCTTCCCGGGAACAGCAGGTGAGCCTGATTCCTCCCCATCCTACGGCACAAGCCCTGTTCTCCAGCCCACGTCCTCAAGCCTCACGATCCAGGCTTGACAGTGCTACTCTAGAGGAGAACTGGCAAGGAAGGTAGGGCAGAGGGTGTGGCGTGCGCCAATTGTCTCTACCCACTGCAGGTCTCCACTTTGCCCCTTACCTGTGATGGCCCAGAATCAATACCCCATGCCCGGGTGGGGGGGTGGGGGGGGGGGAGGGAGGGAGCTGAAGGGAACGGGCAGAAATCAGCAACAAATGGAGATAATAGTCAGACCTATATGCTTAGTAAGAAGCAGCAGCAGCAGAGGCCTTGTTCAAAATGGTTAAGGAAGAAGACCCTTCTACTGCCTTAAGTCCCCACATCTAGAATAGAAATATCAAACTGAGCCAAAGTCTTCTAATCCTTGCAAATGGAGACTTGTCATTTCACTGGGACACTCCCCCACCCCCTCCCAATTTTATACACACACACACACACACAGAGAGCCATGCTGAGTTCTTCTTCTTCTCAACCTTGGGTAGCTGCAGACACCAGGGACCTTCTTTCCCATGAGAAGTGTAGACAGATTGCTGGATTTCCCAGCAGGAGTGAACAGTGGGGATTTTATTTCTCTGTCAAAGCGGCTGGAGACCTCAGCGTGCCAGAGAGGCAGGACGTGAAGCTCCCCTCCCTGTCTTCCAAACTTCCATTTTTTAAAAAAAATGGACATTTTCTCCCTATTGCCTTGTCTTCCCCAGTGACAGCACCCTCCCCGACAACTGCACGCATGATCACACCTTTGCCTCCCGCAGTCTTTGGAGGGAGGGATGCTCTGATATCTCCCCCGTATAATGTGGCAGACAGGAAAGGCAGAAGGGAACGCTCGCACGTGTGTGTGTGTGTGTGTGTGTGAGTGCAGTCAAGTTGCTTCCAACTTATGGCACCCCTATGCATAGATGCCTTACAAAATGTCCTATTAACAGCCATTCTCGGGTCTTACACATTTTGAAAGGATCAATTTTCCTCCTATCTTCTTCGTCGTCCTACTTTCGCAACCACATATAGTAACAGGGAATACGGTGGCATGAATTAACTTGATTTTGATCGCCGGCCACCCATCCTTATACCTACCAATCTTTTCCACCATGATGTTTGCATTCAAACAGACCCACAGTTCTCCTGCTCTTGTTTCCCCAGTGTCTGACATGCACCCCTAGTGTCCTTCCCGCAAAACCAGTTCCACCAGAGCTGACATGACCCTCTTGAAAGTCCTTCCCCCTGCGCCCCGTAATTTCGCCATGGCCCCCTCCTCTTTCCACATAGCAGCCCTTCCATGAATCAGACCGGGGGTCCCTGGGAGTCCATTCTCAATTGCTCTATTCATCCTTCCCAGCAGCTGTCTTTTGTAGCGTGTCATGTGGGCCCAGAAGGCTCCGTTTGCTGACAATTATAAAGGCCCAGCCATGTCCCTGGGTTTTTGGTTCCCATAGCTACTGCGGCAATTCCCAGAGTTTACAACTGCTTTGGGAGCCCAGGGCTGGCATCCGTTCTGAGGTTTCAAAATTCATCTTCCTCTGCTGAATGTGCATTTTCTGCCCTTTTTGCCCACTCTTGGAGCTGAAACTGGAGCCCTTCATCCCCCCAGGGAAGTCACCTAATTCATCATATCGGCAAACAGATGTGCGATTTCATCTGTTCAGCCTGTCCAAGTTGGTTGTGTGTGGTATTATTTAGAGGAGGGTGGGTTAGTTTGACTCTGTCAGGGTCCCTGTATCCAAGCAAGACTGGTCCTTAAGTGGGAGATTTAACAACTTGAGTCCAGAACGCCTTCAGTGCGGCAGAGTCTAGGACAGTGGTGGCGAACCTTTGGCACTCCAGATGTTATGGACTACAATTCCCATCAGCCCCTTCCAGCATGGCCAATCGGCCATGCTGGCAGGGGCTGATGGGAATTGTAGTCCATAACATCTGGAGTGCCAAAGGTTCGCCACCACTGGTCTAGGAGAGCTCCTTAAACCATCTTTCTCCTCCAGATGCGAGGTAGAATAGATGCGAGGAACATAGCAATGTGCATGTGACAAGGGATAGTGTCTACAAAAGACTTGAGGGTAAAGCACATAAATCCCAGGTTAAGGACAGAGACAGGGTATACAGGTGTCCCTATGCTAATAGTAGAAGCATTCGACCTAAAATGGGGGAGCTAGAATACAGAGTTTTGAAGGAGGACTTTGATATAGTGGGCATTACCGAGACATGGTGGAATGAGGAGAACCAGTGGGATGCTGTTATACCAGGCTACAGGCTCTATAGGAAGGATAGGACAGGGCGCATTGGGGGTAGAGTTGCCCTTCACATCAAAGAGAGCATAGTATCACATAAAATAGACAATGCAAGGGGAGCTGGTTCCCCTACAGAATCACTGTGGATATCAATACCAGGTGTGAAGGACAGTTTAATATTAGGAATATATTATCGTCCCCCTGACCAAAGTGCACAAGAGGATTCTGAGATGGAAAAAGAAATTAGAGAGGCCAACAAAAACAAAAATGTAGTGGTAATGGGTGATTTTAACTATCCCCATATAAACTGGAAAAATGCATGTTCAGGTCATAGTAAGGATAGAGCATTCCTGGATATGCTAAATGACTGTGGCTTAGAGCAGATGGTTGTGGAACCAACCAGGGGAGAGGTGATCCTAGATCTAATTCTATGTGGGACCCAGGACCTGGTGCAGGAAGTCAGTGTTGTTGAGCCGATAGGGAACAGCGACCACAATGCTGTCAGATTCAGTATCTCAGCATGCGAACAAGTGGCAACTACTAATGTAGTTACATTCGCCTTCAGAAAGGGAAATTTCTCAAAGATGAGGGGGATAGTGCGCAGGAAGCTGAAAAGGAAAATCAAGAGAGTCAAAACTGTCCAAGATGCTTGGAGGTTATTTAAAAACACAGTAATAAAAAGCTCAGCCGGAATGTGTTCCACAGGTTAGGAAAGGCAGCACCCAGTCCAAAAGAAAGCCACCATGGTTAACAAGAGAGGTTGAGGAAATTATCAGAAAAAAGATAATGTCTTTTAGAAAATGGAAGTCCAGTTTGGCTGATGAAGAATATGAGAGGGAACACAAATGGTGGCAAAAGAGAAGCAAGTTAGCTGTAAGGGAGGCAAAAAAGGATTATGAGGAACGCATGGCTATGAACATCAAGACCAGCAACAAACAGTTCTTCAAGTACATCAAAAGCAGGAAGCCAGCAAGAGAAGCGGTAGGCCCGTTAGATGACAAAGGAACAAAGGGTGTGCTAAAAGATGGCAGGGAGATTGCAGAGAAGCTGAATGAATTCTTTGCATCTGTCTTCACCCAAGAGGAGCTGAGGAAAATTCCTGCACCTGAACCAAGCTTCTTAGGAGGCAAATCCGAGGAACTAGCAAAGATAATGGTAGACAAGGAAGAAGTTCTGGCAGCCATTGATAAATTAAATGCTACCAAATCCCCTGGCCCAGATTGCATTCATCCAAGAGTTCTTAAAGAGCTCAAGCATGAAATTGCTGATCTTCTCACTTTAATATGCAACTTATCCCTGAAATCAGGCTCCATCCCTGAAGACTGGAAGATGGCCAATGTCACACCAATCTTTAAGAAAGGATCTGGAGGGGGGGGGGGGCAGGAAATTACAGGCCAGTCAGTTTGACATCTGTTCCTGGTAAATTAGTAGAATCTATAATTAAAGATAAAATTATAAAACATGTAGAAAAGCAAGACCTGCTGAGAAAGAGTCAGCATGGCTTTTGCAGAGGCAAATCCTGTCTTACAAACTTACTAGAGTTCTTTGAGGGTGTAAACAGGCATGTGGACAGGGGTGAACTGGTGGACATTGTCTACTTGGATTTCCAAAAGGCTTTTGACAAAGTTCCTCACCAGAGACTGTTGAGAAAACTCAGCAATGAAGGAATAAGAGGGGAAGTCCTCCTATGGATTAAAACTGGTTGAGAAACAGGAAACAAAGAGTGGGTATAAATGTAAAGTTCTCACAATGGAGAGATGTCGGGAGTGGTGCCCCCCAAGGATCCGCTTTTGGGACCAGTGCTCTTTAACCTATTCATAAAAGACCTGGAAGTAGGGGTGGGTAGCGTGGTGGCCAAGTTTGCAGATGATACCAAAATTATGTAGGGTGGTGGAGAACCACAAAGGATTGCGAAGAGCTCCAAGCGGACCTTGATAAATTCAGGATGAGTGGGCTCAGAAATGGCAAATGCAGTTCAATGTAGCAAAATGTAAAGTGATGCACATAGGGGCAAAAAAATCCAAACTTCACATACACGCTTACAGGGGGTCAGTGCTATCAAATGTCACAGACCAGAAAGGGATTTCAGGGCGCCTTAGCTTGATAGAAGTTCCATGGGAATGTCGGAACTCCAATGCATGCTGCCCAGCTGTGAAAAAAAAGGAGCAAACTCTATGCTGTGGGATCATTAGGAAAAGGAAATCTGATAATAAAACTGCAAGGATTGTCATGCCCATATATATATAAAGCAGTGGTGCACGACCGCGACTTGGAGGTACCTGTGTCCAGTTCTGGGTCGGCCAGCATCTCAAAAAAGGATATTGAGGAGATAGAAAAAGTACAGAGTAGGGGCAACAAGGATGATTGAGGGACTAGAGCACCTTCCCTATGAGGAGAGGGCTGCAGCGTTTGGGACTCTCTTTAGTTTGGAGAGGAGGCTGACTGAGGGGGGATATGATTGAAGTCTACAAAATTATGCATGGGGTAGAAAATGTTGACAGAGAGAAATTTTTCTCTCTTTCTCACAATACTAGAACCAGGGGGCATTCATTGAAAATGCTGGGGGGAAGAATTAGGACTAATAAAAGGAAACACTTCTTCAATGAACGTGTGATTGGTGTTTGGAATATGCTGCCACAGGAGGTGGTGATGGCCACTAACCTGGATAGCTTTAAAAGGGGCTTGGACAGATTTATGGAGGAGAAGTCGATTTATGGCTACCAATCTTGATCCTCTTTGATCTTAGATTGCAAATGCCTTAACAGACCAGGTGCTCGGGAGCAACAGCCGCAGAAGGCCATTGCGTTCACATCCTACATGTGAGCTCCCAAAGGCACCTGGTGGGCCACTGCGAGTAGCAGAGAGCTGGACTAGATGGACTTTGGTCTGATCCACTGGCTTGTTCTTATGTTCTTATGTTCTTAGAAACTAATATGTCAGCCAGTCTCTCTTGGAAGAAACATCTTCAGTGCTACTCAGACATCTTCGAAAGGCTGTTACATGATAAAGCATAGGATGTGTGGATACCTCTCTCTCCTCTCTCTCTTAAACTGTAGTCGCAGCTTCAAAAGATTAGCATTGCATAAGACATTTCTGGGTGTTTGCTCATTTCCAGTCCATATGCATTAGACATAAATACACATGGCGCTTTTTTTTGGTGAGTCGTGTTGTGTGCAAGCAAAATCCGAGCGATCTGGAAACCAGTGGATAAGCCGATCGCTTACTGGTAGTGGAAACAGCAATGAAGGGCAGACATGAGTCTACAGTTTTCATATGTGCTACTGTAACATTTATGTAGAAGTTAAATAAAGCCGGAGATAACACAGACACATTATATACATACACACACACACATATATAGAGCAGTGGCATAGTGGTTAAGAGCAGGTGTACTCTAATCTGCAGAAACCGGGGTTTGATTCCCTGCTCTGCCACCTGAGCTGTGGAGGCTTATCTGAGGAATTCTGATTAGCCTCTGCACTCCCACACACGCCAGCTGGATGACCTTGGGCTACTCACAGTTCTTCAGAGTTCTCTCGGCCCCACCCACCTCACAGGGTGTTTGTTGTGAGGAGGGAAGGGCAAGGAGATTGTCAGCCCCTTTGAGTCTCCTACAGGAGAGAAAGGGGGATATAAATCCCCTTCTTCTTCTTCTTCTTCTTCTTCTTCTTCTTCTTCTTCTTCTTCTTCTTCTTCTTCTTCTTCTTCTTCTTCTTCTTCTTCTTCTTCTTCTTCTTCTTCTAGATATACATTATATATATATATATATACATTTTATATACACGCACACATATACATGCACACACACATAGTGTTTTTATTACCATATGAAACTATAACTTGCATCCAAATTTAAGACAGACCCCCCCCCCCCTTTTTGTTTCTTCACAGCAAATCTGGGGGAAAAACACACCCTAATCTTCCTTTCAGGTTAACAGGCTGCGAGCATTATTCATCTCCTTAAAGCCGTAAATAAGAATGAATCATCCATACGGGATATCCCTGTTTATATAAATAAGCCCTCCATGTCTTTGAAGTGCACAGGTGGGGCCAGCACCAGTTGGAGGGATGGGATGGGATGGAAAGGACGCTGGAAGTCCATGTAGCCAAAGTGCTGCGAAAATGATGGACGTGCGGAGGCAATTCTCCCACACTGGGGGGGGCGAAAGTCATCTGCTGCCGTTTGAGCGATACTCGCAGATGGAAACTTTTCCCTTTCGTCCGCCGGCTCCTGCGTTCAGCCCACACTGCAACTTTAAGCTGCTCTTATAATATGTTTGCCAACAAGGGAAGGATTCTTCTGAGCGCAGTCCGTGTTGAACGTTCCCACTGAAGCATGTGGCCAGCCAACCTTCTCCAGATGGCTGCTTAGGAGGGTGATTATTAGATTAAGCTTGTCCTGTGGCGGGGAAGATAAGCCCCCAAAACCTGTTGCAAGCAAGCAGGAGAGTTCTTGGAAGCCCCGTTCAAGCACAAGTCTCTTGTGAAGAGCTGAAATGTAGCCGGGAGGGACGTCTATGGGAATTTTAATCTGTAAAAGCAAGCTCCCCGCCTTTCAACATTTGCAAAAGAAATCTTCTCGAGGGAGAAACGTGACGAGATTGTCTAACACATTTTGCAGGGAAGGGGCCATTTGGTTTATTTCATTGAAAAATATAGAGTCTAACTTTTCGAAGTGGTGGTGACCCAAAGCAGTTCTCCATAAGAGCAATTTGATTCTCAAATAAGCACCAATGCAAACAGCCACAGCACGCGAAGATCAGATGGAAGCATAAAAATAGACCAGGTGGTTACAAACTTGGAAGAACATCTGCAGAGAGAACGTTCCACGAGTGAGTCTCTTCTCCAGTTTCAAGCCACCCCTGAGAAGCAGCCCTTGAGAAACCCTGATTCCAAGTTAGCATCTGTGGGTGCAGAAAATCCACTACTGTCTTAGTCCATGTGAGATTCTGTTGGTGTAGTGGTTAACAGCAGGTGGATTCTAACCTGGAGAACCGTGTTTGATGCCCCACTCCTCCACCTGAGTGGCAGAGGCTTATCTGGTGAACCAGATGTGTTTCCGCACTCCTACATGCCTGTTGGGTGACCTTGGGCTAGGCACAGTTCTCTCCAAACTATCTCAGCTCCACCTACCTCACAAGGTGTCTGTTGTGGGGAGAGGAAGGGAAAGGAGCTTGTAAGCCACCTTGAGTCTCCTTACAGGAGAGAAAGGCCTCCTCCTCCTCCTCCTCCTCCTCCTCCTCCTCCTCCTCCTCCTCTGTTGTCGTCTTCGTCTTCGTCTCCTTCTCCTTCTCCTTCTCCTTTTCCTTCTCCTTCTCCTTCTCCTTCTCCTTCTTCTTCTTCTTCTTCTTCTTCTTCTTCTTCTTCTTCTTCTTCTTCTTCTTCTTCTTCTTCTTCTTCTTCGCTGGGCCCTGTTTCGCTGTAGTGATTTCCAGCCAAGGGACACTGGGAACTGTGGTTTTGTAACTACTGTGCTGGCAGTTCCTTTTGAGAGATTCACAAATGGCTTGCAGGACATCTTTGGGGAAGAATAGGCAATTTGGATGTCGTCCTCCTCAGTCTGACTTTTGCTTGGTTCTGAAAGCTCTCAGTGTCTTGAGCAGGCCAGCTTCGCCCCCTCTCTCTGTTCCTCCTCTCAATTTCCCCATCTTCTTCCAACAATGATTGGCAATCCTTCATGGGAAGCATTTTTTGCTTCCCATCACCCAGCAGTGTTTTGGGGTTATTTATGACATTTTTTCTTTTCCCTTTACCTGGGGAGTTTCCCAGATATGGAGAGCGCCCTTCCTTGTTTTTCATAGGTGACCTGGTTTCGCTGTTTTTATGACCCCCGACACCTTTCGAAACAGCTACAGTGTGCGATTTGGGTCAAAACCGAAATCAGGTTGGGTCAGTGCCAGGACAGGAGACCTCTTGGGGATCTGGCGTGCACTGCTTCAGCTTCTGCGACAAAAAAGTGACTGAAACACCAGCACTCTAATTATTCGTGTTTTTCATAAGCAAACAAGGATCATGATGTCATCTTGTCCTTGATAATAGTGGGTCAGCTTGTTCCTTTGTCCTTTCCTTTAACTGAATACGCGGGAGAAATACATAAGAACATAAGAACTAGCCTGCAGAGTCCATCTAGTCCAGCTCTCTGCTACTCGCAGTGGCACACCAGGTGCCTTTGGGAGCTCACAGGCAGGAGGTGAAAGCAATGGCCTTAAGAACATAAGGAAGAGCCTGCTGGATCAGACCAGAGTCCATCCAGTCCAGCACTCTGCTACTCGCAGTGGCCCACCAGGTGCCTTTGGGAGCTCACAGGCAGGAGGTGAAAGCAATGGCCTTAAGAACATAAGAAGGAGCCTGCTGGATCAGAGCAGAGTCCATCTAGTCCAGCACTCTGCTACTCGCAGTGGCCCACCAGGTGCCTTTGGGAGCTCACAGGCAGGAGGTGAAAGCAGTGACCTTAAGAACATAAGAAAGAGCCCGCTGGATCAGACCAGAGTCCATCTAGTCCAGCACTCTGCAACTCGCAGTGGCCCACCAGGTGCCTTTGGGAGCTCATGTGCAGGAGGTGAAAGCAATGGCCTTAAGAACATAAGAAAGAGCCCGCTGGATCAGACCAGAGTCCATCTAGTCCAGCACTCTGCTACTCGCAGTGGCCCACTAGGTGCCTTTGGGAGCTCACAGGCAGGAGGTGAAAGCAATGGCCTTAAGAACATAAGAAAGAGCCCGCTGGATCAGACCAGAGTCCATCTAGTCCAGCACTCTGCTACTTGCAGTGGCCCACCAGGTGCCTTTGGGAGCTCATGTGCAGGAGGTGAAAGCAAGGGCCTGCTGCTGCTCCTGAGCACCTGGTCTGCTAAGGCATTTGCAATCTGAGATCAAGGAGGATCAAGATTGGGAGCCATAGATCGACTTCTCCTCCATCAATCTGTCCAAGCCCCTTTTAAAGCTATCCAGGTTAGTGGCCATCACCACCTCCTGTGGCAGCATATTCCAAACACCAATCACACGTTGTGTGAAGAAGTGTTTCCTTTTATTAGTCCTAATTCTTCCCCCCAGCATTTTCAATGAATGCCCCCTGGTTCTAGTATTGTGAGAAAGAGAAAAATGTGTCTCTGTCAACATTTTCTACCCCATGCATAATTTTATAGACTTCACTCATATTGGCGTAGTCGGCAGGATAGTCGACATATCCATTGTCTTCTTCTTTTCCCTCCTTCTGATTGGTAGAATTCCTTGGTTTAGTCCTGTTTGATACAGTCCCTACAGCATCTGCTGAACCAGTCAAGGTTGCAAAGTTACTTTGCTTTCAAGATTCTCACTTTGGTTCAGAGCTGAGACTGACATAAACCCAAACTTAGGACAACTCAGCAAGCTTTTGCCCAGGTACCTTTGCAATATTTTTCAGGATTCAACCAAACTGGATGAACAGATATCCAGCGCCTTCGCCCTTGGTAGGATCAGTGGTTGAAGTTCCATTAAAAAAAACACACCTGGCTTTTAAAATAGAGATTCCAGGTAAACACTGAAGATAAGCATGCCTGAGAGAGAGATGAGATAAAGAAAAGGGAAATCACCACTGGATTTGGAATTGGGTACGTCCACCGTGACAAAAACAGCTGGAAGAAAAATGGATGCCTTTGAGCTGTGGTGTTGGAGAAGATTTTTACGAATCCCATGGACAGCTAGAGTCACCAACAAAGCTGTTCTGGAGCGTATTAACCCAGAGATGTCCCTGGAGGGCAGGATCACTAGACAGAAGCGGACCTACTTTGGCCATGTGATGAGGGCAAATTCACTGTAAAAAGAGATGCCACTCAGAATGGTCAGTGGCAAACGGAAACAGGGTAGGCCAATGACTTGTTGGTTGGAAACCATTAAGAGGGACATGGGCATGAACATCAACCAATTGAAAGAAGCAAAGGAAGGCTGGCTTTTGGCACATGCCCTGGTTTTTGCAGCACGAAATGCCGAAGAAGAAACACGTCTCCAGTGTGGCTTCAGCAAATTCCAGCTCGCTCCCTAAATGGAACCAGCGCAATCCAAGCCGTGAGAATAGCCTTTCTGAGCAGCAGTGGCATAGTGGCTAAGAGCAGTGGCTAAGAGCAGGTGCACTCTGATCTGGAGGGCAAAGTCCAAGTTCGACTCCCCAGCTCTGCCACTTGAGTTGTGGAGGCTTATCTGGGGAATTCAGATTAGCCTGTACACTCCCACAGACGCCAGCTGCCAAGGTGACTCCTACAATTTTCACAGCTTCTCGGAGCTCTCTCAGCCCCACCTACCTCACAGGGTGTTTGTTGTGAGGGGGGAAGGGCAAGGAGATTGTCAGCCCCTTTGAGTCTCCTACAGGAGAGAAAGGGGGGATATAAATCCAAACTCTTCTTCTTCTTCTTTAAATGAAACCACCTCTAGTCGCTCAGTTAATTGTGTTTGAGACGCCAGACAAGCGCTGCTCGTGGTCCAGCCGCTGTCTTGCATGTCCCAAATTAATAATTGATGGGTCTTAATCTTGCTTCGTGCCGGTGCTGACACAGTACCTGGGGTGCCTCCGTAGCACGCCTCATCCCGCCCCCGCCTCCGCCCCGTCAGTGATCTTCATTAGAAGAAGCACGATATTAAAACTAAAGAATCATCGCTGTGCCGTTCATTAAAGAGGACTGCCTGGAAATGAAACTCACACAGCCCACCGAGTTGACAACAATCTCCACGTATGACAAACGGCTTGTCTTATGGCCCTGCAAGTGGAGCCTGGAGCCTGAAAACTTTTTGCGATGCCTTTTCAAAGATGGGTTTGAGAGAGCATTGGTTTTGCAGCGCTCTTGGACACGTCCCACCAGGACTGCCGTGGTGGCGGCAGCTGGCGCCTCAAACGACAAGAGGCAGGCTTCCTCCAAATTGCTGCCCAGGTTTTGGGGTTCCAGATGCCATGATCCCAGCTTAAATCCATTCGTTTCCCCACAGAGAGCCAGCGTGGCATAGAGGTGAAGGTATCGGACTAGGACTTGGGAAACCCTGGCTCAAATCCGCACCTGCGCCATGGAGTCTTGCTGAGGGACCTCGGGCCGGTCACATACGCTCAGCCCTGGCCCTGGCTGGTCTTATCATGCAGACGTCAGGAAAATGGTAACGGCCCAGTCTGGAGGAAGCGGGTTTGATTCTCCGCTCTGCCGCTTGAGCTGTGGAGGCTTATCTGGGGAATTCTGATTAGCCTGTGCACTCCCACACATGCCAGCTGGGTGACCTTGGGCTAGTCACAGTTCTTCTGAGCTCTCTCACCCCTACCTACCTCACAGGGTGTTTGTTGTGGGGGTGGGGAGGGAAAGGAGATTGTCAGCCCCTTTGAGTCTTCTTACAGGAGAGAAAGGGGGGATATAAATCCTCCTCCTCCTCCCTCCTCTTTCTCTCTACATAGCTATTAAACATGCAGGCACTTGCTTCGCCTTTGGCTCACAGTCTCCCCTCTTGCCAAAATCTGGAGAAGCTGATAAGCCCATGACAGCTGTTTCTCAGTCAAATTGCGATTTACTCGAATGCTGGGATAAACCACCACATCGTTTTTTGACCGCAGACTAACCCGGGGTGTGTGTGTGTGTTGAACAAAGCCATAGCCAGCCGTAACTGCTCTCCTTAGTAAAATGCTGAGGTCGCTGGATTGTGCTTCAGTGATAGTAGAAATCAAACTAAACTATCATTTCGAAAGAGAGTTCTTGCTGTCCTACTTAAAAGCCTGGAGCAATGTACATATTTCTTCCAGTGCGTTATTTGCTCCACAGTAGGTGCCAGGTAATCAGCTAGCGGTTATGGGTTGTAGTTGTTTCACAAAAGTGACAAGCTTATTTCTGTTTGTTGCCCTTTAAAAAATAATAATCAACCCTTTTAAATGAAATCCTCTTTGAAAATATCTGGATGCTGCCTTAGCCCTGCTGCGATTGTAACATGCACGGAAATCGTGGAAATTTAGGCTGGGGTCACGTGCCTAGGTTGTCGCTGGTTGTCACTCAGCTGTCCCGCATCTATGATGTGGCTACAAGCTCTGCACATTCCTTGATGCACCTTCTCAGGAGCCAACTTCTATAATGCAAACACAGGGGGTCCATTGGCCACAGAAATCCTCACATGCAAACCATTGCAAGCAGCATTCGCATGATTATACCCTATTACTTTCCCCCTTTCCTTCCTTCCCTAATTTCCCTTCCTTCCCCTTAATTAGAGTTGATTTTATGGCACCGCCTGGAAGTATGATGCTTGTTGATTGTGACATTTTAACTGTGGTACCCTGGTTGTAAGACACACGCGCACACGCACACGCGCACACACAGACCGTGATGGGAATAGGAAGTCCATAAGTCAAAGAATCAATCACTCAGACAGGGCCTTAGGGCACTTCCGCACATGCAGAATAATGCACTTTCAGTGCCCTTTCACAATCGTTTGCAAGTGGATTTTGCACAGAAAAATCCAGCTTCAAAGTGCATTATTCTGCGTGTGCGGAAGTGCCCTTGGTTTCTATGAGACTGGCAGCCAGCATCTTTACAAATGGCTCCAGCAGTAAAGGCGTTAAGCAAGACTTTCAAACGATGAACCCCTTTTCCTTGAGGACCAAGGATGTTACGGTCCCAACTGCGCAGCTGTTTTGAAAATAGGTCGCATGTATCTATCACCTTTAATATACATTCTGTTTTTGAGCGAGTGGCAAACCCCCCCAACCCCCTAACAACAGCAAACCACCTTCACAGGAGGATAATTTGTTCCCATAAAAATTAAAGTTGTTTCCTTGTTGTTTGCACAATTAGAGGATGCAAGGCTGTTGCCGTAAATCAACAAACGCAATTTAAATGTGTGTATAAAGGACTGGCGTGAAGACTTCATTTGCCAAGCAGAAGAATGTGCCGCAGAGGTTTTGTTAGAATGAAAGCAAGGCACGAGAGAGGCGATTTTTGAAACACATACAGAGAGCGGAATTCTGCCTTCATGCTTCCCAGGAAAAAGCTACTCCAGAAAGGGATCCTACAGGAAATGATATTGTTGGGGGAAAGCAGCCAAGCATCAAAAATGCATTGATTGTGTTTGGAATTTTTTAAATGTTTACCAGATCCTTTTATCTGCGTTAAGCTAAGTAGCTCATATGTTTATAAAATAGAAGGCCCAGTTTATGGGTGTCGAATTCATTTGCTACCTGAGGAGCGGAGAATGAGCTTGGGGGTGCGGAAAGACAACACAGACCTGGTCCTGCATCTGCAGGCGCTCTACCACAGAGGCGTAGCTCCAAGGGGACAGGGGTGCACACAACGCACTGGGTGTGCACCGCTGGAGGGGCGACAGTGGTGGGATCCAAAAATTTTAGTAACAGGTATCCTCGCTCAGCCCTCCCTCAGCAAAGGGGGCAGATGCGTACCTAGGCAAACCTGAGCCCTGGGCAAAACCTGAGTTGGATGACCCCTCCATGGGCAGCCACCCCACCACGACCACCAAAAATATTTTTGCACCAGGCCATTTCTAAATCAACATCACATTATAGAAAATGCCCTAACTCACAAATCTGAACACAGCAATGGTGAAACACACAGTTTCTTTGATAGAGACTGGTGAGATAAAAGGTACGAAAGGCTGAGAATCCATGAATTGCAGTACCTGAAAGGGATTAACCCAGTTCAGGGAGTTACATTATTAGTCGCAATTGCTAAATGGAACCTTCACGTTCAAAGGCAGGATGCCTCTCGGGGAGGTGAGGGGGTGGAGATGGGAAAGCGGACCCAATTAGTAACCCTGTCTCGGTACACACAAATAATTAGTAACCCACTCTTGGGAACTGGTGAGAACCTGCTGGATCCCACCTCTGCGGGGCGAGGGTGTTCCAGGGGCGGGGCAAGGTGTTCCAGGGTTGGGTGGGGGCATTCCGGGGTGGGGCGGAGGTCACACCGGTGCACTGGGTACTTTCCCCCCTTGCTACGCCTCTGCTCTACCACCAAGCGGGAAATAGCCTTTCCTGGGGCATATCTCTGTTGCTTACATGCCCGAACCGTTGTTTGTGCTGTGGCCGCTCGTGCCATCCCATAGTTTGGGGCTGCTCAGGTGATTCAACTGCCTTTGAGCGCTCCTGTTTCTGGGAAGCAAAACGTTTCTGTTTTTTAATCTTCCAGTTCAGCTTCTTTTTTCCTTCCCCCTAGAAAGGGCGAGTTCGTGACAGCCAAAGAGAAAGATCATCACACCTCTCTGTGTCTGCGTTTCCCCAGTGTGCTCCTCAAGGAATTCCAGGGTGCTTTCTGATACACCTCTGCCGCAATAACAGACTGGCAGCGCTCTCTGAAAGTTCCTTCCCCTCCTTCCGTAAGGCTATGAAATTGCCTCAGGATCAATATTTCTCCGCCTTTGTGAAAAGTGCATTATGGGTAAACTGGAGTGCTACTGAGGGAGAGGCAGCTAGCCGCCAAGCGCAACAGCACCGGTGCCAGTCGTGTCCCTAATGGGCTGTGGCAGAGACTGGGGAACGGGCAAAAAAAATCAGAAGGGGGGGAACACGGCCAACAACCGTGCCAGCGTCACTAGCAACCGTCATAAGATGCCACGGTGGCATGAGAAGGCTGTGGCAGATGGGGGGAAGCAACCAACCACTTTGTGGCAGCTGTCGTTGGGGAAGTACCTGGATGGGCAGCGCAAAAAAGATCCAGGAAGGCATACATGGGGGAAGGATTCGGGTCGGTGTGTCTCTGGGACAGCAATGTTATGGCATCCTTCCATGAGGTGGGAGTCATCGGTGTAACACTCATGTCAGCCAGCCAAGGAACGTCCTGTACATTGTGTTATGCTGCTGCCTTACTTAGCACCCTTTGCTGCATGTGCCACCATGGTGCCAGTTTGGTTGGGTGCAGAATTTGGGCCTGCTTAGCTCCAGTATGTTAATATAGCGTGGTGTAATGGTTAAGAGCAGGTGGATTCTAATCTGGAGAACCAGGTTTGATTCCCTGAGAGGCGGAGGCTTATCTGGTGAAACAGATGTGTTTCCGCACTCCTGCATTCCTGTCACAGTTCTTTGGAATTCTCTCAGCCCCACCTACCTCACAAGGTGTCTGTTGTGGGGAGAGGAAGGGAAAGGACCTTGAGTCTCCTTACAGGAGAGAAAGGGGGGGGGTATAAATCCAAACTCCTCCTCCTCCTCCTCCTCCTCCTCCTCCTTCATTGTGTTATGCTGCTACCTGATTTAGCGCCCCCTGCTACAGGTGCCACCACGGTGCCAGTTTGATTGGGTGCAGAATTTGGGCCTGCTTCGTTCCCATGTGTTAATATAGCAGGGGGAAACTCCTATTTAACCCCAACCTACGAAGATAAAGAAAACTGAGATAGCAGAATTGGCAGTAAACACCCCTCCAACACATTTGGTTGTGAAAACCAAGCGACGTGCGTCAATGTTGCTAGTAAACAGCTCTAGTTTAATTTCTTTTAAACATCCCCATTTAACTTACACGTGCTCTGGAACGGAAATAACTAGAATGGTTAATGGATTACAGGAATGGTTAAGGTGATCATTTTGGTCCAGGTGCATCTATAAAGCTTGTGTAGCTTTTCAGGGGGATCTTTTTTTAATGACTGCAAATCTTTTATCCAAGGTGAAAATACGAAATTAACGCTTGACTGCTCAGGAGCCAGCCTGCGTTTAGTGAGAAATTTCAACTGCCTCCCTCATCCTCTTGCGTTGGAACTCGTAAGGGGGCTGTCAAGTTGGTACTGAAACTTTGGGATGCCTTAGCTACAAGGGGAAGGGAGCACACTGCGGAATTAAATATTGTGCTAATTTTGCAGAGGAGCATGGGGAAGGTGGAAGCGTCGGGCCCGTGGCACCTTGCGGCATCTCTGTTAAATTCACCTCTTTCCCCCGAACCTTAAGTGCCCTTTTCAGTCTTGTAACAGACACAAAACAGGGCTTGCCGGATGACTGTAAGTCATGTTGTTTATTACCTCAGATGAGGTCATTTGTCTCCAGCCTACAGTTGTCTAGTCTTGTGTAAGCTGACACGGCTACAAAAGTACGTCTTGTTATCTGCTCAGGCGTTCTTTCCTAACAACTGTTTAGCCGCTCCGCTCTCTAGCCCAAACGTTGTGGCTTTGAATGGTTTCCACAACTGGAATGGCAACATTGAAAAGGTCTGTGTGTGCATTTAGATGTTAAACACAGATGTGCGTTAAGTCTCTTATATGTAATGCTGCTCTCGATGTATTTATATCTTCTCCGTCACATATAAAGGGGTGTGTGCATTTTACCCTGTATGTGTGTCAGAGGCGTAGCTCCAAGGGGATGGGGGTGCACGATGCACCAGATGCGTGCCTCTGTGGGGGTGTGGCGAGGGTGTTCTGGGATGAGACAGGGGTGTTCTGGGGTAGGACAGGGATGTTCCGGGGGCATGACGGGAGTGTTTTGGGGTGGGACGGGGATGGGACAGGGGTGTTCCGGGGGCGTGATGGGAGTGTTCCGGGGTGGGACAGAGGTGTTCCGGGAGCGTGTCGGGAGTGTTCTGGGGTAGGACAGGGGTGTTCCGGGGGCATGATGGGAGTGTTCTGGGGTGGGACGGGGGTGTTCCGGGGTGGGACGGGGATAGGACAGGGGTGTTCCGGGGGCGTGATGGGAGTGTTTTGGGGTGGGACGGGGGTGTTCCAGGGTGGGACGGGGATGGGACAGGGGTGTTCCGGGGTGTTCCGGGGTAGGACAGGGGTGTTCCGGGGGCGTGACAGGAGTGTTCTGGGGTAGGACAGGGGTGTTCCGGGGGCGTGACGGGAGTGTTCTGGGGTGGGACAGGGGTGTTCCGGGGGCATGATGGGAGTGTTCTGGGGTGGGACGGGGGTGTTCCGGGGTGGGACGGGGATAGGACAGGGGTGTTCCGGGGGCGTGATGGGAGTGTTTTGGGGTGGGACGGGGGTGTTCCAGGGTGGGACGGGGATGGGACAGGGGTGTTCCGGGGTGTTCCGGGGTGGGACAGGGGTGTTCCGGGGGCGTGACGGGAGTGTTGTGGGGTGGGACAGGGGTGTTCCGGGGTGGGACGGGAATAGGACAGGGGTGTTCCGGGGGCGTGACGGGAGTGTTTTGGGGTGGGACGGGGATGGGACAGGGGTGTTCCGGGGCGTAATGGGAGTGTTCTGGGTTGGGACGGGGGTGTTCCGGGGTGGGACAGGGATAGGACAGGGGTGTTCCGGGGGCGTGACGGGAGTGTTCTGGGGTGGGATGGGGGTGTTCCGGGGTAGGACAGGGGTGTTCCGGGGGCGTGACGGGAGTGTTCTGGGGTGGGACGGGAATAGGACAGGGGTGTTCCGGGGGCGTAACGGGAGTGTTTTGGGGTGTTTCAGGGTGGGACGGGGATGGGACGGGGTGTTCCGGGGGCATAACAGGAGTGTTCTGGGGTGGGATGGGGGTGTTCCGGGGGCGTGACGGGAGTGTTCGGGGTGGGACGGGGGTGTTCCGGGGTTGGATGGGTGGAGGACGCACCAGTGCACTGGGCGCTTTCCCCCTTGCTACGCCTCTGATGTGCGTATGTGTAAAGTAGTTGAAGCCAACTTGTAGTGGCCTAGCAGGGTTTTCGAGGCGAGAGACTAGCAGAGGTGGTTTGCCATTGCCCGTTTCTGCCTAGCAACTCACGCATTCCTTGGTGGTCAACCATCTAGGTCCTAACCAAGGCCAGCTCTTCTTAACTTCTGAGATCTGATGTGATTGGGCTAGACCAGGCCCTCCAAGCCAGGGCATATTTTATCCTACGCAATATTTATGAGCTTACTCATATGGTGTGCACTGTGCGCTTGTCGCCTGCCAGATTTGTGTCAAAAAAACCCCATTTCTGAACTCATGAAGACTGCACCTGGCACCATCCTGAGGTAAAATTGAACATATGTACCAGTTTGTGATTCTTTTCAGAATAGTTTCCCTTTTATTAATTTTTACAGTTCTTGCGGTGCTGTTTGAATAGGCACCTTTTTAAAAGTGAAAGGAGTGTAAATTAGCCTTTCCGAAAGGTGCGCCAGGCAGCTTATAAAAAATGTGAACGGAATCAAAATGTGTAATCCAAACAAGCAAAAACACTGTCACCATACACATAATTGAAAAAAATGATCGCATGCCAGGGAGTTTGCAAAAAAGCCAGGCTATCTGCAGATAGACTGGCTACAGGATATTAATTACGGGCGATACTGTTTCACAGCAACGGCACTTAAAAGAATTTCATTAAAATTGATGGCATGTTTGTCTCCTGGAACTCGAGGGCCCAGGGTGAGGCAATGCGTTCCCACGGCTCTTTGCTTCCATGCTGGAGCAGGGTTCCTTTGCTCCAGTGGGTTTCAAACCCGCTTTGCTACTCTCTTCCCCGAAAGATCACAATCCAAGCGGGTTTGCACACTGTGTGCAGGAAAAAAACCAGAGGCATATCTGACAGGCATGTTTATTTATTTATGTATTTTATTCAATTTGGTATACCGCCCCATCCCCGAAGGGCTCTGGGGTATCTAGGGAACATGTAGCCTGGTGCAAAATCTGAGCCCCCCCCCCCCGCCCCCGCCCTGAATGGGTGGCCACCCTCCCCCGCCACGACCAAGCAACATTTTTTTGCACAAAGTCATCTTAAAGTCACCATCACCTTGTAGAACATACCCCAACTCACAAATCTGAACACAGTGAGTGTATGGACCCCGGGGGGAGGAGTAGAGGTGTGGGGGGGCAATTTTCCGTCCCTCACAGCGGCTAAGAGCAGGTGCACTCTGATC